>NW_024386892.1:3034434-3416611 GCF_900408965.1 Simochromis diagramma
GTGAAACGCTCTCCAGCTTTCGATCTCTTTGATCTTATTGGCTGTGGACGGAGGGATGCTGTACTGACTGTGTCTGCCTGTTTTCCTTCAGGTCCTCAGCTCGTTAGGCTACCACGTGGTCACGTTTGATTACAGAGGTGAGAAACAAGCCGAGTACAGCAGGCGGACAAACACAGCTGGCACACCTGTGTGACCTGTGTGTGTGTGTGTGTGTGTGTGTGTGTGCGCGCAGGTTGGGGCGATTCAGAAGGCTCGCCATCAGAGAGCGGGATGACATCAGACGCTCTCTTTATTTATGATTGGCTGAAGCGGCGGACAGACAAAACGCTGCCTCTTTACATCTGGGGACACTCTCTGGGAACAGGGTAACAACACACCTGTGTACCTGTTTCCTTTGCACGCACACCACTTACTGACCGCCCCTTTAAAGGTGACTCACTAATAGGGTGGCAGTGCTGTAAGACCCGCCCACATGAGAACAAGAAAGGAGAAAACGGTCACGGCTCAGCGTGTGTCTAATGCAGAGGGTGTGGGTGGATGTTGGACGGGTGGTGTCTTAGTGAGGCTTTGAATCATTCCTGCCACACCTTTCCAGCTTTACTCACGACTTCCGAAAGCCTTCTCAACATTCAGGCATCGAAAATGGAAATTAGCTCTAAAGTTTTATAGTGTGTGTGGTGGGGGGGGGTCACTGCTGCCCCTGCAGGACGTTAGAGGAACTGCAGGTTTCAGTCCCAGCAGCAACGAGGCTGAAGCAGATCCAAGGATTCCGATTTAATCCGAGTTTCTTTTCTTTCAGAGTGGCAACCAATGTGGTCAGACGGCTGTGTGACAGAGGTACACACACACACACACACACACACACACACACACACACACACACTTCTCTCTTTAGTGTGTGTGAAATGAGGGCTGGCTCAAGACTTTTGCACAGCACTGTGTGGATTAAAAATAGCAAAACAGCAGATTGAGAACGACATTAACTAAAACTCCCAGGAGTTTATTTCTGGGTTTAATTGGAGCGTCTCAGCAGCCGAGGATTGTGGGAAACGTAGCGTCAGGTACTAATGATGACATCGTTTCACAGGAAGTCCTCCTGACGCGCTCATCTTAGAGTCTCCTTTCACCAACATCAGAGAGGAGGCCAAGAGTCACCCCTTCTCCATGGTAACACACACAGACACACACACAGACGCACACACAGACGCACACAGCTCCTGCAGGTGTGTCTCACAGTGCGTGTGTGTGTTTCAGGTGTACCGGTACCTGCCCGGCTTTGATTGGTTCTTCCTGGACGCCATCACTGCCAACAACATCCGCTTCACCAGCGATGAGAAGTATGTACCTCAAAGCTCCTCCCACGTGAAACGTGTTTTCGAGCGGCGCCCGGCTGCTCGTCAGCAGCTCGCTACGTCGTTTTTAAAAAGCATGCGGCTGTTTGACCTGAATCAGCGTGCAGAGCGCCGCCTCCGAGCGTTTACTTGTTCTCGGGGTTCGGAGTAAATTCCTGAGTGGGCGGAACAGGAAACGTTTTTACCGTCTTTGGATAATTTTGGAGTTGATGTTAAATTGTCCGAGGAACATTTGGAGTTTCTCGTGAAGTTTAAACCGAATCGTTGATTTTATGTTTTCAGTCGAGCGGGTTTGACGGATGGAGCTTGATTGTTTTTAGACGCTGATCCTGGATCTGCTCGTGCAGCGTCAGAGAACAGACTTTCATTACAGCTGCTGACCTTCGACCCTGCAGACTAATCAGGAAATATTAGCTCGTTATGTGTGTGTGAATATCTGGTGATTCACACACACATAACCCAAACAGCAGCACCTAGTGGCTGTTAGAAGAACTGCAGTCCCTGAATGCAGCAGAGGCGTTTAATGTCCCTGAATGTTTGTGTGTCTGCAGCATGAACCACATCTCCTGTCCCGTGCTCATCCTCCACGCCGAGGACGACGGCGTGGTTCCTTTCCACCTCGGTAAGAAGGTAAGAAAGTGTGACCGAAGCATCTCCACCAATCTTAATAGAAACCGGAACGTTTCATGTTTTTAAAGAACGTTCTGATGTGGACGGAGGGTGGGAGCAGGAAGAGCCAGGCTCAGGGAGGGGCGGGTGGCGTCGAAGACGGGAGAGAGAGGCACGAGTTTCTGTGTGACCGATCTGTAGAGCCGCGCTGTGACGGTGTAGACCGGACGCAGCACGCCGTTTTTCCTGCAGTAGAAGAAGAAACTGAGACTAACCCGCCTCCTCTCCCTGCAGCTCTACTCGCTGGCGTCGCAGTCGAAGAGCCTGAGCGGTCACAAGGTTCAGTTCGTGCCCTTCCCCGCCGCGCTCGCCTACAAGCACAAGTTCATCTACAGGAGCCCGGAGCTGCCAAACATCCTCAGGTAGGATCAGCTCGCGGTGATGTCACGGTGAGCCGCGAAGCCGCGCTCACGCTGCTCTTTGTCTTCTCTTTCAGTGATTTCCTGGGCACAGCTCATCCCGTCGCACAGTGAGGACAGACAGGAAGTACTCGGATTACTCTCTGCACTCCACGACAGCCGCACCGCCGCGGCTCGTTTTGTCCTCGCATGACCTCGACACGTCATTCCTCCTTCTGTTAGCATTCCTCCCACAGCCGCGCTCGCGTCACAGCACGCAGGGTCGCCACGGCAACCGATGCTTTTAAAGAGTGGTGGCGTGAAGTTTTTAATATTTTTGTGTGATTGTGTCGAGTTTATCACTGGAACTTTGTGTCTGAAGGCCTGTTACAACTTGAATTAAATATTATTTGTTTTATTTGTCTTCATTTATCAGTTCTGCTGTTTGTTTCAAAAACATCTGAAAATGTTGATGTCAGCATTTCTTACAATGACTGAAATAAAGAGATTTTTATTTTTCAATGTAAAAATGCAAAAATATCCAAAAGTAATTAAAGTAAATGTTAAATCATCAGATGAAAGAAAAAATGTTAACAAGGAAATTTTGACGACGAAAATCTCGTTTAAAAACAAACAAACAGAAAATGAGTCGAGGACGAAGCTTTCTGTGTACAAAACATCAGGTTCATGTTTCTGTGGTGAAGGAAATAAAAACAGCAGCAGAAACAGATTCTGACGCGAAACCATTACCCACGAGACACCTGGGCGCTCACGCCGGGCCTCGAACAAGCAACTCAAAACCAAAATAACAACAACAATAATATTAATGAGCTCTGAGCTGATGATGATGCTCAGCTTCATCGAACACGATGATTTTTTTTAAACTAAAAGAAGATAAAAAAATAAAGATTTAGTTTTACAAGCTGCTTGGTTCCCTGAACGCACCGCCACAGACACGCGCTCGTTAGCTTATTTATGCTGTAATGTGATTGGATAGTGAGTAAACAGCTCTCTCGCTGTTTGACTCAAAGGCACGATTCTGCACAAATATATCCACCTGGACGTACAGGCAGGTGAGGAAGCTCACCTTTCCTTTCAAATTAAAAGCGGTTGATCCACAGCAAACACCTCATTCTTCTTCTAATGCAGGGGTCTGATGACGAGCGCATCTAAAATTTCCTCAGAGGTCAGTGTGCCGTATGACTGCATTAGCAATAAATTTAATAACGCTCTATATCAACAGTTACACACTATATAGAACAACTTCATAGAATCATATTTGTGCGCAGATGTTTGCAGCTGTCAGCGAATAGTTATCAGCTATTTAGAAACAAAAAAGACTTTTTATCCATAACAGCAAATGAACTGTACAACAGAAAATACAAATGCTATTTATGGTCTCCTCCCAACAATGATAAGAGAAATAAACTGGGCCAATATGGCATGTTTGTTAATACAGAGACACACATGTTAATGTGATCTCTGGTCTCCGAGTGTCCAGCATTCAGAGGCTACCTGAGGACTCATGTGAGAGAGAATCTGCTCACACAGACATGCAGAGCCAAATACTGTCAATAAGGCCTCTGCAATGTTCTGAAGACAGTTAAACCTGTCAGGTAGTGACGTCCAGCAGGTGAACATGCAGCTCCATGAACACGCACAGCTGTGGATTCCAGCTGCGTTCATAGTTCTGCGAACTTTGACCCCACAGAGTCGAGATTTTCAGTTCAATCAGCTGCATTTCGATGTCACATTAACTGGTATTAACTCAGCCAGTTAATACGAGACAAACCAGCTGCTCATTAAAGCTTTCTGGTTTGATCAGTCTCGGTCTACAGACGTATCCGTGTGTTTCCGTGGTGCTGATGCTGAGCCGACAGCTGCTGAAGCTTTTGAAGTGTCAGGATGTGGAAATTTCAACATCGCTTGAAAAAAACTGCCAGCTAACAACGTCCCTCTGACCACTGGTAGGCTAAGTTATTTTTAGCCAATTACAAGCTGAATCTGGTACTTGGGGTTGCTAAGATACCGTCATTAAGAAGCGGCACAACTAACGTGTCTATGCGAGCTGATTTGCAATGTGCACCGCTGGCCCGGCCATTTATTTTTTGATGCACCTTCTCAGATTAATTCACTGCGTGTCGTGCCCAGGGCTGGACTGGGACAAAAAAAACGGCATTTTGACTGGAGACCGGCCCCCCAGGTCTTAAAGCCATAAAGCCTTTGAATGAAAACAAATGCTGTTGTGACAGTGATGTGTAGTCTTGTTGGTTTATGTATGATTTCTATACATTTTACGTCAGATAAAAACTTTGGTTGTAAGATTCAGATAATTATTTAATAACAGACATTTTAAATGAGAATAAGAAAGTATGTCTTCGTGCCCCCCTCTCCCTGTTAATGCCCTACCTGCCCCCCTGGCAAAATTCCTACAGCAACACATTCCCACTGACTGTCTGACAGTTAACATCCAACATGAAACACGGACTGACGTCAACATCGTCGTTCTTCAGCTGATGAGAACAACAGAGATTCAGAAAGTGTCCTGAAGCCACAGCTTTCCTTATGAGTCATGAAAACCAGAGAAATATGAAACCCAGCTGATACAGTTTGGTCTGAAAACCTTTGAACGCACAAAACAGACTTTGTTTCACAGGAAAGTGCATCACAATGCATACTGTATTACTACATTTAAACTTTAATGCTTTAAAAGGTTTTAGAATAGTAAATGAAGGAGTTCACTGCAGGAAGGGCAGAGAAACGTCACGCCGAACTCCATTCTTAAAATTACGATTTCATGTCGTCGTGATGAACGTAACAGTAGTAAGATAAAACGTGACGTCAGGGATTATCGAGCTGATGGGCTAAACTCGGCGTACAGAGACCGAGCCGAGCGCGACTGCATGCGGGTGGCAGCACGTCTGTATGCGACCTCCTGCTGTCGACGGTCCAGCGCGGCGGGCTTTGTCGACGCGTGGATAAACGTGTCGGGTTGACACGTGAGCCGAATTAAAGCCCGGCTCCCGAGGATCCAGGAACCGTGGGGTCGGGATTTCTCTGCGGGTACATTTGCAGAACACGACTGGAACCATGCGGTCCCTTCCAGCCGGAAGCAGGGCTCGTGCCTACCTTCGGGTCGGTCTCAATTCAATTCAGTTTTATTTATATAGCGCCAAATCACAACAACAGTCGCCTCAAGGCGCTTTATAGCGTACAGTAGACCCTACAATAATACAGAGGAAACCCCAACAATCATATGACCTCCTATGAGCAGCACTTTGGCGACAGTGGGAAGGAAAAACTCCCTTTTAACAGGAAGAAACCTCCAGCAGAACCAGGCTCAGGGAGGGGCGGGGCCATCTGCTGTGATTGGTTGGGGTGAGAGAAGGAAGACAGGATAAAGACATGCTGTGGAAGAGAGACAGAGATTAATAACAGATATGATTCAATGCAGAGAGGTCTGTTAATACATAGTGAGTGAAGAAGAAACACCCAGTGCATCATGGGAATCCCCCGGCAGCCTACGTCTATTGCAGCATAACTAAGGGAGGATTCAGGGTCACCTGGTCCAGCCCTAACTATATGCTTTAGCAAAAAGGAAAGTTTGAAGCCTAATCTTGAAAGTAGAGATAGTGTCTGTCTCCTGAATCCAAACTGGAAGCTGGTTCCACAGAAGAGGGGCCTGAAAACTGAAGGCTCTGCCTCCCATTCTACTTTTAAATACTCTAGGAACAACAAGTAGGCCTGCAGAGCGAGAGCGAAGTGCTCTAATAGGCTGATATGGTACTACAAGGTCATTAAGATAAGATGGGGCCTGATTATTTAAGACCTTGTATGTGAGGAGCAGGATTTTGAATTCTGGATTTAACAGGAAGCCAAAACAGGAGAAATCTGCTCTCTTTCTAGTCCCTGTCAGGACTCTTGCTGCAGCATTTTGGATCAGCTGAAGGCTTTTCAGGGAGTTTTTTGGACTTCCTGATAATAATGAATCACAGTCGTCCAGCCTGGAAGTAATAAATGCATGAACTAGTTTGTCAGCGTCACTCTGAGACAGGATATTTCTAACTTTAGAGATGTTGCACAAATGGAAGAAAGCAGTCTGATATATTTGTTTAATATGTGCGTTGAAGGACATGTCCTGGTCAAACATGACTCCAAGGTTCCTCACAGCGTTACTGGAGGCCAAGGTAATGCCATCCAGAGGAAGAATCTGCTTAGATACCATATTTCTAAGCTTTTCAGGGCCGAGTACAATAACCTCAGTTTGATCTGAATTAAGAAGCAGAAAGTGTACTTACTCGTAGTAGTACTGCTGGGTTCGGATCCAGCGGCCCACCAGGTGGTCCCGGACGGCACGGGCCAGGGCGAAGTAGTAGTCCCGGGGCGTGGCCACGTTCCGGTCCTTCACCAGCGTGAAGTGCAAAGTCTTCTTGATCTCTGCGACGTCCGCGAGCCCCGCGATGCCGCGCACGCTGATCTGCTTCCGCCTCTCATGGTCGGTCAGCGGCACCGCCATGTTTCCGCTAAAGTACCCGGGTCACGGAGCGAGGGGAGCGGGGTGACCCGCAGACAGTGGGGACGCCTGTAAGAACAGCCAGAAGAGTAGCTACGGCCCCGCCCACCACACCAACACGGGGAGATCGTGGGGCGGGGCTTTATGAGTAGGGGGCGGGGCAATCAGCGGTACATTGAAAAAAAGAGTCCGCAGCGCTTTTACTTTCATGTACCTGGCTCCGTGTGTGACTGGATCAGCGGCAGCCGTCACGGCTCTGACGTGTCTGAGCAGGACTGCAAGCTCGTGACGTCACACACGTGTTTGAGGCTCAGGAGACACCTGGACCTGTGTGCTGGGCTCACCGTGAGTGGGAGGATTCTCACGGCGTGTTTAGTTTGAAATCACAGAATCTGCGCTCCAAAAAACAAAAGATGTTTGGGGATCTCATTTTCACCGAGGAGTGACTCCTCTTCAACTCACGCCATCTTTGAGTCTCTGCGTCATGACGTCACACCACGAGCGTCAGGGAACTCAGCGTGCATCCGAGTTTCCACAATAAAACGCTTCCTGTTCGAGCCGCCGCTGTGCTCAGGTGAGCTCCTCGTGCTCACAGGTACGCGGTGTGTCTCCTTAGTGTCCAGCGCGTGAGACCGGCCCAGGTCCACATCAGCGGGATCGAGTCCTC
This sequence comes from Simochromis diagramma, assembly GCF_900408965.1. Classification (NCBI taxonomy): domain Eukaryota; kingdom Metazoa; phylum Chordata; class Actinopteri; order Cichliformes; family Cichlidae; genus Simochromis; species Simochromis diagramma. The sequence continues at coordinate 3,041,974 of NW_024386892.1, forward strand.
CTGTGACAGGTAGAGCTTCCACCTGCAGCTGGTTCCACTGGTTTTAATGGGAGTCCAGCAGCAGGCACACGCGGAGGCACACAAACACACGCGCACAGTTCAAAACTTAAACTGGGTCTGAAGCCACAAGGAGCGCTGACCCCGCCCCCTGCAGCCCTCAGCCTCCTGCAGGGTTGAAAACTCAGCAAGGAAAATCGCTATTGGCTGTCCTAAAAGTCGCTAAATGACGTCATCGCCTAATTTGCATAATTGGTCATGCTAATGTAATTGTAACGTTGTCGGAGAGAGAAATAACATCGTGGAAGAGACAAAGTGAGTAAAAACGTCCTAAATGCATTTAGTTTGTTTAGAACTACAAATTAAATTTCTTTTAGCAATTATTGTTTTTTGTAATGCCACAATTCCAACCCCGCAAAAGTGACCTGAAGTAGGCGCTCTGGTGGAGTTACAGTGTGTGTGTGTGTGTGTGTGTGTGTGTGTGTTTATAAGTAGTTTTAAACCTTGTGATCCACAAAACAGCATCACAGTAAAAGAAGAACTGACTGCGTTACAGTCAGTGCAGGAGCAGCGGCTTCGCTCATGCGCGGTTCATTTGCAGTTTGGGCGCACAGGTGTGAACGTCTCCTGCCCTGATAGCAGCTGGGGGAGGACTTTCCTCCCCCTGTGAGCGCTTTGGCGCGGGTGAGGTGCCCACGGCAGCACCGCTGCTTGTTGAGAGTAAGAGCGATACGCGCTTTCACGTCAAAAAGTCGTCATAAATAAGTCTCCAGATTTGTTGCTTGTCCCTTTTTAGAAAATAAAGTCGCTAAGGGGTCTGAAAACTCACTAAATATAGGGACAAAGTCGCTAAGTTGGCAACACTGGCTTCCTACTGAGAGGAGAAGGCCACTGAGGTCAAAGGTCTCCTGCAGATCAGCCACACTCTTCTGTGGGTGATCCTCCAGCTCGTGAAGGTTTCCAAACTTTAACTTTCCCACAAAAACGTTTTTAGAGTTCATTTTGACACCAATGATCCGAACTCGCTCCAGACGAGTAGGAGAGGGTTTATAGTGTGTGTGTGTGTGTGTGTGTGTGTGTGTGTGTGTGTGTGGCTTCCTGCAGTCAGGATGTCGACCACGTCTCAGAAGCACCGGGACTTTGTTGGAGAGCCGATGGCGGACAAACCTGTGACGGCTCTGTCAGGCATCGGAGAGACTCTGGGGAAGAAGCTGGAGGAGAATGGCTTCGACAAGGTACACACACACACACACACACACACACACACACACACACACACACACACACACACACACACACACACACACGGCAGCTTCACTGCTGCTGAAATCTGAAGGTCTGCTGAGATGAACTCATTCAAAGCCTCTGACTTTTCAAACCGTGTGCTGTGTAGTCAGGTTGTAGTTCTGTTGGAGCATTTTAACGACCTCACATGACCAATAATATGGCTGCTGTGAGGTACTAACAGAGCGTCCAAGAAGGCGGAGCTCCAGGTTTGGTACACGGTGAAATTCAAGGATTTTGATTGGATGTTACTGAGCACTGATCAGCAGGTATCAGAGTCTGTGTGATGCTCCTGTGGGTTCTAGCATTAGCTGCTAACTGAGAGCACAAACACGGTCCACAGGTTCAGTTCAAGTGAAGCTAGCAGACAGCTAGCAGCTACAACTGCCTGTGTCACCCTCCACCTTTTAGGCAGACAGGCCACGCCCCTGATGATGCAAACTCAAACCCTGAATAGAATCCAAATAGCTGACTTATAAAGACAGGCTCCCTCTGTGCAGTTATAACGGAGGAAATTATCCACAGAGACTGTAACTGGACTGACTCACTGCTGTGTGTGTGCGTGTGTGCGTGTGTGCGTGTGTGTGTGTGTGTGTGCGTGTGTGCGTGTGTGTGTGTGTGCTTGCTTTCAGGCATATGTGGTTCTCGGTCAGTTCCTGCTCTTGAGGAAAGACACAGAGATGTTCACCGATTGGCTCAAAGACTCCATCGGCGCCAACTCTCGCCAGGCCAGTTCCTGCGCTCAGTGCCTGAAGGAGTGGTGTGATGCCTTCCTCTGAGGTGCCGCCTCTTCACAAAAACCACACCTGCGTTTGCTCACTTCCTGTTTCGGAGGCTTCTGATGGCTCTGCTGCTGTTAGGTGGTTTGAGGTGGACTTCCTGCAGGAGCGCTGTGATGTCACAGCGCTCTGCCAGGTGTCTGTTTACCTGTTTTATGAGTTTGTTTCACTGAAGAACGTTTACATGAATAAAAGCTTTGTCTCCACGGCTTGCTGTCTTCTTTCTGAGTCCACCATAAAAACATCGAAGCCTCCGTATGACAGGGTACAGCGCCACCTGCTGCTGGATTTGTAGATGTGTTTGTGTTCAGGCACGAGTACATGTGTGACATCATCCTGTGACATCATCCTGTGACATCATCCTGTGACATCATCCTGTGACATCATGCACGTACAGTGACACAGATAGCTTGAAGAGTTAGTTCTTGAAAAGCTGTGAACACACTGCTTTTAACGTGTCCACAGTCTGTGTTTCTTCTTATTTCTGGATTATTTATGGTTGAGAAGACAAAACCATGTTTTCAGTATTTTTTTTTACAGTCCCAGGTGTTTGTAAGTTAAAGACCCTACAATACTGTCCCACTGAGGGGCAGCCACCTGCTGTGTAAATCTGGCAGTGAGGCCAAAGGACCAAAGACGAGGTTCAAAATCCATTTTTGGATACTGAATCAAAGCAGAAACGTCCAGGTTCCCGTTCTCAGACCTGGGCTGTTCCTCCAGCTCCAACAGCGAGCTGAACCCGGCAGGCTGTCTCCCTCAGGGAGGCGCTGTGAAGTCCTGACTCCATCTCTAAGGCGGAGCCCAGCCACGCTTCAGGGACCATAGCTGAGGGTGGAGCTCGCCCAGTCACTCTCCTCACTCGTGAATTGATTAAATAATCAAGAGAGCTCAGTGACGTCTGCATGAACAGGACCCATAATAATAACTGTGGTAACGTCAGGGACCGAGCAGAAAGGACACAGCTGCTTCATTCAAAAAAGGGATTTTATTGACCCCAAAATATGAAAATCTATTCAACACAGCCAAAAAACTTCAACAGGCAGAACAATAAAAGAGTTCAACTCAATAAACTAAACTCAAGATTAACAAAACCTTCTTCTGTTTCCTGCTCAGGATGCCGATGATCACTCAGAAGCACCTTTGTCAGCGACCCGTGTTAGAGAAACTGGAGATGAATTATATAATGTTAAATTACTATTAAACAAATGACTGACTAAGTATTTTAGACTTTAGTTTACTTCAGTCATATTCCATATAAATCAGGTATCATACAAAAATAAAAACAGCTTCAAATACAGTCATGACTTTAAGGACTTAACATTACTTCAGTTATACTACACCAACATCTGTTATACTTTGGCACTAAGGGAACACTGAATGACCTGCTGGTTCTTGTCCATAAACTACTCGTCTAAGATGACCACAGAGTAAAAGATCTCTGAGCAACATTATGCAACATCTCAGGCACTGTTGCCCCGATCAGATCAGTGAGCTGGGATCTTTTATTCCGAACATGAACTACTGTTACAGCAACAGACATGGACACAACAACTCAATGTCCACTATGTGAAGGAGCCGAACACATGCCTGCTCCTCTCGCTGACTGAGATAAACTGCTGGCATGTTTGTTTTCCATCTATACTGTCCAGTCTCTGCTGGACGTGGTACAGCTTCTGTAAACTAATGTCCTGGCTGCTCGAGGCTCCGTTTTCTCTGACAGTTTCAATCAAAATGAGAAACGATGCTCTTGTGACCCGTGGTAAGTACCTATTTAAAATAGGACAGAGCCGTAGGCGCACAAAGGGTTTAATTTTTAATACAAAATAAAAGTAACAGTATAACAGCTGCACCTAAAAACAATTAAAAACTTTACTTTATTGAAAACGATAAAACTGTATGATTGCCCGTGAGACAGGGGAACCGGGGAAGCGTTTAATAACAAATCGACACAACACACACATTAAAAAGGGACGACAACTCACACATAACCCCAAATGGGGAAGACACTCTAGGAAAAGAGAGCAAAGCTTCAGTGCCGTCTTCACTCGGGCCCACCGCGGCAAAACGCGGCAAGACAAAAAAAAGGATTTGTTTTCCACGCAGCGCCTTCACCGTCTGCAGCGATATCCCTCTCTCTCTCTCCCTCCCTCCCTACAATGAAAACAATAATGGCCCAAGAATAGATCCCTGCGGTACCCCCATGGCAGAGGGACCAGAGAGGATGAGGCCAAACCCAACTTAACACAAAAGCTCCTGAGAGATATGATTTTATCCACGAAAGTGCCCGGCAGGAAATTCCTACACAATGCTGTAATCGAGAGATCAGCAGGTCGTGATCCACCGTGTCGAATGCAGCAGTCATATCCAATAGAACAAGCACTGCATGTTTACCACAGTCCGTTGCTACCATAATGTTGTTCACGACCTTTATGAGAGCCGTCTCTGTGCTGTGAAACGGCTTAAAGCTCAGGGATGGGTCTGAAGTCATAATTGAAGTGTCCGAGCCTGGTTTCTTAAGTTGGGGATGGATAACTGCATGTTTAAACTCACTCAGTACTTGACCTGACAAGAGGCTGGTAGTGATTATGTTCAGAACATGTGGTCCAACAGTAGGAAACACTTTGGTTCCTATGAGCAGAGTGAAAATTGAAGTGTGTTCCTCACCAACAGGGGGCAGTGTTTACCACACAGTGCTACCTGGTTTCCTTGTAAAGCAGCCGGGTGTCCATCAGAGAGCTGCTTATCCCTGCACGGCTCTCTAAAGAGGGTTTCCCTCGATTGGAGCCTCAGCTATTAGGCAGCAGTATTCCTCCCAGCAGGAAGGACCTGTTTGAGCTTCCATGAAAGCAAAACAGAGGTAATTATATTCAGGCCTAATAATACCTCACGCAGCCCGCTTATTAATTATGGTTGGCTTGGGTCAGTCATCAAACAGCACGTCCCAAATCTGGGACACATCACTCGGAGCTTAAATTTAACAAACAGATCACTTCTGTGTTGCCAAAAAGCGTTTTGCAGTTAAGGCAGTTTTGTTGGGGCGCGGCTTGGAGAAACTCGGCTTGACTATTGTAACGCACTTTACAGCCAAGCGCCCGTCTCTTAACTGGTGCACAGGCTTGAACATATCTCACCTATCCTGTCCTCCTTCATCAACTTCCTGTTTATCTCAGAATTAATTTCAAAGGCCTAACGTTGGCTTATAAATGCCTCCATCCCTTTCTGATGTACTCCAGCCCCGTGTTCCCTCGCAGGCCGACCAGCTGCTTTTGGTTGTTCCAGAAACCAGGTTGGACTTTATGGGGGAAAAAAGCTTTTTCAGTTGAGGCGCCCAAACTTTAAATATTAGACACACTTCCTGCTTTTAAGTCTCTTTTGAAAACATCGTTTCCCCACCGCGTTTGGAGCGCTGTGAGTAGATGTGCTCTTTTTATTTTATGTGAGCGGTTTTACCATTTATCTGTTTTTTGTTTTTGTTCAGTACTTTAGGAAAACTTATGAATAAATTGGATCTAAATTTGATGACTCGTACGCTGCAGCCGAGGATTCGCTCGTGCGCAGAGATCCCATCAGACCTGATGGCGTTGGACTGAGACGCCGCTCCTGCTGCGGCGATGCTGACGTCTCAGGAAACGACTGAAGAACACTTTCACGCAGCTCTTCGTATGAATGACGCTGAGATGAGATGAAATCATCTTTGGAGGTTTCTCATTAAGTGATTTAGTGTTCGAGCTCGTCTGTGGGAACTTTTGGGACCAAAACATTTTCCTGTGAATCAAATCTCAGAAATCAGCTGATTTTCAGCACAGAGCAGGTCAAAGGTCGTCCAGGTGAGAACATGATGTACAAACGTAAAAAGCGCATCTTTATTCGTTTTCATCATACAATAAATAAATGTTTTAGTCAAGAGAAAAAATAGAAAATAACAAAGAACAGAATTCTATAAAAAGCCGTACAGCGACTGCAGACACACAGGAAGACGTCTCTGTAAACCGTCATCAACGTTCATCCCGACACTCAAACAGGTAAACGTCACAGGAAGTGTCAGACGTCTCCAGCAGCCAATCAGGTGCCTTCATACGTCAGGTAAACAAAATGATCAATAAATAGATTTTAAAAATGGAGGGGTTCTTCTGTTTGTCAGCGGACGAAGGAAAAGTGAAATGAGAAAGGATGGAAAAACCTCCTGATCACGTATGTAAACGCCACAGGAAGTGAGGTCAGAGCTGAGGTTAAAGGGAGCTGAGGTTAAGGACCTCCTGCCGTTTCCCTCCGTTACAGAGAGCCCAGCGCTGCCCAGTGTCACCGAGATGGACCAATCAGAGCAAATTACTGCTCTTACATCAGCAAACAGAGGAAGACACCAGGACGCCTTTAAACGCCGCGTGTGTCACGTGAAAGCAGGAAACCTGGTTTTCTGAATCTGCAGCTCGCCAGCTTGATGCTCCTCTTCATCTTCATCTGACCCTGAAAATCTCCCAACATCCTCCTCTCCAAGCTCGTGTCACAAACCAGGAACTCTGTGAGGATTCATGAAGCTTCAAACATGCAGTGAGTGAAAGAAACCGTCTGTGCTCCACCCGGATGAGCGAGGGCAGGTGTGGTGAGCAGGTGGAACCAGTGCGAGGAGGAATGCTGGGAGAGGCTGGATCAGTGCTCGGGGGACATTCCAGCCTGATGACTGAAGAGGAGGCTGAAACCAGCCCTCATCATCACTGAAACATGGAAAGCATCAAAGGGCAGATAAACTATGAAGGTTATGTGTAGCTGTGTGTTGGCCCCGCCCCCTCACAGTGTCATTCACAGGTTTTTCCATCCTGTCCAGTAAAGACTGGTAAAAAAAAGTAAAGGTCATGTTCTAGCAGCTTCAGTTTTTAACCTCCTGGCTGGTTCTGCTGGTTTTACTGGGTTTTGGTGGTCTTGGCGTCGGGGCGCAGGTACGTCTGGTAGAAGAAGTTGGAGAAGAGCAGCAGGTAGCTGAAGTACATGAGGGCGGCCCAGACGATGTTGTCCAGGCTGGAGGGGCAGTCTCCCTGCTGCATCCAGCGGTACACCAACGTGCTCACCGCCACGCCCATCGCCATCTGAGCGATCTGAGCGCTGGTGATCAGCACGGCAAAGGGGCGGGGCACGCGCAGCCCGGCGGCACGGGCCGCGTAGTAGCTGTACATGAGCGCGTGCACGGTGTAGTTCATGGTCATGAACCAGCCGCCGCCGGCCACCATGTCTTTGTAGGAGTACCAGGAGTAGAGCAGCACGGTGATGTGGTGGTACCAGTGCAGGAAGAGCAGCTTCTGCTTCCTCAGCACGATGAACGCCGTGTCGCCTGCAAACAAAGCTCACGTTAGTCACACGTTTCATCTCGGCGCCGCTACAAGGCTATAAAAGCTAACGCACTGACCGAGCTCTGGAGCCTTGCTGAGGACGAAGGCGTACGCCCAGAACTTGCTGACCGGGCCGTTGTAGAAGCTCCGGTCACAGATGGACTGTCTGAAGCCGCTGGAGCTCAGGATGTGGAACATGTAGGGACCGGTCCGGATCGCCCCGATGATGCTGCAGAGAACCGGAAACAAATCCATCAGAGCACAGAAACAAGGACATGAGCAGAAACACGGCGTGGCCACTCAGAGCAGCACTACCCTGAAGACGCCCTCAGTGCGTGTGCGTTTGTGTGTCTGTGTGCGTTTTGGTTCTTACTATCCTGGTAGGGACCAAAATCATTTTTCACAAACTGTGGTTTTAGGGTCATAATTGGGTCATGGTCATGTAAGCTTATAGCTAAAGCAGTAAGTCAACCCTAACCCAGGATAGCAAACTGTTGTGTGTCTGTGAGGAAGTGAGGCTCCTTTTAAAGGTTCATTCTGCTGATTTTCATCTTTGTGTTTACAGCAGCTTCATGTTTCCTGACGGCGGCCATGACTCCGCCCACATCTCTATTGTTCTCACACAGGTGAAAAAACAAACACACCTGAGCCGCAGGTACCTCTGGAGCAGGTTACCACGGGGACAGCATGCTGGCTGTGCACAAGTGTTGATTCAGCAAGAATGCAATGCAAAGCATGCCTGTGGTTACCATGGAGACTGTCAGTGTTTCACTCTGCAGCGTCTCTACGAGACTGAAGGAATTTTCTCCTTTGTTGAAAACACCGTACAAGCGCGTGCATGCCCCGCCCACCCGGGATTCACTGCTTTGAGCGTTTCGTTCATTTGTAGCCTGACGGTGTGATCAGTGACATCACTGAGAGGACTGAGTCCCGCCACGATCAACACTGACAGCTCTTTTATGGTGATGTAGTGGGAGGAGCTTCAGACCATCACAGCGTGGCTGAACGTCTCGTTTTAGGTGTCACTTATGCGTGGTTAACTCTGTGAAGGTGACCAATCACAGAGCAAGGAACGAGTCCCGCTGTCCGTGGAGTGCGTGTGAGTGTGTGCACGTGTGAGGAGTGTTACCTGAAGATGGCGAGGCTCAGTGACCAGAGGATGAGCGGCCGGCGCAGGTTGAGCTTGGGGCGTGTCTTCATGTAGTGCTGCCCTCCAAAGACCAGGGCGACGTACAGCGCGCAGAACACGAACGAGCTCTTCCTGCAGGAGCAAACACTCGTTTAGTCCGGAGCTTAAACGTTTTTGGATTCAGGGGAAAAAAATCATTTGTTTTGGTGGCAGCAGAGTTTCCTCACGAGCCTGAAGGTTGCATCATTTTTAAATACAGCAGCTGGCGCATGCGCACATCACCGGGTGTGTTCCTATCACAGTTATGAGCAAGTCAAATATTTCACGTCGCATCATGCGCGTCGCTCGCGGAGGGCTCGGCAGGGCGGGACTAAAGCAAATACAACCGTGACGTCACTGGCCAAGCGGCTCACCTGCGGTACACCTGCGTGCTCCACTGACCACACGTCCTTACGTAAGGCTCTGGAAGTTTCTCGGCAGGTGTGTACCCGGAGAAAGTATCCGTGCGTGCGCCCCACCAAACCCCGTTCAAAAACAGTTCGTTTCTGCGGTTCCTCCCGGTCTGCGCTTAAAGCGGCTTTTAAACTGAATGAGTCCGAGTGTCGTGAAAAACCCACACCGCCCCATCTATCCCGCTATCACGGCACACAAATCACGCTCTCTACCGACACAGAGCTGGTCCTCCCGGTACGTGCCGCTACCGGGCAGGTGAGACACTTTTGGTGAACCGGATCGGGGGGATTCCTGGGTGTATCCCGAAACCAAGGCTGTACCCCGAGTGTCCCAGTGAAACGAAGAGCACCTTTAAAAACGCAATAACTTTACAAAGTCGAACCTTTTACATGAGAATCAACAGGATGGATTCTCATTTAATTTAATTGATTTAATTTAATTTAATTGATTTAATTTAATTTTGCCGTTTTTCGAGATGACGCGTCCGGTCCCGGAGAAACTTGCCGGGACCGTCTCGGGGTTTCGGTCGGAAGCTGAAGCGGGACTCACCAGTTGGCCTGCATCCACTCGATCGCTCCCCGCTCGTCGAAGCGCTGCTCGAAGCTGTACTCGGACAGCCGGAAGTCCGTCCCGTTCACCGGCAGCATCTCTGGTTCTCTCAGACTTCAGTAACGACGGCAAAGCGAGAGGACGCTCGGAGCCCGCCTGCAGTCTGTCCGCTCGCCTCTCTGCGGCCCTATTAAACAGACCTGCGGAGGGGGCGGGGCCTCCGGACTCACCTCTCTGCGTTTCATTCATACTTCAGTGACGTGTTCATCCTTCACTGCCATGAAAAGTTCAGCTGGCTTTAAGCGTGACCCAAATGCCCGAGGAAGGACATCGGGGTCACCAGCCGCCTTTTACAGGTGTGAATGTCTGAGCACCTTAGTGTTGGATCACTCCTCTAAGCCCTGACCCCTGACCCCAGATTCAGCAGAGTCCTGTTCTGTTCTGTGATGATGTATCAGTGTTTGATCCGTTTCTGATCACTCCCTGTAGGAAACCAAACAAAGTGCATTCTGGGTAAACTCCCAGGGCTCATTTGGGACAGATGTCAGCTCAGAACAGGGCAGAGCTGATGTTACAACCCTGAGTATTATGTAAACCTACCTGCCCTGCTGCCTCCTAACCCTAGTTTTTTTTTTCCTTTTCTCTTCTTTTTCTTTCTTCTTTATTTTTCAATTATAAGTTAAAATGTGACAGCAAAGAAAGTGTAAAAAGGCATACTACTGTTATGTTCAACAGCTGTCCCAATACAAGAGATAATAATAATAAAAAAGAACAGGGCAGAGCAGGTAACAGGTCTCCTTTACCTGCATATAGAGGCCGGGGCCATCTTCCAGCTGAGGGTCCCTGTGTTAAGCTGACAGTGTGAATGCATGACGCCATTAGATGTGATAAAGCCCCGCCCCCCGCCTTCTGCTGACGTCTGCAGCAGAACAAACTGATAATCAGACTCTGCAGTCACAAACTCTTCGTTCCACATCAGCAGATTATCAGCACGCGGACATGATCCCGTTTATAGAGGTGAACAAGTGTTGTGTGTGTGTGTGTTGGGGGAAGGGGGTCTGTGTATGTTCAGAGTATGATGAGCAGATGAAACACCTTGATAGAAATGAGTAAGAGCACACCTGCACAGGTGTCTCTTCAGCTTCATCTATCAGCAGCATGACCTCCTGAGGCTGGATTCCCTCCAGTGGGCGGTGCTCCGACAGCTGCAGGTTACAGACAGATGTGACAGGAAGAGTTCAAAGTGAACTTAGTGCAGCGTGAGGCCTCGCTGCAGGTGAGCCAGGGCTGATTTTCTCAGGTGTGAGGAAGTAAAAGCAGGAGTAACTGTTCCTGTTTCAGACACAGTGAGAGACTCGTTAATGCCCTCGCTGTAACGTTCTCGCTGTAACGTTCTCGCTTTAACGTTCTTCCTGTAATGTTCTCGCTGTAACGTTCTCGCTTTAACGTTCTCGCTGTAACATTCTCGCTGTAACATTCTCGCTGTAACGTTCTCCCTGTAACGTTCTCGCTTTAACGTTTCTTCCTGTAACGTTCTCACTTTAACGTTCTCGCTGTAACGTTCTCCTTTTCTCGCTTAACGTTCTTCCTGTAACGTTCTCACTTAACATTCTCGCTGTAACGTTTTCGCTGTAACGTTCTCCCTGTACGTTCTCCCTGTAACGTTCTCGCTAACGTTCTCCCTGTAACGTTCTCGCTTTAACGTTCTTCCTGTAACGTTCTCCCTGTAACGTTCTCGCTTTAACGTTCTCCCTGTAACATTCTCGCTGTAACGTTCTCCCTGTAACGTTCTCCCTGTAACGTTCTCGCTTTAACGTTCTTCCTGTAACGTTCTCACTTTAACGTTCTCGCTGTAACGTTCTCCCTGTAACGTTCTCGCTTTAACGTTCTTCCTGTAACGTTCTCACTTTAACATTCTCGCTGTAACGTTTTCGCTGTAACGTTCTCCCTGTAACGTTCTCCCTGTAACATTCTCGCTGTAACGTTCTCCCTGTAACGTTCTCCCTGTAACGTTCTCGCTTTAACGTTCTCGCTGTAACGTTCTCCCTGTAACGTTCTCCCTGTAACGTTCTCGCTTTAACGTTCTTCCTGTAACGTTCTCGCTGTAACGTTCTCGCTGTAACGTTCTCGCTTTAACGTTCTTCCTGTAACGTTCTCGCTGTAACGTTCTCGCTTTAACGTTCTCGCTGTAACGTTCTCGCTGTAACGTTCTCCCTGTAACGTTCTCGCTGTAACGTTCTCCCTGTAACGTTCTCCCTGTAACGTTCTCGCTTTAACGTTCTTCCTGTAACGTTCTCACTTTAACGTTCTCGCTGTAACGTTCTCGCTGTAACGTTCTCGCTGTAACGTTCTCGCTGTAACGTTCTCCCTGTAACGTTCTCCCTGTAACGTTCTCGCTTTAACGTTCTTCCTGTAACGTTCTCACTTTAACGTTCTCGCTGTAACGTTCTCCCTGTAACGTTCTCGCTGTAACGTTCTCTTTAACGTTCTCGCTGTAACGTTCTCGCTGTAACGTTCTCGCTGCAACGTTCTTCCTGTAACGTTCTCGCTTTAACGTTCTCGCTGTAACGTTCTCGCTTCAAACATTTGAGCATGCAGTTTATTGAAAACAACACAAACTGAAACGGGCTGTTTTACAGCTGATCAAACGTTTCGGGCCACGTGCCTTTAAAAGGACAAATCTGGGCACAAATGTGGATTCACTGTCATTTCCTGTCAGGTAGTCACACTGTCAGGACGTTCTGATGGCAAAGGCAAACAAATGTTCCCTTTTTGAACGCGGTCGGGTTGTTGAACTGCATAAGCATGGTCTCTCACAGCACCGTCACTGCTGAGGTGGGATGCAGTGAGACAGTTATTTGGAATTCCTTAAATGATCCTGAGGTTTATGGAACAAAAGTCAAGTGGAAGACCCAAACAAATGTCATCAGCACTGAGCCGGAGGATCCAGTTGGCTGTCCGTTGAGACACTGGATGACCCTCGACCCAAATTAAGGCCGTTCCTGGTGCAGACTGCAGCCCCATAACCATCAGACGGCCTCAAAACACGTCTTCAAAGGCCTCGTCTCCTAAACTTTGGATCAGCTGTAAACCAGCCTGTTTCAGTGTTGTTTTCAATAAACTGCATGTTGAAGCTCTGCTTGGAACCTTGTTACAAACAACCTTCAGGGCCGTATATCAGCAGCTTTTGTGCTTTAAACGGGGACACGAGCACCTGCTCCTCCTGAAACCTACACATACGTGTAGCATGTTCTGCATTTCTCTGTTATCGTGGCGCCGCTCAGACACTAACAACCAAAAATGTATTTGATTACATCTGAAACTAAACCTGATCCTAGAATCAAATCAGCTTCATTGATCGTGTAAGACAGCATATTTATGTTTATGGTGCAAAGACGCTGGAATAAACAGGCTTAATCTGTATATGTGAGTATTTATAGGTGAGTCACTTTCACTGTATTTGAATGAAAGATGTTAGACATGACAAAGCATCAGATTCCTTCTCCTCGTCATTAACAGACACACAGTAAGACTGCAGTGTTGTGTACTGCACACCAAATGTTTCACTGTCAGCAGATTTTGTGCTAATTTTGACAAAAAATAGATAAAATCAGTTTAAAATGTGAAACAAACGGTCAGAGTCAAAATTGCAGCGTGAGCTGAAGCGTGCTCACAGTGTTGTCTGACACCACAGACTGTGACACGTGTGAGCTGAGCGTCGGTCCCTGTGCAGATGCTGCTGTCTGTGCTGCACGCTGTGTCGGTTGCACCGTTAAGCTCTGTGTTTAACCTCAGAGTTCATCCTGTAACAACATCTGCTCGTTTGAAGATAAACAACAATCAGTCGGAACATTTTTTACTTCAGGTGTGTCACCACAGCAATAAGCGCACCTGACATTCAGAGCATACCTGAGCCCTGAGCTCGGCCCGTCCTGCTGTGCGGGCGCCTCGGCTGATACATCACAGCTCGCAGTTACGTCTCTGCAATTACTTATCATCCGTTAATGATCAGACTTGCTGTTACGCTCCGTCCTTCAAAAGGCCTTTAAATTAAAGCGATCTCATGAATCTCTTCATCAGAGTTGAGAAGTCGGTCAAATATTTTTGAGTCTCGAGAACATATTTGTCATACCTGCTCGTGCGAGCAGTGAACACATACCAGCTTCCACTGTGATGTCATTAAGTGCCAAGAGGCTGATCTTAGAGTGTGATCGATGCTGAACGAAGAGGCTCAGATGATGAAATGCAAGATGAGAACAAAGAGGAGACGGGATCGAGACATCGCGACTCATTCACTGTGACACAGAAAGACAGATTTACCCCAGAGAAACTCCAAAAGTCTGATTGTGAATGAATCCCAGCTGACAGTACTTATCATCAGTATCACCAAGAAATGGGATTTGGAAAAGGACCTTAAAACAGGAAATAACCAAGAGACAACACTGAGACAAGAAGACAAAGACAAGAAACGCTCGAGGTGCAGTTTGGATTCAGGAGACAGACACTATCTCTACTTTCAAGATTAGGCTTCAAACTTTCCTTTTTGCTAAAGCATATAGTTAGGGCTGGACCAGGTGACCCTGGATCCTCCCTTAGTTATGCTGCAATAGACGTAGGCTGCCGGGGATTCCCATGATGCACTGGGTGTTTCTTCTTTAATCACAATAGCTGTGTCCAAATTCATCATGGGCTGCATCCTCCTGAGGCCCGGCCTTCGCGGTCTACGTGGGCCGGGTCCTCCGAAGGCCGAGAAGGCCGGAAGTGCGAGGCTGTGAAATGTGACGGTCCAGCCTTCTGATTAGCATCACCGCTGTCTCGGTGGAGTTTAATAAACTCAGCCGTCTGCTTCTTGCTGTCTAAAATATAACAGGACACTGGAGTAAACTCTCGACCGTCTCACACTTCTGTTTAATCAGTTTTCTGTTTAACGTTTATTCAGCTGTGTGAAAACCAAGGAGGAACCCACCCGATGGATTAATAAAGTTTTATTTTATCTAATAATCTAATAACTTTAATCTCAGCCAAACTGATTTACTCACGAACAAATAAAACACTGAAAAAAGCCCAACAATAACATTAACTTTTTAAGTGACGTATATATTACATTTAACCTGAGTAGCAAAAGACCGCGGGGGTTTGAAAACGATTTGCCGGGAGTCCGCTGCTCTCGCCGGCTCTGGTGACCCTTGACCTCCCGGCTAGCTGGTGGGTAACAGACATCGAATTGGGACAGGCTTCGTCGCGTCGCTGTGATGTAATCGGTCTACAAATGCGGCCTCAGGAGGACGCAGCCCATGAATTTGGACACTCACTATGTATTAACAGACCTCTCTGCATTGAATCATATCTGTTATTAACCTCTGTCTCTCCTCCACAGCATGTCTTTATCCTGTCTTCCTTCTCTCACCCCAAGCCAATCACAGCAGATGGCCCCGCCCCTCCCTGAGCCTGGTTCTGCCGGAGGTTTCTTCCTGTTAAAAGGGAGTTTTTCCTTCCCACTGTTGCCAAAGTGCTGCTCATAGGGGATCCAATCCAATTTTATTTATAAAGCACTTTAAAATAGCCGGCACAGGACCAAAGTGCTGTACAGAAAATAAGTTAAAAACAATAGAATAACAGAAAACAGCAAAAATAAATAAATAAAACACATAGTGCATAAAAAATTAAAACAGCCCTATATTAAAAAGAAAAACAAGACAAAACAGCATAGAATCAACTAAAACAACTAAAATAAAACTAAAAACCAACATCTCACGTGGTGTCAAAGGTCAGGGTCAAGAGGTGGATTTTCAAGAGTGACTTAAAAGCAGGTAAAGAAGTGGCCCGTCTAATCTCTAAAGGAAGCTCGTTCCACAGTTTGGGAGCTGCTACAGCAAAAGCACGATCTCCTCTAACCTTACGGCCAGTCCTGGGCACATGCAGCAGCAGCTGATCAGCTGACCTGAGAGAGCGGCTGGGTGTATGAGGCTGTAGCAGCTCAGAGAGATAAGATGGGCCGACGCCATGGAGAGCTTTCATATGATTGTTGGGTTTTTCTGTTTTCTTTGTGTTATTGTAAGAATTTGTCTTACCCTTTAAAGCCCTCTGAGGCGACTGCTGTTGTGGTTCTGTTTAAATAAAAGTGAATTGAACTGAAGAGCCACCACAGCACAAAATCCTGGGACTGGGACCAGGAGCCGTGGCGGGCCGCCCTCTGCGCTTCCTGTTAGATTATTTTGGTTTTTGCATCCTCCTCCAATACCCAGCAGTGCATGCTGGGTATTGGAGGAGCTGAGTGAGGCTCTGTGGATGATCCAGAGCAGACACCTGTCTGCACGGTGACACCTGCTGGCCACTTTGGCTCCACTCACCTCCTGATGTGACACAGACACAAATATCAGTGGTTATGATCTGCACAGGTTTTGTAAACAATCGAGAGGAGCTGTGCGAGGTTAGTGACTCACACACTGACAGCAGGAAGACCTTATCATCAGTCAGGTGAAGTTTTTACTGGTGATAGCTCAGCTTCAGCAGTGACCTGACCTCTCACCTTGGCTGAGCGCATCCCAGAATATAAACCCACAGAGCCCCCTGCTGGTTACTGCAGCACAGCACTGCCCATATAAATTAAGCAGATGAGCCCTGAACACACCAAACGAACCAGCGTGAAGCTTACACCTGCACAACAGCCAACTCGAGGCAACTCCTCTGGTTTCATCCAATCACAGAGGCTCACCTGATGACCTCAGCAACACTCTCAGTGCTGCTGAATATGACCTGATGCTCATTTTAAAACTATGGTGCCATCAGGGTCATAAACCTGCTAATTCACTCTAGTTACATCCAAATGCACCACGAGCACAGGTCAGTGGTGACGAGTCAGTTTGAAAGCACGAGAGCACCAGGGGTCTCAAACCCCAGGCCTCGAGGGCCGGTGTCCATGATCCAAACAGCTGATTCAAACGGCTAAATGACCTCCTCAACATGTCTTGAAGTTCTCCAGAGGCCAGGTAATGAACTCATCATCTGATTCAGGTGTGTTGACCCAGGGTTAGATCTAAACCCTGCAGGACACCGGCCCTCGAGGCCTGGAGTTCGACACCCCTGCTCTGGACTTTGCGCACACATTTTCCTTAATGGTAGACCTCATTTGCTCCCAGTAACAGTTCTTTCCTCCTCACAGACAACCACCACATTTCTTGATGAGGAGCAGCTGTGCAGGAACAAAAGGCTACCTGCTAATTAGTAAAATACTCATTAAATATTGAAGAAATAATTAAACCTCTGGTGTGCAAATGTTATTGATGTGCAAATCTATGCTAAAGGTGCAAAGGTGCTCCTGAAGTGCTGTACAAGCTATAATCCAAATCATACTGGGTAATACTTCCTTACACTGATGGCACTGAGCAGATTAATATATTTCATACAGTGAGACACAACAGGATTATAAACAGGAAGTCCTTCAGAATAAAATATGACAAACTCTCTATAACATAATAACAGTCTTTGGAGCGTCACTGTGAGTGATGTCCAGCAGAGGGGGCTCTAGGTGAGAGAGCCATCAGGAACCATCAGACACTTGATGGTTCCTCCCTTCTTCTCATCTCAGAGTGAGTGTGAGTTAGTGTGAACAGTACAGACAACAGTACATCCACCCTCGCTCACCACCTCGCTCTGAGGAACAGACTGGACCAGCTGCCGAGGGCGTTGTGTAGTCTGTTATGAAATAATGAGGAAACATCTGTAAGCTGTCCAGGTACGTCTGAGCCTGTGACAACGGGACTGTGCATAACATCAGCTGTAACAGTCGATGCAAAACAGATAGTGTGAGTTTAAATCCAGCGTGGTGCTGCACAAAAACGCTGCCACTGCGTTTAGACCAACTGTATATTTTTGATTAAAGTTATACTTTATTACATTTTATCTTCATTTCAGACCAACCCTCCACTTCACTCAGGTAAATCTAGAGTGTGTGAAGGATTTTCAGTGGTCTATGTACAAGTGTGTCAGCAGTCTGCAGTCGTTCGTGTCAGAGGTCATCTGTGTTAATTCTTGTATTTCACACACTTTCTGAAGAATTTATAAGGAAGGAAGAAAAAACACTGACTTGAGCCATGAGACACATGTGGAGCCCCAGTAGGGCGGCCCACACTAAGAGTGTGTGTGTACTGGGAGAACACAGCTGAATGGTGGCGTGCCCACACCGGGGCTCCACATGAGCGGCCGTGTTTGCTGGGAACCCTCGTGTAGAAGGTCACGAGGGTTCTGATTTGGGTTAACTGTTTGCTGTCTTTCCTCAGGACGCGCTCCCAGTGAAAACTGATCCTTATGGTTTGTACGGATTCTTCTCTGGGCCAAACTCTCAGGAAGTGGTTCATATTCCTCTGCCATGGGGCCGAGAGTTTTAGAAACTACAACCTGCTAAGTCTTCCTGAGTCAGCAGTCCATCATCTGCTGAAGCTTTAGCTGACCTGTCCAGCCCTAACTACATGCTTTATCAAAAGGGAACGTTTACTGAACGCAAGGGCAGGAAAAATAATGTACAACACACACACTCTTGAACTCAAATGATGTTCCAGTTCCTTAAGAAAATGAAATATACTTTGGAAATGAAAGAAGTCTCTTTGAAAGGATATTAAATGACTCAAACTCAAGTTGTCACCTCTTGGTGGTTATTTCACAAATACATCATCCCAAATATGTTATATGAATACACTAAAAACACAATACTCACACACACTCACATTCACAGTTGTTGCAGACCTGTTTGTCGCTCACACGGTGCAATGGCGAAACTCCTCCTCTCCTTGGTAATAGCACAAAAAGTCTAACTTACAGTTCAGTGCCTCGGTAAGTCGCTGCTCACCAGTCCCACACAGAATCCAATCTCCGCTCTCCCTGCGGACACAATGCTGCCTCTGCTGCGGCGCGTTAGCCAGTCACTGTACAGCTCTCTGACCGTGCATAATAGCTGCTTCCATCGCGCAGCCAAGCAGTCCGTGCTAACCTTGAGCCTCAGCGGTCGCAGCTGGAAAGGTTCTCTCCGCGGTGGTGCAACCGTTGGAAAGAGTTACTTCACTGACACTCTGTTGCTAAGCTTTCACACTGTTACTTTCTACTCACACACTCTTTTGTGCTAGTGAAGCTCAGTAAACACTAGCTGAGTCTCTCACTTGTATTATGATAACCCTCGTGCATCTCTCCATGCCGTTCTCGTCTCCTCCTCCCGAATTCCCATCTCGGCTACAGGAAAAAGGGAAGAGAAGAGTCTCTCACCTCCCTGCACAACACCTGCAGAGATGCCCGCATGACCAACTCCATTGCCGTGATAAATGCCAGAGGGGAAATCGTGCAGCCTGCCATAACTCTGATTCCCAGGTGCTGCCAGGCTGTGGTGGTGTTCTCAGCTGTCACACAAAACTGTAAATCCTGAAAGTAGGTCTTGACCAGTCCTGTGATGTGGTTTGGTAGGCTGAAATAGTTGATGGCCATCCATAAGATCTCATGCGGAACTGACCCAAAGACGTTGGCAAGGTCTAAAAAGACCACGTGAAGGGCTCTTTGTTCTTTCTTGGTAGCTTGAATCTGGTGCCAGATGACGCTGGCATGCTCCAGACATCCCGAGAAGCTCCGGATGCCGGCCTTCTGCACTGATGTGTCAACATAGTTGTTTCTTTGCAGGAAAGTAGATAGTCTTTGGGCCGAGACACTGAAGAAGATCTTTCCATCTATGTTCAGCAGGACGATCTGGCAAAACTGGCTGACGGAGTTCTTCTCCTTAGGGATCAGAATACCTTCTGCTCTTCGCAAAGCCCTTGGAATCACTCCTTTCTGCCACGCTACCTTCATCAGCTTCCACAGGTATTTGAGCACTCGTGGGGTGTTTTTATAGAGCCTACATGAGATGCCATTAGGTCCTGGAGCCGATGCTGCCCTTGCCTGCTTCACTACCTTCTCCACTTCACTCCATGTAGGTGGTCTTATGTCCATTTGGTGTTCAGGTGCCTGGATAGGTGGCATATCACTCGGAATGGTAACTGGCTCATACCTCTGATCATCAGAGTAAGATTTCCTCAGACGTTCTTCCGGGTCTTTTATGGGCATTTTGAGATAAAGAATAAAACATATTCACTAGTCTAAAAGCGGCACGATAAACACTGTTTATTCAAGCTTTTATTATTCCAGAATGTAAATCACTCAGTCCTTTCTTCCCCTTCTTAGTTGTAATACCCTCTTTTGCACACACGGTGTCGCACTCTGCTGAATAGACCCGAGATTACTACCTCTTCCCTTTTCTTCTGTGCTCTAGCACTCACTTTCAGTTTACCGGAGGTTGTGTGAATTCTTTAGGCAAAGAAAAAGGCAGAAAGACACAGCAAAGAACAACAACGAACAAAAGACATACATTTACCTCACTTTGCTGCTAATTATGATAACAGCTTTAAGCACATGTGCTACCACAGAATCTTCTTAGATTAAGGGATTTTAATTACAGTGAGCACTCATTAATTTTATTGGCGTCAATTTTCCCGCACAAGTTCAAATACTTTTTAAACACTCACAAGGGCCTTTAACCCTACAGCCATTTTCTCCCAAAAAATACATTGAATTTTTAAATGTTTTCCGCACAACACTTTACCCCATTCAATTCCTCTACTGGATTTCCATACCAATACTGAGGTAACAATGAAAATAAAAAAATATATTTTCAGAACCACTTTGTTCCTGTCTTTTATTCCAGACCACCATACTCAGAGTTAAGCCTGCCTTTTATTACATTTTTTTGTAGATGTACCTACCCGGCCTTTGAAGGACCCGTCCTACGTGGACCAGGTGGGTCGGGTCCTCCGAAGATTGCTGCCCCTGAATTTGGAGAGCATTCGGCTACGTCCACACAAATACCCATGTACGTGTCTTCCGTGTCTCCGGTCATTCCAACACATTTACTGTATTATATAAAATATGTAAATTAAAAACTTATAGGAGAACATTTTCTATTTATTTTCTATTATTCATTTGATCCTGCCACTTATCTGTGTGCCTAGATGGGCCGTAAAAAGGTCACAAAGCTGAAAACAGGCTTATTTTTGAGTTCACAAAAAAGCTTGTTTACACAGATGAAGCCTATAACATTTAAGTCTTTTCACAGCATATTAGTATATTTTACTTAAGCTTAATAATCTGAATAATGCTTTGATCTCTTCAACTAATTGGAATCACACCTTTCTACTAAAACTGTTTGTGTTGTTCGCCACCTTTTCCTGAACCAGACCCTGCAGGATTAGCCTGAGTGTCCAGTCCTGGACCGTGTTTTTAACCGGGAGGATCCCAGGCTGGATTGTTGTTGATGCATTATAAATACTCTTGTTTTATAGTTATTGTTATTTACTTTCTTCTCATCAAACAAATATCCATGTAAAATTGTTCGTGTTATGTTCATACATGTTAAAAATGCCTGTAAATAAAAAGAGTTCAGTGACAATTACTGTTTGTTGTAATCAGTTCATTAATATGGGGCGATCGTGGCTCAAGAGTTGGGAGTTCGCCTTGTAATCGGAAGGTTGCCGGTTTGAGCCCCGGCTCGGACAGTCTCGGTCGTTGTGTCCTTGGGCAAGACACTTCACCCGTTGCTTACTGGTGGTGGTCAGAGGGCCCGGTGGCGCCAGTGTCCGGCAGCCTCACCTCTGTCAGTGCGCCCCAGGGTGGCTGTGGCTACAATGTAGCTGCCATCACCAGTGTGTGGATGACTGGATGTGTAAAGCGCTTTGGGGTCCTTAGGGACTAGTAAAGCACTATACAGATACAGGCCATTTACCATATTAGTCTTCATCACCATAGTTTTGCCGTACCTTTGCTTTTTGTAGTTGATATTGGGGGGGGGGGGTTAATGGGCTTGGGGTGTGTGGTGTCGCACTGACCTGGATGGGGTCTGGTAGCTCTTGGGTGGTGTTTTTCTGGCAGCCTAATGTAGCAGGGCTTCAGGGGTGGGGGTCTGTGCCAGTGCTCGTTTCTCTTGCGTAGCCTCGTTGCTACAGCCTCCAGTGGCTTCGGCACCATGGCTGCTGGGCTCTCCTTTGCTCTTTTCTGAGTGGGTGCTGTGATTGCCCCTGTGGTGGTCCTCCTGAGGCTGTGGGGGGCTCTAGATGTGTGGGGCCTCCTCTATGCATGCTTCATGTCCTGGGGGGCAGGGCTGTGGCTCCCTGCAGCTACCTACTGTAAAAACTCGAATGGAGAAACCTTATAAACACGAGCACTCACACCCACAGGTGTCTACACGGGTGTTTGAAATTGGTGTTAGAAGCTAAATAGTCAGTCACACTGACAACGAGGAAGTTTTTGATTTTTCTGGAGGGTTTCCCCTGATGTTTCCCCTCTTTCAGGAAATCACCAAATATCCTTCAAACTGATATGTTTACCTGCCGGACAGGTGTGACAGGGCAATGCTGAGCAGCCTCATTCTTCAGCTGTGAATCAGACAGAAGTGGTGGCTTTGTCCCAAAAAGTTGATTCTGTTCATCTGGACGTGATGTTTTCAGTGGGAGAAATGAGGGCGGAGTCAAGGAGGCCATTTACGTGAAAAAGGAAAGACCATCTCTGAATCGAGGAGGGGGCCTAAGGGTACATCTGTCACCATCTTACAATGCTGTGAGATTTGATCAGTGGTTGTTGATCAAAGGTCATGGAAATTTGCATATTCATGATGAGCTGACCTCCCAGCCCGTTGTTCTTTCACTGCGCTGGTTTCAGTCATTGTGCAAATGTCCTGTTTGTAAGGTTGGAAACCTGCAGTCAGCTGAGACTGAGGAACTTGGATGAGTGACGAAATGTTTCCCCCACTGAAAACATCCAGATGAACAGAATCAACTTTTTGGGATTTACTTACCTGGATGATGCATCAAGGTGATGGCTTTGTCCAAACGGTTTCACGCTGACAGCCAGATGCTTAAGATTGTTCCGGGGTTTCATTGGTTCTCCAAACTAACATCAGTTTGACTTTCAAAACTGCAAAGCTCCTTCCAACAACCGAACACAAGTCAAGTTTAGCATCTAAAGTGCAGACAACAGTCAGAACCTGTGCTCAAGTCAAATACCAGGAAAGTGACCCCTTCATTCACTGGAGTAAACCCCAACATACAAGCACTGAACCAGTCGATGCAAGTCTGTTCGAACTCAACCGGGGGTGAATTTCTATCAATAACAAAGAGCCAAGGATCAATCGGTCACACAAACTCTTCCACCAGGATAAGGTGGAGGAGTGATACATCAAGTAAAGTCTGCCTAAAGCTGTGTGCACTGCTGGTCAGTCTGCTAAGCAGCAAACATAGAGCCTGTGTTTCTGCTCCGTTCATCAATGTGTTTACTGTATCCAAGCTTAGTGTACATAAAGTAAATTCTTCTTTTGGTCATCTTTTATGGAAATATTTTGATTTGCTGGCATCTCCTGGTCTCCTGATGTGGAATTGATGACTGTGAAATGCTGGCCTTTCTGTCTACCATGCGAGCTATTACAAAGCATCATTACTGCAGTGCAAATTCTGCCGAGTCCAGATGTAAAGCAGGCGATGAGAGAACTACAGCACTGTCCTCAAATCACAGATGCATTTCACATCTTTGCAAGGAGTTTCAACAAGGCTTAAGTCTGTTTGCTCTCAACATGCAACAGCGTGTTATGTGTGCAAACAGAGGGAATCATAAATATCAACAATGAATACACTGCAGCCCCCTTACCTCACACTGGAAGCTCCAACCATCTCACTTTGCTGATGAACACAGTGTACACGCCCAGAGTGAGAAAAGAGCCGCCTGTGGTCGTGGACGTTATAGTATGGGCACAGGAGGCTATTCCAATGCTATGGGCTGCTTGGAGTGCACACCATGGAGCATTTTCAGACAACATCTGGGGACTGTGTGGACATAGAGGAATATACTGAGGGTGTGATGTTCGTTTATCAAATCAGGACTGCTTGGCAGTAAATGTCTTGTATTACAACCTGACAGAGTTCGACTCTGTTCTTTTGGCAGAGTTTCTGATCATACTAATCAGTCACGCTGAGTATGAGGATGTTTTTGGCAGCCTTGAAAACTTGCCATCTGAAGTTTTGTGCACTGATGTCTCTTTCTCAGTTAATCAGAGATATCCTTCAAACTAAGCCAGGCAGTTTACCTGCAGTGCAGGTGTGACAACAACCTCGGGATGAGGAAGAACAATGCAGTTTCCATCCTGGTCACAGAACACTGGATCAGTTATTTTTCCAGCCATCTATCCATTCTCCTCCACTTATCCTTGTCAGGGTTGTGGGGGTGCTGGAGCCTTTCCCAGCTGAACTTTCAGTTTGATTGGATTTAGTTAGTTTGTATATTATTTAGCTGGAGTGTGTTTGTAATCAGATATGTGTGAGGTGTGTTAGAATAACTGAAGTATTTCACCGTATAGGTTTTTTGTAGCTGGGCCGTGTCGGGGGGAAGTCTTTTATTGGTGGTGGTATGACCGGCATCTATTTAAGGAGGTTTTTTTGAGAGGCTGGGTTGTTCGTCTTTAGATGTGTCGCTGTTGAGAGTGTTAAACCTCTGTATTTGTTTAAGACAAACATATTCAGAGCTCTGAAAGGCGTTTGAAGGGTCGTGTGGTTGTTTTCTCCCATCCGGTCCCCTTCACATTACCTTGCGACCGTTACAGCGCCATTCTTAGGAGCTGTGACAGACTCTGAAATCACAAAAACAGACAGGCCTGGAGCTCATGGTGACTGGTGTGTAGCATTGCCAGTGAATGACAATCCAGTTAAGTCCAAGATAGACAGAGAATTTCTCACAATCACTCTCAGACGGAAGAAGTAGTCATTCGGGTGACGTGCGCCATTTTCCCAAAGCCTCCTGGGAAGAAATGTCAATAAGAAAATAGAACATGTCACAAAAGCAGCGATAGAAGTTAGTGAAACCCCTGCAGCTGTTTGAGGCTAGTTGGTTGCAGCCACTGAGCAACAGCTTGAACCTTCTGCGAATCCATGGGTAAACCATAGGAGAGTGTGGCAGGGGGGTGGTCTCTGGCCTGCTGGCAGTGGAGGGGCTGGTGCGGTGAGACCAGTGACTCTCTTCTTATATATAGTGTTGGCATAAACTGGCGGGGAAGTGTGTGCAGTGGAGGACGCTGCCAGATGAGCAGACTCCTGGCTCGAGTTGTGCCTAAAAGAGCTGTTGAACAAAATAAAGGAACCCAAACACGCCGATATGCACTGTCGGTCCGATCATTGCCACAAAGAGTTAATGAAGCCGAAGAAGGGGGTGGAGCTTTGATGGCGGGCACATTTCTCCAGCTCACAGACTAGCTGGTGTTCGAACTGTCTGTTAAGCACCACCCTAAGATGACTAACATGGTCTTCTTGGGACCAGAGTAGATCAAAATGTAATCCAAATATGCCAACGGCCACCAGCCTAGCATGTCACGAAAGACATTGTTAATCAGATGTTGCAAGACAGCAGGGTATTAAATCCAGTTCTTTGTATTCTTTACGGCAAAGAAAGACACGGCTCAAAGTGGTCAAAGCTCAAAAAACGATCTTTAATTTTACATATTCCAGAATATGGAGACTGTTTTCACCCCCTCTACGGGTAACATATATCCGGTCTTAACACTATTCTTGGGCAATTTAAATAACATAGAAATCCTGCAAACTATTCCTAAAGTCCTTCTCATTACTCTTCATTACTTTTATGCTCACATTTAACGTGTGTCCAACGAGCTTTTAGTCTCCTAAGCAACATTTCCTGGAGCTGTGGTTCTCTGTGCTTCTTTTGAGTTCCCCTTTCTGATGGTTGGTTTCTGGATTCTCACCAACCCCTCCGTGGTTTGGCTCTGGTTCTGGAATTTCCTCCTGTAAAGTCAGAAAACAAAACGCCTCCCTCTGCTACGCCTCAATAATCTACTGTGTTCATCTAATGTTCATCTAATTATTCAAAGTTGGTTCAAAATATCCCGTTCTGGGCTCTATCCTTTATATTAACTTTACTTAATCTTAATTTACTTAATCTCAATGCTCTTTATGTGTGTGAGCAACACTTTTAATTGTATTAAACCCACCCAGGGTCAGATATACGCCATCACCATATCAGCATAAATCTCCACTAGAAAGCACACTCCAAAATTTTTGTCTATCAGGGTTTACGCCCCTTTTTGCTTCAAGCAGATACATAACGTGCAAAAGTTACAGCTAATGACAGTTAGACAAGTTTCCGTTATCTGCAACATTTTGTTTCAGCCGTCGCACCCCAACACGTTTCCTGTTGACTTATTCATGGCTTATCTTTAACACCTTCTGCATCACTAGTTGCTAAGCAAAGACAAAGCAAGACGTGTTCCACCTTTACCCTAGAAAATAAATCTATGTGATGTTTGTGTATGTAAGCCTGTTATGCATCCATTCACTACACTCCACGCCATCCCTGCAGCATATCAGTTCAGACGGTCACGCTGAACGAAGCTTTTGACCTTCTTAGGGCTGAGTTACAACTCATATGAGCACGATTGCAATATGTGTGTAAAACATCATTTATATACTCTTCAATGTTTAACCTTTGCCACCCTCATAAGAAATAGGTGTTTCCTGTTTTTGGCTCGCTCCTCTCTTATCCATTCATGGACTACAGTTCAGCATTCAGCACAATAATTCCCTCAAAGCTTTTCACATGAAGGATCTAGGACTCAGCTCATCACTGTGTCAGTGGATCCTCGACTTCCTCACAGACAGACCCCAATCTGTAAGGGTGGGAGAACAAGTCTCCCCCTCCATCTCACTCAGCACTGGAGCGCCTCAGGGCTGTGTTTTAAGCCCCCTGCTGTACTCACTGTACACTTATGACTGTGTAGCCACATCAGACACCACCTCCATTGTCAAGTTTGCTGATGACACTGCTGTTGTGGGCCTGATCTCTGACACCACCGAGAAGGCCGACCTGGAGGAGATGAGGATCCTGAAGAACTGGTGCCAGGAGAACAACCTCCTCCTAAACATCAGCAGAGCTGATCGTGGACTTCACTACAAAACAGGTGAGTCCCTAATCATCAGTGGCGCACCAGTGGAGAGAGTGGACAGCTTCCAGTACCTGGGTGTCCACATCACTCAGGACCTGTCATGGTCCTGTCACATTAACACCCTGGTTAAGAAAACCTGTCAGCGTCTCGGTACATATAGGGGGTCATAGGGGTGAGCGGGGGTAGGTTAGAGTGTATCTCCGAACCTCGGAGAGATCATGGAAGACTTGAGGAATCTTCTCCAGATCAATGGGCTCTGAAGGGGGTAGTTTTGCGGGATCCATTCTGGTCTCAGGGTTGAAACAGCTTTGTAAACAGCGGGGACCCCAGCCCAGGATCTGACACGATGACCAGGAGATATGGGGGTTGTGCCGACAGAACCAGGGATAGCCCAGGATGGGCGTGCGTATGGGCTGCGTTTGGTACTGGAGCGGGTAGGGTTGAAGGGGTGTCGACTGAGGCTAATGGGATATGAAGTTGAGAAGCGAGATTCTGAAGTTTTAAAAGTAGAGATAGTGTCTGTCTCCTGAATCCAAACTGGAAGCTGGTTCCACAGAAGAGGGGCCTGAAAACTGAAGGCTCTGCCTCCCATTCTACTTTTAAATACTCTAGGAACAACAAGTAGGCCTGCAGAGCGAGAGTGAAGTGCTCTAATAGGGTGATATGGTACTACAAGGTCATTAAGATAAGATGGGGCCTGATTATTTAAGACCTTGTATGTGAGGAGCAGGATTTTGAATTCTGGATTTAACAGGAAGCCAAAACAGGAGAAATCTGCTCTCTCTTTCTAGTCCCTGTCAGGACTCTTGCTGCAGCATTTTGGATCAGCTGAAGACTTTTCAGGGAGTTTTTAGGACTTCCTGATAATAATGAATTACAGTCGTCCAGCCTGGAAGTAATAAATGCATGAACTAGTTTTTCAGCGTCACTCTGAGACAGGATATTTCTAACTTTAGAGATGTTGCACAAATGGAAGAAAGCAGTCTTACATATTTGTTTAATATGTGCATTGAAGGACATGTCCTGGTCAAACATGACTCCAAGGTTCCTCACAGCGTTACTGGAGGCCAAGGTAATGCCAAATGTATTCTGCAGCAGGACAACGACCCCAAACACACAGCCAAAGTCATTAAGAACTATCTTCAGCGTAAAGAAGAACAAGAAGTACTGGAAGTGATGCTCTGGCCCCCACAGAGCCCTGATCTCAACATCATTGTGTGTGTCTGGGATTACATGAAGGATGTGAGGAAGCCTACATCCACAGAAGATCTGTGCTTAGTTCTCTGAGATGTTTGAATCAACTCACCAGCCGAGTTTCTTCAAAAACTGTGTGCAAATGTACTTAGAAGAAGGCAAAGGGTGGTCACACCAGGTACTGGTTTGATTTAGATTTCTCTTTTGTTCATTTACTGCATTTTGTTGACTGATGAAAATACACGATGAACACTTCCATTATTGAAAGCATTCTTTGTTTACAGCTTTTCTTTTTCACCTGCCTAAAACTTTTGCCCAGTACTGTAAATTTAGAGTGTGTGAAAGATTTTCAGTGTCCTGTATAAAAGTGTGTGGACGTGTGGGTTTCAGCATGAAGAAATCTGTTGTCAGAGGTAATTCTAGGTAACATATCCTCATATTTTACTTTCTTTTAAAAGAATTTCCAAGGAAGAAGGAATAAAAAAACCTGACTTTCTTGATGTCCCCATCTCCCCTCCCATCACCCTTTGCTGCTATCAAACAGTATAAATGAGGCTCTGCTCTGTCGCTGCAGCACGTTCAGCATCTGATTCTCCCACTGACGTTTCTGCGTTCATAGCCGGTGAGTTACAGCTTTGTACATAAATGCAGCAGCTGTAAGAATTAATCTTGCCTGGGGTTCATAGCTGCAGGCATTTGATCTTTTGGTAAAATAAACTGAAATATGGTGCAGGCTCATTTACACGCATTCAAATTCACAGAGTTTCTGATTTGAACTGAAATCTGTAAAATGCCTCTTAAATGAAAATAACTGTAACTTCTGTCTTTTAGAATCATGAGTAAGAACTCCATCAGCACTGACCAGGAGCTGCGTAAAGGCGAGTCCCTCGTCAGTGTAAATGGAAACTTCAAAGCCATCCTACAGGTGGGAAAATGTGACCTTGTCCTCATCAGTTTATGATTACATGGCCCAAAAACACAGCTGGTAACATTAAAAGTTGACAGCTGGTCTTTAACGTGCAGATATAGAAAGAGATCAGCTTTACTGGCCACTTTTTCCTGGCTAGAAAACTTTTCTTTCTTTTCTAAAGCTTTAATGTACATAAAAACCAGCTTCTTGTTTAAGTGAAAATAAATGGAAGTTTGTCTTTTTGCGCTAGTAATGTTGTGGAGTTGTATTTTGTCTCGCATCAATTATATCGTCAGTTATATCGTTATCGCAAATTTTCAAATATATATCGTGATAAATATTTTTGGCCATATCGCCCTGCTCTAGCTCACAGTATAAACGTTCAAACTGATCCGCTCTCTTTGCTTCCACTTTGCAGGAAGATGGCAACTTTGTCGTCTACAAGTGGTCTCCTATCTGGGCCACAGCCACAAACGGCAAAAACCCTGCGCGGCTCCTCCTGCAGGGGGATTCCAACCTGGTCCTGTACACCCAGGACGATAAACCAGTTTGGAGCTCTGGAACCGTTAACCCCGACAACAGGACCATGCGCCTGACCCTGACCAACGATGGTCGTCTGGTTGTTACAAGGAATGGAGCACAAATCTGGAGCTCTCGATGTCTCGATGAAAGCTCATGATGTCATTCAGAGATCCAGACTAAAGGCGTGATGTCCTGAGAGCCGCGCGCTCTGTTTCACATCTGAATAAAAGCTCTGTGATGTTCCTGCTGTGTGTGTTACTGTCTCAGTCAGATGAACTCTCAGCACGTTATCATCGTCTGTTTAAATCAAGCGTCCAGTAAAGCTCACAGAATAGACGTAGTATTAAATCTGTGTTACCTGCTGACTGGAAAACGTCTGTTTCCAGGACAGCAACAAAAATCTAACTGTTCTCTGTGTGGACCCACAGCGGGCAGGTGTGGGCGGGGCCAACCTGCAGGCTCCAGGTGTGCGTGTGCTGACACATACAGGCAACTGAGAAGGAGTTCTGTGGGCTCATAGGAAGCTTTTAAAATCTCAAATCTGACCGTGTGGTGGCGTTCTCACCTGTACTGTAGATAACACAGGTGAGTTTTACAAATTTCTCTTCCATCCAGTCGGGGGAGCCAAACGTCTGCCTGTCAGAGCCCCTGAAACTCAGATGTGTGTCAGTGAATCTGCACGTCTTCTTGCTTTGGTCACATTTAGTTTCCAGTGGTTGTAAACACATGCGTCACTAACAGGTAACTTCCTGCACTGCTGAGATTAGTGTAACAGCAGCACCGCATGTGGTGGATGTTTCTGAGGCCGTGTGCACCATCCCTGCAGGAGGTGACATCATGCTCCTTCTTATAGTTGGTTTCTGTCTTCCTGAAAAGGACACACACGGTATCACACACATGTGATCAGCCATCACAGCTCAGAGCTCAGCGTTCACAAGTGTGATTTGATTGATTTCACACAATAAACTGAACTGGTGGATTCGTGCAGTCACGTAGATCAGACTACAGCAGCACTACAACCTGCCTCTCACAGGTAGTTTTTCACAGAGATGAAACTTTTAGTTTCCTGTGTAAATCTGCTGACGGCTCATGAAGTCCTCGGGCCTCAAAGATTCTGCAAAAACAATAAAAACCTCCCAATCAGGACGCAATGGGTCTGTGAGGAAGGTCTGTGACTGACGAGCTTCACAGTCAGAAGGCGAAGCTTTGCACGGCTTCATGAGACACATGAAGGTTACTGCAGATGAAAAACAGCTGAGTGTGGGGGGCAGCTGGGAGTTTTAATGATGTGTTTCGCTCGTCAGCCTGAACACTTTGAGTTCATCAGGTTTCATCAGCACCTGAAATGATTTCACTCTCATTTTGTTCCAAAGTCAAAAATGTTTCTGGGAGGACAAAACCACAGAAGAAGAGTCCAGATGTGCACAGGTGGGTGTCAGACTTACACAGGTAAACGTGCACAGCTAACAAACCAGGAGAGAGAGTCCATGAAGACCTCATCACAAGCTGGTTCTCTGATTGGCTGGCTGTCCATTTAGGTCTTCCACAGCAGACACGCTGCAGTGTTCGCTCTGCCGGCGCTGTGTCCATTAAACCAGCTGAAGTGGCGCTCTAAGGACTGATGATGTCATTCAGAGAAGCATTGCTGTGGATTCCTGCTGTTTCCATCTTTTATCTACAGTCTGTGGAAGTCTGTTGATTTCTGGAAGCTTCAGTGTCACTATGGAAACGGTGATGAGCCACAGCATGGTAGAGAGTCAAAGGTTAATAATAAGTATTGATTGCATGCACAGTGGTGAGTGAAGAAGAAACACTGAGTGCATCATGTGTAGGCTGGGTCAGGGTCACCTGTCCCACCTGCATGCTTTATCAAAAGGGAACGTTTTCATCTGAAAAGCAGCCTGTTGTGCTGCATGAGTTTCTTCTTCATCCCAGCAGAGGGCGTCATTTCTCTGCTGGGACAGAAGACCGGGAGAAATCAGCAGAAGCCTTCATCCTGATGGCCGTGACGCTCAGCAGCAGCCGGCTGTGATCAGCCTGTGATCGATTTATTTATTGATGGCAAAAACTTTATACATTTTAATGATCGTAAGACGGAAGCGATCCTATTTGTTCCAAATCGTTTTTCTGACGCTCCAGATGTTGATCTTCCCGCTTTGACTTTACATTTAAAGAGTTCGATCACAAATCTCGGAGTAAAGATTGATTCTGCACTTGGCTTTGATGGTCACGTAAACGCGGTGGTGAAATCAGCATTCTGTCACCTCAGACGTTTAACGAAGGTTAAGCACTTTCTTTCCAAGCGTGACTTGGGAATTGTTATTCACGCCTTTATTACTTCACGTTTGGATTATTGCAATTCTCTTTTAATAGGAGTTGGGCAGGGCACTTTGTCACGCTTGCAACTAGTGCAAAATGCCGCGGCATGATTTTTAACTGGCAGAAGGAAATTCTACCACATGACTCCGGTTTTGGCCTCTTTACATTGGCTTCCAATTGAATCTAGGATCCGTTTTAGAGTCCTTTTATTGGTTTTTAAATCTCTAAATGGTCCTGCACCTGTTTATTTGTCTGATTTGTTGAATGTTGGGCTAGTAATAGGTATGCCTTCATTGTCATCTGTTGGAATTTTATTTTGAAATGATGCTTCCTGTAATGCTACGGAGAGAGTTCACATTGGTGTGAATGTTCCGGTAAAAAGCCGATGCTCCACGTGTGAGTATTCCTCCGTCTAAATAATAAGTATCTTCAGCGTTCATGCAGAATCTGCTGGGAGACCCGTCTCTGGAAACATTGAAGCCCCATGTTCGCTCCGGTCAGCTGAGCAGCTGTTGCTTTCTGTCCCAAAGTCACGGCTGACACTTAGACCGAGCGGCTCTGCTGCGGCTCCGATGCTTTAGAATAGCCTTCCTCTCCATATTAAACACGCACCAGTGGCAGTTTTTAAGTCCAGGTTAAAAACGTATTTTTCATGTTTTTTCCCCATATATATATATATATATATATACATATATATATATATATATATATATATATATATATATAATACCAGATCATTACGTCATATCTGGAGAAAATAAAAAAAGTGAAAATACAGGAAATAGAGGCACTGCTGGGACACCTGAGCAGCGCTGTGTGACGTGGAAACAGGTTCAGGAACGTTATCCCAGTGGATCCCAGGACACTAGGGTTCAGTTATGAATATGCTGACATGCAAAGGTCTACCTGTCCCAGGTTTTTTTAGGAAACATTTTTATTATTAAGATAAGATAAGACTTTATTGATCCCACAACGGGGAAAATTTTGCGTCACCTCAGCTCAGGTACAGATATCAGAAGGAAATACAAAAAAGTACAATCAATGAAAAAAAGTAAGATACACTATATACAATGGTAGCATACACAGTATGTGATTATGGATATAGTTGGAAATATGGAAGACATGAACTATATAGCTTGATATAGCTATTGTTCTTCTATTAAAAGAAGTAATTTTAGAGGTGAAAGACAGGTGTATACAAAAACTTGTTTTTACATGAGACAAACGTCTGACAAATAATTTTAGGATTCATATTAAACAGAATAAAGAAGAAAACATCCACAAGTCTAAAAGCAGCAGGATGAACACAGTTTATTCGAGCTTTTATTTTGAAAGTTAAGCGTACGCGTAATCGGTTGTAGGCGTGTCTTCCGCTCGGGCCAGTCTGACGTACCTCTACGGCCCGTTACGTCACCAAAGATGCGGAAGTTGGAGTCACCGTGGAGAACGTAAACTAATGTCAAGCAAGCGCCTGAAAAAGCGAGCAAAGAGCGGCGGAAGCGCGAGAACAAGGAGCCGAGCGGACTCTTCACCTCCGGCTGGACTTTCACTGCTTCCGCCATGGAACCTAGTTCACTTAGCTAGCCGTTACAGTTACTACTCCCGCACTTCGCCGTTACAGACAGCGTTACCGTGAAATGGAGCGAGCGGGTGACCCGGAGTCCGCCGCGGTGCCGCCGAGCTGCTGCAGGGGTCTCTGAAAGCTGCAGACCCCGCTGCATCCCATCGTATCCCGGAGGTAAGTGGACTGCGTGCGAATCTCCTTTGAAAAACATGACATTTTGAGATGATTCCCTCATGAATGAAATTTAATAAGCGGGAGAACAAAGCTGGGGGTCTGCCCCCGGGGCAGCAGCACCTGCCCATTATTCCGGGGTACGTTTGACCCCACAAACAGTGTTCCCCTCAGTCACATTTCTACTTTTACAACCCTCCCCGCGCCTCTTCACAAGGATGGTCCACCCTGCCGAGCGGTGCCAACAGCGATGCCAGGCTCTTGGAAAAGTCGACATTTCAGATCATTCAGGGCTGCTGAGTCGATTAAGTGCATGCCGGACATGAAAATGTCTGCCTGTGATGTAAATGAAAGGTTTAGTATGACACGCAGGGATGTGAAGTGTGGATTTTACTGGGGGGAGTGGTAAAAACACACATTTCTGAAAGGAGTTTGGGCTGCTGCCGACAACAGCCGGAACCAGAGCTCTAAAAAAGCAGCAAAAACCGACCCTTTGTTCTTGAAAAGGCTTCTTGCTGTCAAATAAAGTCCCAGCGAGCATGTTTAAGTTGTGTGGATCAGATTTGAGGTCATTTAAAGAGAAACTGCAGCGGGTCCCCGTGTTTATCCGTGTGGATGTGGACAGGCGAACAGTGTTCAGGCTGTCAGTGCTCGCCTTGAAGCTGCTAACAAACCCAAACAGTGTTCGTGAAAGTGGAAGACTCGAACACGATGAGGTCATTTCTGAAGTTGTTGCGTGCTTCAGTCGTTGCTGCGTTTCATCCCTACAAACTGCACGAGTTATTTTCAGTTTCTCTTTGATGCTTCTCATTTCATCTCACAAATAAAAGCAGGAACTCTATCGCACGTTTCACGTCTTCACTTCAACGTGAAATTATTAGCTTAACGCTTTTTAAAGTAATCCAGCACACAGCAGGCCTCATCACGATCACTGATATCAGGATAGAACAGCTCTGTGATTATTATTATTATTATTATTACACGGAGAGTTAGAAAGCCTTTAAGCAGAGAAAAGACCTCAGCCCGAACATCTCCAGCCTCATCCAGCTTCTTCCTCTTCAACAGATAAACTGAATTAATTTTAGAAGCGATTCTTGTATCCAAACATTTCATTTTACCTGTAAAAACCAGACGTGCATCTTCAGTATGACTTTATTCTGAAAGATGAAGTTATGTAAAAACCTACAACTTTTAAAATGTTACATTTCTACTGATAGTTGTTTAAAGATTTATGAGGAAATAATAATGTTGTAAGTGACTTGTTGTGGCCCACAGGCAGTAATTTTAGGAGCCCACAGTGAGAATCGCTGACCTAAGGTTAGATTTTTATTTTCACGAGAGTGGATTTATTGAAACGAGAGAACGTTTGGAGTGCAGGAGGTGTGGGACCTGACAGCTGCCGAGGCACTAATGAGTCCACGGGACGATGACGGGGCTTAAAGGTACAGCAGCGTGTCGTCAGCATAGCAGCGAATATCCTGTGTATCCTGGTCAGCAGTAGTCTAAGCACAGACGGCCTCCACGTGGCAGCCTGGTCAGGTGAACCACCTCAGCTGGGTCCTTCAGACGTGGAGGACTGAGCTCCACATCCTGTCTCCGCCCCTCAGAAGAAGCTCATTTCTGACACTTACACCCGTCCTTCTGTCACCACCCTAAGCCCGTGGTCATAGATCAGGGTAGGAACGTGGTTCGACGAGTAGCCGGACAGCTTCGGCTTCACTCTCAGGTCATGGCTGTACGAGTCTGTCTGCTCAGCTGTTCCCTCACCCACGAGCAGAACCCAGAGATGCTCCCAAATAGGCAGCTGAGGACTCGGAGGTTCTCATTCTCATTACAGCTGCTTCGCATTGAGCTGCAAAACACCGCAGAGCGAGGCAAGACCACCCAGCCAGAAACCATCCTGCACCTTTGTTTTAAGAATGCGGAGCGATAATAAACAAGTTCCCCTGAAAGTGAGCTCTTGGAGGACGCCGTGCTTCACAGGAGAAAACGATTACACTGCTGTCGGTCTAAGCGGAGGCAGAGACGATGCTCAGGTCTACAAGAACGAGCACTCAACACACACCGAACTCGCTGATATCAGACAACAGGAGGAGCAGACTGAACACTGATCACTGTAGTGTGTCACGCAAAAGTAACTAATGCTGCAAAAACTCATGTTTAACTTATAATTGAACCTATAATTTCAGCTGTTACAAAAGGCGTCGGCACCTCAAGAAGGTTTCAGGAAACGGGAGATTAAAAATGATGAATGATAACAGGAAAAAACAAGTGTATATTTTTGTGAGTTTGGGATATTCTTCATCCTGAAACTGGATCCAGAGTGGAGCCGACCAGCACTCCCAGCAGCTGCGACACAGGTAAGAGGACCCGTGCAGCTTGGCTCAGATTATTTTGCAGCTGCGTACTGAGTGAATCTGTAACCTTCTGCTTGTTGCTCCTTTGTTTCCCAGCTGTCTCCGCGAGTAACGTCCTCGCCTCGTCTCTGGAGGGGGTCGGCAGGAGTGAAAGACTCAAACAGGCCATGAATGTATAAATGTACCAGCTTGATGTGTGTATGTGCTGAGAGCACGGCACGGGGAGACGCACGCCGCACGTCACGCGGTCACTGGGCTGTCAGAAGAGCGCCCCCTGTGGAGCAGCTGCAGTTTTCCCCTGCAGGTGTACGCTGATGTAACGCGAAGAGTGATGAGGTCACAGGCTGTGGGCCGGTCCCGCTGCAGTGACGCGTGACATCACAGTTTAATCAGCCTGTAATTCTGCACATTATCCTGATACTGGACACCCCGCGCTCCCCGCGCTCCCCCCACCTTTCCTAAGCTGCCATCTGTCACAGCTGCCCGTCATTGGCTGTGAAGGAGCCGGGTCTGCAGACGGCGGAGTGCCCGATTGGCTGGCAGACTGTCTGGAAGGAGGAGGGGTAGGCGGGGCGTCAGCTGATTACAGGAGATGGGAAGTAGAGGTGGAGGAAGAGGAGGAGCTGAGTGCAGTCTGTAAATCCACGATGAGCCGGCGCTGCTGCAGACAACAAGTGTTCAGAGAGGAAGAGGAGGCCGAAGGAGGATAAAACCAGCTGTAGCACGCAGAGAGGCGGGTTACCACGGCAACTGCCGCAGCGAGGACACACAGGTAAGGTTACAGCGGCAGGCGTGTGTGTGTACGTGTGGTTTTATGTGGTGGATTGAGCTGTGTGTGGTGGGAGGAGGAGGAGGGAATCCTATTAGCACAGTCCAGGAAAAGAAGGACTAAGAGTGCTTATCACACACACACACACACACACACACACACACACACACACACACACACACACACACACACTCTGACAGCATGTCAGGTATCTCACACTCTTTATATCTCAGGTATGAAGTAATCTGACTTTTCACTGCAGTAAAACTGTGTAAAAATACTCTGAAACAAGTAAAAGTACTTCGTGGTTACCTCTGGGAGGAGAGCTCAGGGTGTCTGAACGCTCCACAAACAAAGGCAGTTTGTACCACAGCAGCATGTAAGACACGATTACTGAACGCTCTCATCCATGTAGAGTCCAAAAAATCATTTTAAAGGTCATATTTCAAGGAGCTGCTGCAGTTATCAGGAGACTTTGGTTTTAACAGCCTGTTCTGGATCCGGGTGACTCGGAGGAAGAACAGCAGCTCAAAGCCTGGTGGCTTCAGAGTTCACAAAGAATGAACTTCTGTGAACTTTAACATATAATAATGTGCAAGAGATTTATTAAGCTGCAAACAGACATGAACTGCACAATGCAGACACAAACAAGCTTTAGTGTGAGCAGCTGTCAGCTCTGTGAGGATCCTCAGGAAGACGTCTCCTCAGCTGAGGGCGGCTCTGCGGAGGCCCGTCCGTGACTGATGGTGTCCTGCTGTGTGGTGTC
Source organism: Simochromis diagramma (assembly GCF_900408965.1). NCBI lineage: Eukaryota > Metazoa > Chordata > Actinopteri > Cichliformes > Cichlidae > Simochromis > Simochromis diagramma. The sequence continues at coordinate 3,079,063 of NW_024386892.1, forward strand.
AGATCCAGGTGTGCTTTCTCTGCACTGACAGTGTGTTTGCATCGTTGTCATGCTGGAACAGGAAGCTGCTGTCAGTCAGATGTTCCCAGATGTTCCTGCGTGGTGGATCAGACTCTGTGATTCATCAGTTTATCAAAGATCTCCAACAGCTCTGACTGAGCTGCAGCTGAAACCATGACAGAGCCTCCACCCAGCTTCACAGATGGCTGCAGACTCCAGGTTGCCTTCATTAAGAACGGCTTCTCGATCGGCTGAAGGTCCAGATCATCTCTCAGGTCCTGTTCAGCTGCTGTTGAGTTTTTATGGCCTCCCACTTCCTCTTCTGTCCACTTTCCTCAGGGTTTTGAGGACACACTGACACCACGCTGAGATGTGCAGAGTTTCAGCTGACAGCTCTTTGGAATCACCGTGTTGGAGACAAAATCCTGTTTTCATGAGAAGCTGTGATATCGTTGGCATTTTTGACAGATTTGGTAAAGAAACTGGAACAGATGATGAGTTTGTGTGACAGGCTGATGCTAACTAACTGCACCTCTGCTCAGGTGTGTGGGATTCACTGTCATTCCTGTGAGAAAGGTCCCGTACAAGGACTGAACAGGAGAGGAAAAGCAGCCAATGTCCACAGAAGAACTTTAAGGAGCTTCAGGAAGCTCGAGAGCTGCTCAGCAGACCTGAGGGGTGGCTCAAGACTTTTGCACAGCTCTGTGTGGCACATTTTAACAGGCCTGGAAAACAAAGTCGTTTCCAGTCGTCTGGTTTAGAAACTATTGCTTGGCTGCTAAAAGTGTGGTTGGGGCCCCTTTGAGTGGCCGTTAGATAAAAGCGAGGGGGCGATAATAAAATCACCAAAACGGTTTGAAGGCAAAGTGAAACTAACAGCAGTAATTATTCAAATATATGGAATCAGGAAGTCAAAGTTGGACCACGAGCAGGTGAAACAGACAAATCCTTATCAATAATTATTGATCGGTGCACAGCAGCAGTTTAACACACGACTGCAGTTAGAGAAGCAGAACAAAGTTGACCCCTGACCCTCGTCCTTTTCTCTCGGTTATCTCTGTGAGCGAGGATCGGCAGCGTCAGTGCAAGAGCGGCTGTAAACTGAGGTCAGAGTTCAGGAGCTGCTGCTGCTTTGTGTTTCCTCTGCAGCCAGACTTTTGTCAACGACAGCAGGAAGCAACGCTCGGAGCCTCTTTTACCTCCTCTGACCTTTGACCGGAGAGCTCAGGGTGAGGATCGCAGTCAGTGAGGAAGGACTCGCACGCGCTCGTGCTTCAAGTCGTTCCAGCTGAGAGCCGGCGACGTGTCGGGCGCTCGGGGCAGCTGCAGGAGTTAAAGTCACGTTCTGCTTTTAATTGGCTGCAGATATAAAACTTTCCAGCTGCTAAATGCGAGCCAGGCGTCTGGAAAATGACTTCACAGAGACAGCAACAGTTTGCAGACCTGCAGCTCACAGAGACCTTCTCAGTGACGCCGTCAGCGTGAGCGCCTCCTTCCATGCGTCCTTTGAACTTCAGTGTTTATGTCCTCTGAAGCACATGTGTGTCCAGGTCAGCGAGTCAGAGAACAGTGGGCTCCTCTCACTGTGACCACAAACCTGAAGCTCCGCCTCCTCAGAAAGTCTGTTAGTACATCTGCCTCACAGCAGCCACGTTATTGGCTGGATAAGATAAAAATTAGCTGAGGTGAAGCCGAATAGACGGCTGAGAGCTATGGCCGCCCGTGGTGCCGTCCACCTGTCAGTCAAAGAGGCCACGCCCCTAACAACACAGACTTTAATCCAGGTGAGCTATGAAAACATCCTCCCCTCGTACAGCTGTTATGAAGGAGGAAATGACCCACACACAGTCTGTGGATCAGGCTGTAAACATGTTTATGTCTGCTGTGAAGGTCTGTGGGGACGGACTCACTGCTGCCTCTGCTGGACCTCAGAGGAACTGCAGGTTTGGCACGAGTTGTGTACCTGTGATGATGTTGCTTATTAAAAGGAGCACCGCCCCCCTGGTCACACCTGTCCATGAAGCAGGTTTGGAGGGATGATCCAGTGTTTTTGTTCAGGACAGGAAGCTGATTGTCTTGAAGCTGCTGTAGTGCAGAGACGAGGCTTCAGCTTGATTTCTGCTGAGAAGGAAAGAAAATCGGATTGGCTGCAGTTCTGGAAGAACTGTGATTTCTTCAGGTGGACGTTAGAGGAACTGCAGATTTCACAGCGAAACCCATCTCACCGGATTCGTCCGGTGCTGGAGGTGATGAAAGTGGACGCGACTGTGACGGTGATGAGGACTGATGCGTGAGCAGCAGAGGAGTCAGATTCAATAAAGGCAGAGAGCTGCTTAGAGCGGTTTGGGGGGCGCTTAAGCAGCTCTCTGATGTTCCTCTGCAGGAAAGACAAAGCGCCCTTTGATCGCGCTCCGAAGCAAAACCTGACGCGGCGTCCTGTAGCAGGTTACATCACTCAGGTGTCAGGATTATTTGGAGCTGATGCTCGTTGTGAAGACGAGAGTAGCAGTTTGTTACCAGAAACGCCGTCGCAATAAGGACGAACCGCCGATCAGATTGTTATTAATGTGTTGATCGTTACAGCGCCGTCGCTTCTCTGTGGACGTGAACACGTCGGTCCAGAAACACGGGACCTGAGTATGACATAACCCGAGGAGGGCAGCACTGACATCTGATTAAAGCACTGCTGGACCCCGTCAGCCTCAGATGCAGGTTTTACCCTCTGACGGCTGTAAATGCCGCTGATCACGCCGCGGAGTCGCTCTCCTCGCTCTCCTCGCCCTAAAGCATCATTCCTGCTCTCCGTTCATCACAGAGCAATGTCTTCCTGCTCTACAGTTTGATGTGGATTTGATGAGTTTGTCCTGTTTTCCTGTTCGTGGTGAACGTGTTTTAATAATGATCGGAACGCTCACTTTTTTTCTACTCCTGGGTTTATATGATGTCATAGAGAGTGGGTATCTTGTATGGTCATCTCGGGATCAAATGAGTCACCCACTGAGTTGGTAGCCATTGTGGAATTTCCACAGATTCATCTCAGAGGTCTGCAGGACATGAAAACTGCAGGTATAGATGTGATTAAAGTTCTCATTTTAAAAGGAGGCTTAAAAACACTCAGCTCCACTGATAGCTCCTCCCACCAGACCTCTGAGTGAACGCCATGGTAATTCTGACCGTGGACGCTTCTGTTCAGCCTGATTTAAGTAGCAGGCCACCGCTTTTATAAATCTCTGCTCTCAGACCTCCGGTTAGTGAGGGGCAGCCAGGAGAGGCGAGGAAGCTCCGAGTTAAGACAAAGAAGGATTATTTTGAACCATGAATCATGCTAAGCTGCTGCGGTAGGAGCTAGAAACGAGCCGACAGGTCGCCTTGTTGTTTCTGAGAGGAGACGCGCACTGACTCGCATCTCAGCACCAACATCTGCTCTACATCCGCCGTGCTGCTCGTGCACGCCGCCGTGGCGCACGCTCTAAAGTTCACTCAGCAGAATAACAAAGTTCAGGTTCTTTGTTCTGGATCTACTCGAGATCAGGAGATCAGAGCAGCAACACTTTGTGTGTGTGTGTGTCATTTCCTCTGACAGAAACCAGCAAAACTGGTTTCTGGTAAGCCGTTTCACACCCCCACACGTGCCAGCAAGGCGCACGATTGCAGGACGAACACGCACACGCGTGTGAGCCCGCTGGGTTGCACACTCTGTGATAAACTCCTTGACGCTTTCCTGTGGCTGCTTCATAATTACTGATGACAGAGCTGCGGCTGTCCTGGATGGAAGACGCTTGCAGGTGAACGCCGACGACACTGAAAGGGACCGAAATGACCTTTCAACCCTCGGCTCAGCACGTGTCACGCCCCGATCAGCATCTCAAACGTCTCCTGTACGCCACTGTTTCCTGTAGCCTCTTGTGTTTTCATGTGACCTCTCCTCGTGCTCTAAACTGCTGACCTACATCAGCGAGCAGCACAGAAGCTCAGATTTACTGTAAAATGTGGAACAGGCGAGCGGAGACGACACAGATAGGAGCTGTAAAAAGCCGAGAATAGAAGCACGAGCGGCCTCAGTGAGGTGGTTAAATGGAGCGTGATGGAAGGAGCAGGCTGTGTAAAACACGCCGGTCTGTGCAGACGTTCCTCCAGACACGCTCAGGAGGAGCGGTCACAGAGGCCACGGTGTGGCTGCCGACTCCTCACCTGAACACCCGTTAAGCTGCTTCTGCTCCTCCCTTTAACAGACGAGCTGAACTCACGTGTCAGTCGCAGCCTGCTCGCCCACGCGCTCCTGCCGCCCCGTTGGAGGACGGCCAAGGGCAAGAGAGCACATGTAGATACCAGAGAACTGAGAAGGGCAGCAGCTTGTCTTTCTCAGCTGATAATGAGCCACACTGCACAGCAAACACCTTCCTCACCCCTTTGATCGAAGGTTTCACTCCCAAGATCTCCCTGAGGCCACGCAGAGCCTCCTCACCCCTCAGCTCCTGTTTAGTCACAGTGACGTGCCGCACATCATCCTCACCGACCGACCAAACAAGTACATGTAAACTTTAAGACTTTGAGTTTTTCGCTCCAAACATTCAAACGCTCCTTCCTTCTACGATGAGCTCTGTGCATGAGCAGTAATCCTGTGACTGCTATAAACAGTTTATCACAGCGTTTTTCTTCTTCTAGATCTTTATGACATCATACAGAGGGGATACCCCCATATGGTAATTTCAGAAGCCCCGCCCATGTGCTGTTGAAACGTGGGCTGGGGGGGTGGGGGTTAAACGGCCTACTTCAGACAGAGGATGATCTGAGGAGCTGAATTATGGCAACGTATGATATACAGAACCTCAAATCATGCAAAGCTGTTGTGGTCGAATCCACATTTGGCGCTTCTGTAACCAAATTGTGAGCCAGAACCTTGAACCCCTCCAAGGTTCCCCAAGAACCTCCTGAAGGACTGAAACCATGAGCGTTTGGCGACGGTCTCCCTCGGAGTCGGCCTGGTGCACCCTGGAGGGAGGAGCTGTTGTTTTGACAGCGTTGCTTTCATTTTCTGTCCCTGAGGTTCGTGCTAGATAAAACCTCCTGTTGTGTTGCTCTCTGCCGGGTCTCCTTTTTGTGGGCCCGGCGTTCTTTGAAAAATGCATTTTAATCTCAAGGAAATGCTTCTAAAATAAAGTTTAAATATATTTTTTTAAAAAGAAAGAAGAAGTGTGAGCGTTATCAGAGAATTTCCCGCTCTGAGTTTTTTCCTGACATTGTCTGAAATTCACTCGTTCACAGATCTGAACACCTCATCGGCGTTCCTGTGGTTGCTTTCATGACCACTTTGTTCCAACACAACAACATTAGATCGCAATAAACTCGGTTTATCCTGGTCTTAAACAGAGTTTCACGACCGTTCTCATCCAGTTTCCACGCATTCACCTTCCTAACCCACACTGTGGGGCTGGACTCTGCTTCTGATGACTAAAACATGAGGTGTTTGGTTTCTAGCAGTGAACCAGTCTGAGGACACTGTGACCTAAATACAGGATTGGGTGAGAACTGATGAAGCGTGAGGTCAAACATGATCATCAGCCTGAAGCTGTGCAGTTAGTGGGGTGGAAAACTTCTTTCTGTCACGCTTTACATGCAAATTTCATGTGGTACAGTCGAAACCATATGATTGGTAGCTTCTAGTGACATCTGCAACTGTTTTAGTTACATAATAACTACTTCCTGTTGATGATGATCATTCTGCGATGCTCAAAGCATTCACCCAGGAAAAGCCTCAAATTCAGTTTGTTTGTACTTTCTTGGTTTGGAAAAGATCTTTTTTTTTTTTTAGTCTCCAAGTTTTAGGAATGCTAGGTGTCATTAACCTCTTAACATCCACTTTGTCACTGTGGACCAATCCAGACTTGGAGCTAAGGGTTCGGCTTATGCCTAAACAAAACCCAACCCTGCAGAGGTTGGCCTAGTGGGTGAAGTGGATGGTTTGATATCTTGAGGAAATGGAAGGTTTAAAACAGCAAAGCTTAAATGATCAAACCTTTATGGATTCAACCCTTGTAGAGGATAAACTGGAATATTAACTTTGAACTCTGTCTGTGTTTCTTGCTGCAGGTCGAAGAGAAGATGTGCAGCTGCAGAATGGAACTGGTACCCCAGTCCTGCCCCTCACCAAAGACTAGATGAATTCTGTGCTGGACACCAACAAGTTTAAGGACCTTTTGGACTTGTAGCACAGGTCCACAGCAGGGAACTCTGGAGCGTTTTAAAGGAAGGGCAGACATGTCCCAGGCCGGTAAGGTCCTCCACCTGTACGTCGAGGTGAGGTCTGTTGCTGAGGAGGAAGGTAAGGTGCCGGGCCGAGGAGATGATGGTTCCAGTCATCTGATGCTTCAATGTCCAGATGTTCTCCCTCACTCTCAGAGGAGCTCTGCCTACTCCAGCCGGAACCCCAGTCCGGATCTCTCTCCGATACAGCACCACATGGGGGGCGAGAACCACAGCTTGCCTCTCTCAAAGACCTCCTCCAGGCAGTCGGTCAACTTCCGGTCGAAAACCCAGTTTCAAGAAGATGCACTGCATGACAGGTTTGGGCAGTTACTTGAAGTCCTTACACCGGGAATGACCGTTCCACGCCACCACAGCTCACTTGGACACATCGGTTCCTCAGACATGGATCCCCACCAGAGGAGGGTGTTTATCTCACCATCATCAACATCCTCTGGGAGGCTGACTGTGCCCTCCACACCAGTCAGTGTTCGCAGGTACTGCGAGGTCCCAGGGGTGGAGGGCAATGAGGGGAGGAAATCCGTGGTGTCATTTAGCTACATAGAGAAAGCAAACGTTCACAACACGGCCGCCCGCCGAAATTCTCTGTCTCATAATGAGCCGGACAGTCCTTTCAAGGAAATGGGAGGCAGGAAAGTGCTGCCCGCTCACCTTCGGAAGAGGCTCAGCGATCCAATATCGTACAATGGTTACCTGTCACAGAGCCACACCTGCCCGGCTCAGAGTCCAGCCCCACGGGGCTCACCTTACCTGCAGAGAGCTAACCTGGACTCAGTGGCCAGAGGTGCCACCTACAGGGCCCTTGAGGAGTTTGGATCTCCAGAGCTTAAGCGCAGATTTGGAGGTCACCGATTTGAGAACAGCAGCCCCTCCCTTCCTCGGCATTATCAGCCTTCTCGCTGCCAGTCCTGGGGGGGCTCACCTGACCTGCCCCGCAGCACCCTCACCCTGCCGTGCAAGACCCAGCTCATGGAACTGGACAGGACCCTCTCCCGTAGTCCAGTGAACGGATTACCCAGAAGTCCTGCCTCCAACCATCTGTGTGCCCACACTAGCTGCTGGTCTTACTCTGCAGATCCAGCTGCTAAACTGCACTCCAATGGCCCGACTCCGAGCAAACCCAGGCCGTGGATGGGAGACAAGAGCCCCAGACAGTCGAGTAAATTTCACCCACCGTTACCTTCAGGGAGGCCCACAGACATCCAGCATGAGGTTCAAACTAACGTATTACCTGCCAGCACTTCCTGCACACCTGGGACCTCTCATCACAGCGCCCGTAATGCTAACACTACCAACACCAGCCAAAAAGCCACAGACGGGATAGACAGCACCTCAAGCAATAAACTGAATTTAACCAGCAGGAGTCCCTACAGGTTGTCACGCTGCAGCAGAGCGAGTGACGCAGCCAGCGATGTCAGCGGCAGGAGGAGTGCCTCCCCATCCTCAAACCTCGATGTGGCTTCTAAGTTAGCTCTGGAGGCCAGCAGACTTTCCAGCATTTTTGCAGAGAGACGAACTCCGACTCCTCCTGAGTCTTTTCGGCCCGAGAGTCCCAAGACTGCATGGAAAGAATCACAACCGTACTCCGCCCTTTATGGACGGAGCTCCCCTGAGCTTTTACAGGTGGATCCCTGGAACCACAGCCGGAAAACTGACAAGGAAGTACCTCACACTAAACCAGGACGAATCTCCCCAGTCTCGTCACAGAAAGGCCTCTCCTCACCAGCATCGCCAGCCATGCCTGCTAGATTGTACCGTGCAGCTGCCTCTCAGTCACCTGAACTGGACCCACGGCAGAAACGGAGCGCATCACCTAGTAAGGACATGTCCTCCCTGCACCGCTACCAGCCGCCACAGTACACCGGAGACCGCAGGTCACCCGGCGTGGAGCAAAGACAGTACGATCACCTGTCTGAGAGATCACCCAGAGACAGCCCTGAAATCACCAGGAAACCTGTCTCCAGACCGACCGTGGAAGCTTTGCCTGTGAGCTGGACCTCCAGGCAGCAGGAGTGGATGGAGGACAGGAGCGAACTCAAAGAAAACTACCGTCAGGCACCTCCCAGAGTTTACGTTTCACACAAAGACGAGAGTCGTGAAAAGGATGGGGGCGATAAAGGGGTGAAGACATCGGGGCAGGAGCAGCAGAGGCTGGGTGTGGGCGTGACCAAGGATCAGACAGAGGACGTCCAGGACCACAGCGGCGGTGCCGGGCCGTCCTCTCACAGCTCCAGTGGAGTGACGGGGAGCCTGAGGGACAGTCTGTCCCCGGAGACCTCGAGCCAGTCGAGCCACGATACGGCAGACGGTGGCTCCGGGATGCAGGTCGGATGGATGGGAGGGGGCGGAGGGTGTGGTTGTGTAAGAGGAGGTCATCAAGTAGAGTGTGTGTTGAGTCAGTGAGCTCCAGTAAGTCGTCATCTTCACCTCGACTGCAATAAATCGATAATGAAAGCAAAGTAAAACTGCAGCTTTCACTTTGATTCAGCGACTTGTCTTTGTTTCCGTCGCGCACGCTTCCTCCCGCTGTGCTGAAACAGGACCGGCCTAACGTTTACATAATGATGATTTTTGCTTTAGACTGTCACAGCAATTAAAGCACAAAAGCTTCTGCACCAGCTCAAACTCTGCTTCTCTTTAATGTGTCAGCGAACGGCACGTATCCAACGCACCGCTGCTTCCTTCCCGTGTTTATAAACACATGTAAACATGCTACTTCCTGTCCGTTTCAGTCAGACGTCGGATCAGCAACAGCTCTGTCCTCCAGGTCGCAGAAGATCGCCCAGGCCAAGTGGGAGTTCCTGTTCGGAAGCCAGAAGAGCCGCTGCAGTAAAGGTGCGGTAGGCAGTTCCTACATGACCTTTGACCTCAGGTCCTACACCGTGGACCAAATCCGCATAAACTCTATCAGAAAGAAGCCGCTTCCGTCCATGTTGGGTCCAGACCTTGTGTTTCTCAGTATGGACGTGTTTATGTCAGCAGACACACATTATTATAAACTCTAACATCTGTAAATGTCAGATTTATTTTATTGCGTCCAGTCGTAGGACGACACACGACGCTCCACCAGTGCATTCTTAGATTTCAATAATTCACTCAGTCAGCTAATTTCATGTCTCAGTTTCTCAGAGTGTAAACTGGAATATTAAACAGGTGGGAGCATGAGCACTGACACCTGGACGGGTTAAAACAGTAGTGTTGTTGGAGGTCACCTGCTGAGTGACGGTGTTGGTGGGCTTTCTGAAGCAGGCGGGGCGTCTGCAGGTAAATACCAGTGTTGATGGCGGCTCTTTACTAATGACTGTTTATGAAGCGCAGACGTGTGCAGCAGGTGTGTGTTTCTGGCATCACACTGTAAATGTTACAGCATATATAATTTAACATACGACCTTACAGGCTTTGTGTTCTTCCAACCGTCTGACAGCAGCGATGCTGGGACTGCTCGTAGTGGTGCAGCAGCAACAGTGTGCTGTTGACCCGGAGTCTGTTTGCAGCAGGTTAAAGGGCCGTTCTGTCTTTTCTCTGCTGCTGTGGAGTAAACACGGAGCTCCCGGAGTTCCCAGCGTCTTCTAAGCCAATTAGCCGAAGCTGCAGCTTAACGTAAGCTCAGAGGGGTTTTACAGAGAGTACAACTGTGCTCACAGGTGCTGCTACACATCACCGCTTCCTGTTCTGTACGTTCTCACTTAAAACTGGGCGTCAGCCCTAAACGACACAGAACCGAGTCTTAAAGTTTGCGCTGGCGTGCTCTGAGCTGCAGCTCCGATCGTGTCGGTGTAACTCTGAGCTCAGAGGTCTTCTGTCCTGTTTGTCCAACAGGTCGTTGTAGACAGTTTGATATTGATATTGATAAAGTCAAGTCTCAACATGGAACACAGCTTATCTGGAGTCCTTCTGTGTATAAACTGATCTAATTTGTTTGCACTCGTACGTTTCTGTAGTGAAATATCAGAAACGGGTCCAAATCCAGGGTTTTAGTGCTGGTTCCTCTGTGTTAAACTTTATTCACACCATGATCCATCAAAGTTTCACCAGGATATCTGCTGGACTCAAACAGCTTATCCTTCATCCCCGATCGAGGAGCGCAGGAGCAACCCTGGGTTTTTTAACCATTACAGCCATCCAACAGGCGTATCATTAGGAACAGCTACTTTTAACACTACTGATATTTACTCTGGAGTTAACTTCAATAATTACTTCCTCCAAACCATCAACGTGTCTTTTAGACCCCATTCCTACAAGACTGCTCACAGACGTCCTGCCATTAATTAATGCTTCAGCCTTAAATATCAGCCTATCTCTAATAATCAGCTATGTACCACAGGCCTTCAAGCTGGCTGCAGTTACACCTTTACTCAAAAAGCATCTCTGGACCCAGCAGTCTTAGCTAATTACAGGCCAATCTCCAACCAGATCTCTGCCTCTTTTAAACAGCATGTCTGTATCCTGTAACCGGGTTGAGGTGAGCAAAGGACGACCGGATACAGAACCTCGTTCTGAGGTTACATCCAGTTAAAACGCCGTTTTTCCTTCCCGCTGTCGCTAAGTGTTTGCTCACATGGCGTTGTTGATTGTTGGGGTTTCTCTGTGTTATTGCAGGTCAGTACTTTGCAATCTGAACACCTTGAAGTTGCCTCTAAGATTTGGTAATAAACTAGAATTGGATAAAAATAACAGAAAACTGGGGACCATTCAGAGTTTAGCTTCAACACTTCGTAGGACCTGTTTTGTGCTCTTTGACACTTGGCGTTATGAACATCTGCTTTTTCCTCCCGTAGACGCTCCGTCCACGACGCCTCCGACCAGCAGCTCGCCCAGTCCCACCCCACCCTCTTCCCTCCATCTGAAACCAGCCAATCAGAGGAGGGGGCGGGAAACTGAGGGACAAAAGCTGTCTCATCACGAGGTCCAGCAGATCGAGGTGGAACTGGTGACCGCCGACCCTCGAGGCTCCTCCCCCAAGACTGGCATCATCCGGCGAACCCTCAAATACTCGGAGACGGACCTGGACGCCGTGCCTCTGCGCTGCTACCGTGAGACCGACCTGGACGAGGTGCGTGCGCCTCCACCTGTTTGCATCTCACCTGGTTCCTTTTAAAGTACGTTATCATCATCTCTCGTATGGTGTAGGTAATGCGGGCGGAGGCAGCCGAGGAGGCGGACTCGGCCTTCGGGAGTAACCGCAGTGTCCTCGGAAACTCCAATTTTAACCCCGCTGACCCCTCCCCAAAATCTCGCCCAGGTGGAAGAAAGGAGGTTGATGGGGAGGAGGAGGAGGAAGACGAGGAAGATGAGGAAGAAGGAGGAGTGGTGAGCTGGGCCAGCGTCAGGATGCAGGGAGACCGACAGAGACAGAAAGCCATGAAGGAGGAGGAGGAGGTGCTCAGCCTGCTGCTGAAGGGGTGAGAGGGCGAGGAAAGGGGCTGCGGGGGGGTGAGCTTTAGTGAAGCAGCTTGTTTCATAGTCGAGCTGTTAGAGTAACTGATTACTCAAAGACTTGGCGATGTAAGCTCAGATTGTTGTTTTCAGGCTTGTTTGCATGGAGCTCATTTACACCACAAACCCTCGAAGCTTTACTGAACTCTGCTTTTCTCTCTTCTGCAGCCGCTGCATCGCTTTTACTCCAGTCTGCTGTCTGTTTGCCTGAGTCGGCTCTGCACACGGCTGTAGTTACCTGTTCAAATATGCACGTTTTCTGTTTATTGGCTGCGTTATAAACTTTATAAACTACGACTTTCATCAGGGTTTCTGCTCGTGTTCAAAGCTCCGCCCTGCCTGCGTGAATAGTCACACGAGACGCTGCTACACAGAAATGAAGGATTTATTATCTGACAACCACAAAAGTTGTGTTCAGCTGTAAATCCTGGAAGAAGCTTTTCTCCTGTCAGATTAAACATAACAGTAAAGTCCTGACTTCCTGTATCTTACTTTTCTGGCCTATGACAGGCCACGTTTTAAAATGTCACGCAGTGGGCCGTTTCTGGCCCGCAGGCCGTCTATTTGACCCCCCTGCTTTATATTCAGAGCTGCAGCTGAGGAAGAAGGGCTGCCTGTGTAGGAGGCAGTCGTCTCTCCTGCTTCTTTCATCCTCTTTAATGCACATGCGTGTAAACTGAGAGGCCGTGTGCAGGCTTTTCCTCCTCTTTGGAGTCAGATTCCTCCCGCTCGGCTTTTTAAACTTTTCTTTGATCCCAGTTTGGTCTGATGAGGAGACTCGGCGTGAGCGTCTGAAAGCCAGGATTAAACACGCAGTCAGGCTTTAACACGGTTTAACTCTTCTTCCTCAGGTCGCCCGAGTCCTCCGACAGCCACGGGGGCCTCAAGTCTCCGATCTCCATCGGCAGCCCCCGCCGACCCTCCGACAGCAACCTGGACTCCTTCAGCCGCCACTTCGAGAGCATCATGGAGTCCCACCGGGCCAAGGGCACGTCGTACAGCAGCCTGGACAGCGTGGACCTGCTGACCTCGGGATCCACGTCCGTATTCACCTTCGACCTCCCCACCCTCACGCCAGAGATCCAGGTAGGACGCAGAAAGGAGGCGGGTCGCGGGTTCCTGTGCGCAGCAGGACGTAACGCTGTCTCGTCTGTGTGTTCAGAGTCAGATCTGCGAGAGCGCCAAGCAGATTATCGAGCTCAGCTTCGCCCCGCTGGCCCGTCCGGACCCGTCCGCCGCCTCTGAAACGTCTCGCTCCGAACTTGCACTCAGCGCCTCGGGGGCGGGGCTCCGAGGAGGCTCCAAGGACGACGGCGGCCCTCCGGTCAGGTCCAAGTCGGAGAGAGAGTCGTGGCGTCGCTCCATCCTCAAAGACGGCTTCAGGAAGGCGAGCTCGACACCAGCGCTCCACAGCAGCATCAGGTGAGTCGGAGCGCTCGCTCGTTCTGCGGCCGACCAGACGAGGAGACGAGCTCCTGGTTAGTGTCAACGTGTGTGTGTGTGTGTGTGTGTGTGTGTGTGTGTGTGTATGTGTGTTGTAGCACTTTCTGGATGCTGTGCAAACGTGATCTGCAGATTAAAGTGATGAGAGCTGAAAACTGCTGCAGGGACTCAGATCAGCCACAAGGTGGCAGCACAGCTCTGTGTGTGTGTGTGTGTGTGTGTGTGTGTGTGTGTGTGTGTGTGTGTGTGTGTGTCATACAGATGGAGAGTGCAGACATTTGCTCGGCTGTTTGGCGTTTTGCTGAGTCGGGACATTTTTCCGTTTCTTTTTTTAACCCTCTGGCTCTGCAGCTGTTTTTAACCTCGTTTTATTTTCCTCCAGTTAATCCTCAAATTAAAAGCCTAAAAAACCAGCAGCAGCTTTCAGCCTCGTTCACCTCACGCACTTCACTTAATGATGCACGAGGTGAGCTGAACTAAACTATGAATTTAAGTTTGATGGACGAGTCGTGGTTGTTGAGAAATAGTCGATTTGTGTTATTGGCGGCTCGTGTTTCTGTGTTGAACCTCGGCCCAGCTTCGTACAAACATCATGAAACCGTCATTTTAAAGTCGTGTAACAGCCATCTGAGCAGCTGGAAACACTTTTCAGGCTTTTTGCATTAAATTTCTTAACTTTCAGTTTGTTTTATATGAATTTTCACAGTCAGACGTACGAGGTCACAAAATAAGAAATACTCGTTCTCCGTCCTGCCACCAGTCTGTTTGAGACGCTGCCCCCTGCTGACAGTAAAGCGCTACGACGCGTAGACTACTGTGTGCAGAGCTGCGTGTAGTGTTTTTGTGTGGCGCTACTGCATCGAGACAGAGACAGTAAATATCACCAAACATGAGGGACATCAAATGTTTCATTAAATAAACAAAATCCCAAACGTCTCACGCACCACCGTCCTGAGATCATGCTAAATCAGCTGAAAAATCATCCTCTCGATAAAGCTCGCTGCAGAGCGAGCTCACAGCTCGATAGCAACAAAGAAACAGGAAGTCAGTGGCTATTTTGTGATATCATTAAAGGATAACGTGTGGCGTGATTGCTCAGGTCACCTGACAGCAGCGGCTCGACTCAGCGCTGCAGCTGCTTTTCCTCTGGTTGCTGCTGCCTGCAGAGGTGATGGTTGAACTTCTGTCCATGCAGCATGCAACACGCACAGCTCGACCCGACTGAGTCGCAGGCTGACCGCAGGCTGCTCCCACAGGACGATGAGCGACACGTTTCCACGGCGCTCTCCTTTGCTCTGTGCTCTGCGTGGAGAACAAAGATGGCGTATTTGATGCTTGCTGAGCGGTTTTGGTTGCACATCCTCTCGTGTTCCACTTCCAGCTTTATACGGTTACTTTCCTTTAAACCAAACCACCGCGGTCACATGACGCGGGTCCCATCAGCTGATGGAGTGTGGTCAGCTGAAGCGTGTCCCGCTGCATCCATTGTGTTGCAGCAGTGCATCCCTCTAAACCAGTTTAGCACTTGATGCATTAAACTCATCCTGACAGCTGATGTTTCATTTGTTTCTCAGGATGATTAATAAAGCAAAAACAAACAGATTTGATTAGACCAGCATCACCTGCCTCCACCTCCTCCTGTCCCAGCATGCTCCTCTGTTACACCGCCCCTCTGCGCGGCCTCCTTCACTGCTCCATCTTCTCCCCCCTCCTCCCTCCTTTGCACATGCTCAGACCGTCTCAGCCTCTGTGGCTCTGAGCGGTCTGAACATCTGAACATCTTCATCTTTAAACCTTCTCGTTCTCTCTTTGTCTCGCTTCCACCGACTTTCCTTCATCTTCTCTCCAGAGCACGCCTCCACCTCTCCAGGCTCTCCTCCGCCTGCTCTCGCTGCAGATCGCAGTGTTGTCTGCAGACTCCTGCCTGACGTCACCTGTCAGTCTGTTCGTCAGCGCTGCAGACAGGAAGGAGCTCAGAGCAGTAATCCCACCCCCACCTGTCACTCCTGCTCCACACCTCGGTCCTCGTGTCCTGCACCACCCTCACGTACTTCCTCATGCAGTACCACACTTCCTCTCTCTGCAGCCAATCATCTGCTTCCTCCTGACCTTAAACATCACATGTTACCATCATGTTTGCTTTAATTACAACTTACCAAAATACAACATTTGACTGTTGCCGTGTCCGTACCCGCATCGTTGCAGCTCACTCTAATTTTGCAGATTTCTTGCAGATCTTCACAGTTTCAGACGTTCACCTGCTTTGGGCTGCTTGAACCACTCATTTTACTTTTTAACAAATGATAAAACATTTCATTTCTTGCTCAGTTTATTTTGACTAAGCGTCATTTGTAGTTGCTGTTTGTGTTGGCTGTTAAATTGAACCGTTAGTTCTATTTTTCTCCAGATTAGTTGAGCTAATCTGCCCGCGTGCAGCTCGGCTCCTGAAGGATTACGACCTGGAGCGTTTGTATTCCTGCTCGGGCTCCAGCGGAGTGCAGGATAACAGCATTCAGGTGGAAATGAGCAGAATATGGATTTAAATTCTGGGGTAGCTCGCTCCCGCCCGTTGTTGGCTTCAGTGGAAGAATTCGCACGTTTTCTTGCTTTCGTGTTGTTGAAACGTCGCTCTGCACACGAACACGTTCAAACATCTGAGGAGTGAAATGGAAACAGCCGGCCTGCTGCTGGGAGCTTTCCCAGCACGAGCTGGAGGAGCTCGCCGTTTTCCTTCTTGGCCTCGCGCCACGGCTTCTGCTGGGTGTGGACGAATTCAGACGCAGTCAAAAACTTTATTGTTCTTAGCAGAAACTCACATCGCGCTGCAGCGAGCGAGGAATTCAGACTTGGACGTGAAAACAGGATCACAGCCGAAGCTTCGTATCCTTGTCCCCGCTCACAGAGTCCAGGCGCCTTCACGCTCACATGCGCGAAGGACCTCTGCATCGTATCCTAAGAGGACATGATGCATTCCAGCACTACAGCCCCCGCCCCCCTGCCCCCCGCCATAAATCTAATCCTAATCTGCAGCTTCAAACAGCCTCATGTGGGAGGTCTGTCCTCACAGGGATAGGTGTAAAAACACACACACACACACACACACACACACACACACACACACACACACACACACACACACACACACACACACACACACACACACACACACACACACACAGTTTTATCAGCCTATAGATGGAAATTCCAGATGGATTCAGGAAGGGTGGAAGTAAAGACCTCCCACTCCTGTCTGAAAACTAGAAACAGTCTGAAATGTTTTCAGTAAAGCCTCCTCCTCTGCCTCCTCCTCCGCCTCCTCCTCCTCCTCCTCGATGTCATTCATGTGGATGTTTTCCATCTGTTGTTTGTGTGTTCCGGCCTTTGACCTCTGACCTGCTTCCCCTCGGTTCGTGGTGATGCTTCTGCCGTGGAGCTGAAGCGTACGTCCCTTGCTGTTACTGTGAGCTGAAACACATTCGTGTGCGGCTGTAAATACTCTGAGTTGTGTGTCTTCAGATGGATTCTGATAACCGTGGTGTAGAGCGGCGGCTGCACGCTCTTTTCAACGACTCTACGATCAACTTTCAGCTGGAAGGTTTAAAGATGTGATGTGGGTCGAGCGCAGCAGCAGGCTGTGCATAGATGTAGCCTCACAGTGTGACCTGCTGTTTAAATCCACCAATCAGAGCCGTCGCTGTTTCGGTTTGTGTGCAGTGTAGTCGTGTTTCTGTGACGTTGTGAATAAAACGCACTTTAGTTGAAGCGAGGCTGACGTGGTGCAGACGAGTGATGGTTACAGAGTCGTGGCTGATATTGAAGATGTGTGAGCAGCGTTTGGACGACGTGTAGCTTCTGGCCCCGCCCCGCCGAGCTCTGCATGAGTGACACACACACTGTACCCCTGTATGTGTGTATATAAATGCTGAACTAAGTTCAGTTTAATGAGTAAATTCTGAATTTATCTTATTCATGTGAACATTAAAGACAAGTTGCTGCTCGCGCTCAGCTGAAATCCTCATGTTCCAAGTTTCTCCTTAAGCTTTCAGTCACGTTCATGCGGCGCCTCGATGAGGCTGAAGTTTATCGAGCCGCTGAAAACTTCCAGGATGGTGAGACGAGACAAAGAGAGGAAGAGGGGAAGGAGAGGACAGAGGGGGGAGGGCGAGGAGCCGAGGAGGAGGAGGGGCGTCCTGGGTCAAACGGGGGAGGAAGCGCATACCTCCTTCCCCTCAGTGCTGGAAAATAAGCCAGCTGATGGACGAGAGGGGCAGGACGAGGAGACGGGCCAGCGGAGAGGAGAAAGAGGGAAAGTTGTGAAGAGGAGCCGCGCCGAGGTTTCAAAAGTGTGGAAGAAAGAAGAGGAGGACTGGAAGCAGACGGATCAGAGTGGAGGCGCTGCTGCTGGAGGATTTCCTTACCGAGGCGCCGAATGAAGGGGAGAACTGGGAGCAGATGATGTCATAGCTTAATGATGTCATCAGATTAACGTGTGGGTGACGTCGCTCCGTTTCCCTCGACAACAGCTCGGCGTGGTTCGGAGGCGTCGATGTGGATGTTGTTTGATCGACGGCTGCTCTCTCACAGGCTCTGTGTGAGAGTGGGCGGGGCCGTGTCATAATGGCGAGATACATCCTGTGCTGGGGGGGCGGGGCTCTGGAGGACAGGTACATGTATGCCTCGCCCTACCCGGCTGTGTACAGGTGAGGTTAAAGCTTCCTGTGTCTGAAACATGAGATCAGTGATGTCATTGATCTGTAAATATGTCAGCGGGGAATTTATCCCTTTAAATTGATTATTTATTAATTTGTTAAAGTTAAATGTTGTCAGCAGGAAACAACACCACAGCATAAGGTCAAAGAGATGACCTGTTCTGGTGTGTGATTGGTCTCCGGCTGTTTTTGAGTGATGCTGAGGTTTAAAACCAGTGCGTGCAGATGGTTTAGCCAAACCCTGCAGTTCCTTTACCGTCCAGCAGGGGCAGCAGCGAGTCAGTCCCCACGGACTCACATGTTAAAACTGGTACACGAACTGTTATTGGCTCTGTAGATAACAATGGCTCGCATTATTAGGGGCGTGGCCTCTTTGAGCTGCTAGGTGTCTGCTAGCTTCACCTGAGCTGGACGGTGTTTGCGGAGTGCACAGTGAGATGTGAGGATTTGATTTGGATGTTGCTAATTCGCAGACGTCCGTGTCTGAGCGATGCTCCCATACAGTCTGTGGCTGCTAGCGTGCGTCTACCAGAATCCTTCATATCACCCGTCTTTCACATAAACACAGATTTGTTCTAGTGTCGTAAACGAAAACACCGGCAGCGCTGCAGAAATGGATACCACTGTAGAGTTACGCCCTCCCTGAGCCTGGTTCTTCCTGTCAGTTTTTCCTTCCTGCTGTCACCAAATGTGTGCTGATAGTCTGTTATTGCAGGTCTTTACCTCACTGTATAAAGCACCTTGAGGTGACTGCTGTTGTGATTTGAGCTACAGAAAAAAAGTGAACGAGAATCAGCTGAGTCTTGGGTCTTGTTGTGATTGGTTAACTGTTTTCATGAGTGGAAGTTGTTTCAAAGACGTCGTGAGCTGCAGTTTATCTGTAAAACCAACAGCGGCCTGTTAAAAATGTTCACTGAGGGTAAGCTCAGTCTGACATTGTAAAGGCTGTTGATGACTTTCATGAATCTGAACTTGTGCGGTTGTGCAGAGAGGGATCTGGGCTGGCCTGCTGTTTAGACGCCCCTCAGTCCTGTCGCCGTCTCCCAGGACTTCAGCCTGTTCGGTTTTTTTTGTTCCACTGATGCAACTCTGTGAAACGTCCCCACGCCGACGCCGCGCGCTCTCCGCCGCAGTGTTTGTCAGTCGTTGCTGTGTGTCAGGGTACACGAGGAGAGGAAGGAGGCTGGGAGGAGACGCGTGCCGTCCGCCCGCCAGTTTTAACCTCTGCTCAGCCGTTACCGTGCAGCACGCCTTCCTCTGTATTTTCACTCGTTCTGATTCAGTTCTTTCATAATGTGGGCTGTTTGTTTGATTCACAGGAGATTTCACATATAAATAAAAAAGAGGCGGTGCGGGACTCGGGCGTCACGTACCGAGTTTACAGTACAGCTGCTGGTACCAGCCAGCCCAGCAGGAGGCGCTCTTAGGAAACCTGCCCGGTAACTGCAGGTCAGGCTGGAGCTTTACATTCAGTTACAAGTAAAACGACTGTTTAGCTACAGTGTTGCGTTGGGATTTGCTTTATGGCGCGCTGTCGTCCGTCAGTTTGGTTCAGCTGACGTGACAGACGAAGCTTTGATCTCTGAGCTCGAGTCACCTGTGGACGGACTGTTTTTGGCCCAGCAGGAGAAGAATCCTTTCATTCCCACATTTATTTTATTGACTGAAACTTTCTGTGTGCCGTCCCGGCTGGAGCTGAACCGACAGTGAGCAGCGGTCACCACCAAAGATGGCGCCTTGGATGTCCTGATGGTCGGACGCTGTGGTGGGCGGGGTTTTGGGGCACGTCCGGGCTGTGGCACCTCGGTCCTTGTTGCTGAACTGAACTAAAGAGCGAGTGAGCTGTTGGCGACGGGGACACACGGCTGAGAAGCAAAGGGGTGTGTTTGATATGCGACGCATCATCGTGATGGTTGGAAGACAAAGTCCTCAGAGAAATTAAAACCAGTCAGCTGAGTCGCTTTAAGGACTTCAGGACATTTCTAACACGGACTCAGGCTCTCGTGCACCGTACGTTCAGTTTTTATTCGTGTTTCACTAAAATGTGTTTTCACATCTATTTTAACCTGGATGTTAAAACCCTAAAAACACTAAAGCTGGTGTGGATTTGACACAGTGTGGTTTTAGAAACTTCACATTATGGAACCAAAACAAACCGGTGCTTGTTTGATGTGCTGCACGCACTGACCATCAGCCAGTCTGATATATGAAAGCTTTGCAAACTGCGGCCCACTCTGCCGCTTGTGTGTGCAGGTTAAAGGCAGACCGTCCTTGGACTTTACAAAGTTTTCCTTCAATCAAAGAAACCTAAACGTTCACATTAAAAGTCACTCGGAGCGCTCGAAGGTTTATTTTTCTCTAGTAAAGCTCTCATTCCTCAGATGTTGGTTTCAGTCACAAATATTAACTTGCAGCTCGTGCAGCTTCTCAGTGTTTTGTGTGAACTATGTAGGACACTGAGGCTTTTCCTGCAACACATCTTTTTAGGAGTCCCTTCCCGATGCTGTGAGTGCCTTTGGTCCAGTCTTCACAGCCTGGGTTTGAATTCGTGAGGGCGTGACCTTCACTCCTTTAACAGCCTGACGTGAGCCTCAGGTTTACCTCTCAGGCTGCTGATGGAGGAGTTCGTCGCGTGTTTCTGGGCTTGCTTCGGTTTTCCTGTTAAACTGTGTGATCTGACTCAGCAGGAACTCGGCTCTGCTCTGAGGCTTCGCTCCGCATCGCTTCAAACAGACTCCATAATGAACCTTCCTGCGATTTTTACTGGGTCCAGACGTTCCTGCTGAATAAAAGTCCCTGCAGGCAGAGGATCTCCTCTGGAGTTTGCAGGAAGTTTGCTGTTTTAACTTTCCAGCTGAGCATCCATTATAGATCAAGCGCTGGATTCGTGGTGAGGCCTGAGCGGAACATGTGACAGCTGAGCTGTTTTTACCTCCGTCTGAGGAAAGCCTCACGCTTTCACTGAGGTGTCTCATCGTCCTCGGGTTACAGGACGACGTTTGGGTTTGTTTCAGACTGATTGAGGATAAAGTCTGGCACATGTTGCCATGGCAGTGTTTCCAAACCGGATCACTAAATCTGGACGGGTTTGATGACCACGTCTGGACGCGAGGCTAAGCTATTGGCTGCATGTTAGCATCGCTCAGACACAGATATCTGCTAATCAGTAACATCCAAATCAAATTTCACTGTGCAGCCCAACTGAAGCTCCGCCTCCTCACACAGTCTGTACAGTAGCCTCACAGCAGCCATATTATTGGTCACATGATGTCATTAAAAAAGCTCCAACAGCATAAACACAATGCAGAGGTCCAGTTCAGGTGAAGCTAGCACACAGCTAACAGCTACAGCTGCCTGTCAGTCAAAGAGGCCACGCCCCTGATGGTGCAAACTCGCTGGGCCGTTGTTACTACAGAGACGAGCAGTTTGCGTATCAGACTGTAAACGTGTTTGTCTGTGGGGACTGACTCACTGCTGCCTCTGCTGGACACTAGAGGGACTGCAGTCTCCTTTTTAACGAGTAATCATATGATGCGCTCAGAAACATTTTGAGGACCGTAAACGTGCGTCATTCTGAACTGTGAACCCGTCGGTCTGTGAGCTGTTTGTAGACGCTTTCCATCGGCGCTGCTTTGGGGTCTGCATGTGGGCTTTGTTGACATGAACACAAACACTGATTAACAGCAGGCTGACTCTTTAAACCTGGGCTCCGAGAGCCTCATGTTCGCGTCGGCTGGCTGTCACTCAGCGCCTGTTTGTGGTTTGGTTGTTGTGGTGTGAGTCTGACTGACACGCCCTGGAAAATAACAGCGTTTCTGCCTTTCTCTGCATTCCTGCTTTCCTCCCGTCCGGCCTTTCGTTTTCGAGCTTTCTGTCTTGTTTTTTCGCTCTGCTGCTCGGTGACTCATTGTTCTAAGCCTCTCTGTCTCAGCTGGTGGATCAAACCAGTCTCAGCTCAGATGGGGGGAGCGCCAGGTGTCCAGATTGGGCCTGATGAAAAATGGAAATGGACGTTTTCAACAACAAGGATCTGGGCGTGCATCCTAATGCTGTCATCCATCTCCACCTGGTATGGAAACAGAGAATCTGCACGTCACAGGAGGTCATTTACATTTACTCTCAAAGTTTTCAATATCCCCCTTCCTGCTGTAGTTCTTCTCTCTGATGTTTAGTTCAGTAAATTCATCATTTATTAGAGAACAGGACAACACAGAGAAACAGCTGCTCTGTGCTTTAGGTGAAAGCTTTACAGCATCACAAATTAATAACAGTTATTATCAGAGCTGCTGCTTTTCCATTAGAGAGGACTCACGGTTCTGATTTACAGGTCCAGTCTGTCATTTGTGAAACATGTTTAACAGAAACACCGAGTGCTGTGCACCTGATGCTCTAGTTATTAAAGCTAAAACTTTAATGATGTGTTAATAAAAATAAAGGAGAGTACATTTTGAATCCATAACTATTACAGTATCATGATAATCATGTAATACTGCTGTGACAGTCACAGGATGGATCAGTCACACTGAGTTTAAGAAGCATCAGCAATAAAATAACATCAACTCTGACATCATCAGTAGGGATGGGTATCGACACCCGGTTCTTGTTGAGAACCGGTTCCCACTGTTTCAGTTCCTTGGAATTGTTTGCCATGTTTGCAAACGATTCCCTTATCGATTCCAGTCGCCCCGAATGACGTCACCACGTTGCGGAGCGTCATTTACCTGGCAGGAAACACGGCGGCTCAAACGCTCAAAAGTTTGGTTATACTTTACGAGAACAGATGAAAACAGGGCAACTTGCAATACTTGCAAAGTAGATATTTCATTTAAGGGAGGAAACACTACGAATATGCAAAATCTGAATCTCAACCCAGCAGCAGCGGTAACGTTTGCACGTCCTCTCCCGTTAATGCGGCAGGTAAATAATCAACTAACAGTGCATATTATGTTAGCGCGATCTGCCTTATTACAAACCTGCCATTACTGTGCATTTAGTGACCATGATGAGACAGAGTCTGGCTCAGATGCTGGCAGTTCTCGCTGCAGTCTGCCGGTAGCGTCTCCTTTCAGGCCGGGATAGACGAATGTCACCGAGCAGAGACTGAGTTTGTGGTCAAAGGCTTGCACCCGTTTGCCACAGCAGATGATTTTCAGTAAGTGAATGTGTTTAATTGTAGGCAGGGACAAGAGAAGATATAAAACAAAGTTCTAAGTTAATCGACCTTAGTGTTCTCCTTTTTTAAAAAGAATCGATAAAGAATCGAAAATGGAATCGTGAAAATCTTATCAGTACCCATCCCTACTCATCAGTGTAATCAAACCTTCGGCCATTTTTAATTAAACGCAGGCGTTCAAACGCTTTTCTCTCAAAATGAACGTGAACTGATGACACATTGCGGTCATCGACGAGTTGAGGCTGCTGGATGCAGGCTGATGTGCGTCAGTAACGATGAGCCGTCGTAGCTGAACGAGGACGTTTGTTACTTCACAGCAGACGTGACGACAAACCCGAGCGTGTTCTTCCTGCTGACTCGAGACTCGGCTTTTGTAAAAGCAGCTGCGCTTTCTGTGAAGCGTGTTGGCGGCGGCAGAGCGGGCCGTCGTCTGCCTGCCGTTGACCTTGAACTCGGTCGGTGGAAGTGGGCGGAGCACTCAGAGATGCACTGAAAGAATTTCCTGGCGTCCTGTTGAGCGAGGTTCCCCGGCCGCTGGTTATTTCTGTCCGGGATGAATGGGCTGCATCGGCGAGTGTGGGAGGGACTCGCCGACAGAAACATCCGGACTCACATTCCCTCCGTTCACCAGGAAATACTACTGATGCAGCTCTGAGTCTGAGGCGCTCGCAGTCCTGCCATTGGCTGTAACAGCAGCGCCCTGTAATCATGTACTCCTACATGATGTTTGAGTAATCAGAGTAAATGTCTGTTTTTCTGCAGCACAAACAAAACAAACTGAAGCTGTAGGAAAAATAAAACATGTTGCAGTGATCCGGCGCAGCGAGCTGCCGCGGCGCAGCGAGCTGCCGCGGCGGAGCCCTGCGCTCTCCTCGTCGTGTCGGTTGTTTTATTGTCTTTTCTGTTTTCTGGCCCACGTCTGGTTTTGGTTTTGACTCGTGTGCTTCTGGTTATCGTGTTGCAGGGATCAGGCGGGGCTTTCTGTACCTGGCTGTGTTGTGTGGTCACGTTTTCTTATTCTGACCTTTTGTCTTTATTGAATGAGACGTGTTTTTAATGTCGTGTTTATTTGGACGTTCAGTATGTTTTTCTGTTTTTAATATTAGAAGCTCTTCCTGTAATGTGTCGTGTTCCAGGAGATTCGATTGCACTTCAAGTGTTTTTCTGTTTTATTTCTGTGGTTGTGTAGCTGGTTGTGTAGCTGGTCGTGTAGTCGTGTAGTCGTGTTTCCTGTGGTTTGTCCCAGCTTTGTATTCGGCTGCATTTGGTGTGTTTTCTTTCTGGAGAGGCTCTCGGCGTCGTCGTGTTTCTCTGTAATCTCTGACAAACATGCCTTTGCTGCTTTCTGATCCATCACACTTACATGGATCACTGAATGAATTATTATGTTATGAGACAACCTTTAGTTGCCTGCAGGCCTGCTGACCGCCCGGTCCAGTAAAGGGAAGCTCATTAAGGGAAGTAGATGTAGTCCACACGGTGGTTTGACCACTTCCCACTTTCAGACTCTCATTCAAAACTCTGACTTCATTTCCTCTTCGTGCCTGAGGTTTTTTTTATGTTTTAAAAAGTGCGTTTATGTAAAGAGCAACTGCGAGCGAAGAACGGCCGATGGACAACGGACACATTCCCACGACGACGGCGGCAGATAGGTGCGTTAAATTAAAAGTATTCCTGCTCGGCTCGGTGACGTTTGCGCACACGAGGCCGTATCGATCCTTCAGGAGAGGCTGGTCGATGCAGCAGCAAACACTCGGGTTATAAATAGACTGCAGGCTGGAGAAGGAAACACAGCCGCACACGGCGCATTAACGTGTTTGCAGTTAGATGTGCCCCGTCTCTCACGTTTAAATGCTGACGCTGGCTGGGAGCATTTGCACTGAGGACTGGTTGAACTGGATGTTTGTGTGTTGGATGTTACTGAAGGAGGATATCAGGTGTTATCAAAGCGGACGGAGAGCGTCTCCTCAGTTTGAATGAATTCTGTATTTTTATCTCCAGAGTAACAGACAAGTACCTGCTCGAGTTTTCGCTCCACACCCAAAAAGAAGCTGATAAAAACAGAAACCACTGCTCGCTGCTCGCCGCCACCTGTTTCCATAATTTATCACTTTTTTCAGGAATAACCTCTTCAGTGTCTCCGCCTACGTATGTAAAAGGAAGCTTTTCCCACTCTGTGACCTGCTAAATGTCACACCGCATTAGCTGCTAACAGTTCCTGTTTGCAGGGTAACCATGGCAACAGAAAGCAATCGCTGTATTCATGCTGATGCTCAAAATGTGACACGTGAGCGAGATGTGAGGTCACAAAGACACTGAGGTTCACGGAGTCATCGTCACGCCTTCACGCCACGTTTTCATGATCGATCTATAAATCCGTGTCCTGGAACATCCGCTGATCGTTTGTTGCTTCATTTTTATTTTCTGGTGCCTCTGAGAGCGTGATGTCACCCGTGATCGATTCCTCACTGGCGAGCTGCTGCTCCCGGCTCCCTTGTGCCGGGTCGTGGCGTCCCTGATGTCATTCGGCTGCTCCCGACTCGACTCCTCCATGTTGGGCTGCAGCCGGCGGTCCCGATTCGGTTCTGGAGCTCCTCCGTGAGCGGAGCCTCGCTCTAACAGAACCTGCGGCAGGTGGAGAGCTGGTTGGTGAGGTACGGCGAGCAGAGCCAGCTGCGAGCGCAGCCTCAGCAGACCCAGGCTGACCCAGGCTGACCCAGGCTGACCAGAGTGGGCTAGCTAGCCTTGCCTGGTGGGCTCTCACTCAAAGCTGTCTCTTCAAACTGGACGTGTATCTCACATATCTAGCATTAGAAAGAAGCTCGTTCTCAGGCTGTATCTGCTCACTACACTCGTACTCTGACATCATACAGTATTGTTAAGCCTTCAGATACCGTTACCACACACACTCTGCTGCACACACACATTTATGGACTTTCTTAGACCAAACCTGTGAATCTTCATTAACAGCTGCCTTCTTCTGCTGGTAATTCCTACTGTCACCTTCCTATTCCAGTTTTAAACTTCCTATAATAATTCAAAAATCTTCTATTATTAGTAACTCGATCCAATCTTAATGTTGTTAAACTTTCAGTCCGCTCTCTTGGCTCACTGATCACTAATACTGTCCTCTCCTGTCTCGTCTCTGGTTCTGTTCCACCCTCTCTTAAAACTGCAACAATAACTCTCCGTCTCCGGACTATAAACTCTCTATTTGTAAATCACGTCTCAGAACTGCAGGCCCTTCATTATTACTTGGGCTTACTCTATTGTTACCTTGTTTAGTTTTATAGTTTTATTTGTTTATATGTTTTTATTTTGCTGTATTATCTAACATGACCTTGTGGGTCTTTATTAAAGGTTCCTATAAATAAATGTCTTATTATTGTTGTTGTTGTTGTATATGAAGGACACCATAAGTTTGATTTTCATAAAGTTTTGTTTTTAACTGAACATGATGCTGCCAGTTCTGAATAACTACAACTTCCTCTGGGATGTGAAACATCCAAACATCCAACCAAGCATCCATCCAAACAACCGAGCATCCATCCATCCACCGAACCGAGCATCCATCCAACTATCTATCCAGCCAACCGAACATCCAAACATCCAACCGAGCATCCATCCATCCAAACAACCAACCGAGCATCCATCCATCCAAACAACCAACCGAGCATCCATCCATCCAAACAACCATCCGTCTGTCCTTCCGTACACCCGACCAACCCCCCTCTAAAGCTCCACCTAACAGAGCGTCCATCCAATTATCCGTCCAGCCAACCGAACATCCAAACAACCAACCGAGCATCCATCCAAACAACCAAGCATCCATCCATCCACCGAACCGAGCATCCATCCAACTATCTGTCCAGCCAACCGAACATCCAAACAACCAACCGAGCATCCATCCAAACAACCAAGCATCCATCCATCCATCCACCGAACCGAGCATCCATCCAATTATCCGTCCAGCCAACCGAGCATCCATCCATCCAAACAACCAACCGAGCATCCATCCATCCAAACAACCAACCGAGCATCCATCCATCCAAACAACCATCCGTCTGTCCTTCCGTACACCCGACCAACCCCCCTCTAAAGCTCGGGTGTCAGACTCTTGAAAAGGTGTCCCTGTTGCAACACACCTGACTAAAATTAAAAGGTCATTAGACTAATTAACTTGACTGCATGCTGAGGTGGCAGTTCGGCCTTTTGATTCATGTTACAGCAGCTAATGAGTGAACGAACACTGTGCAATAAAAGAACTTTTAGAAGTACATTTTTCCGAACACTTATATTTATTTAAATTTACTTCAGTAGGGTTAGGGGTCGCCACCATGCAGTCTAGTTCATTAGAGTCTTGCTAATGACCTTTTAATTTTAGTCAGGTGTGTTGCAGCAGGGACACGTTTTCAGTCCCCGAGGCCTGGGGTTTGACACCGCTGCTCTAAAGTGTTTCTGAGTTTTGGAAGTTGAACTGCATCTTTTACTTGGAGTTTCTCCATATTGATGTGCGTCTCCGTTAACATCCCTCCGACCTGTACGTTCGGGTATAAGCCTGTGACAGAGATGTGGAATGCAGTAATCTTTTAAGCTTGTAGTCTGGTCACTGAGCTGAGTCTAAGTTCAGTGACTGTTGGGGAGCATGCTGATTCCAGGCAAAGGGTTTGAGTTTCCCCCTCCAACTCTCCACAGTTGGATGTTATTCCTCCTTACCCTGAAGCTGAAACTTTTAAGGGATCTTTTCCTCTCCTGCTCAGCTGAGCCTTAAATCCAACAGATTTCCTCACATTAAACCAGAGTCCTCCTCGTGTTTGTCACATTTAAGATAAACTCCAAGTGTTTTTGTATCGCGTGTTTGCGTCACAGGAGGAACTCTGAGAACAGGAACCAGAAATCATTTTGTCCTTCAGTGAAAAAGGATCTGAAAGTCCTGAAGCATGAATCTCCTTTTGTGTTTATGTTGTCAGGGAGCGTCCAGTGAATCGACCGCCCGAGCTGCTCTACCCGCAGGCCGATGTGGCGGAGCGCCTGGCGCTCGGCAGCAGTGACGACACGCTGGCCAACGGCATGAAGCCCGACCTGGAGGCGGCTAAACGTCTCGCCAAACGCCTCTACAACCTGGAGGGCTTCAGGAAGTCTGACGTCGCTCGCCAGCTCAGCAAGAAGTCAGTGTGTGTGTGTG
Source organism: Simochromis diagramma (assembly GCF_900408965.1). Lineage (NCBI taxonomy): Eukaryota > Metazoa > Chordata > Actinopteri > Cichliformes > Cichlidae > Simochromis > Simochromis diagramma. Next base: position 3,107,273 of record NW_024386892.1, read on the forward strand.
TGTGTGTGTGTGTTAAAACTTTGGGCTCGCAGAGTAACGTGAAGAGCAAGGGACTTCATGCAGAACAGTTGATGAATTTAATTTTATTTACACAGCGCCAAATCACAACAACAGTCGCCTCAAGGTGCTTTATATTGTAAGGCAGACCCTACAATAACACATACAGAGAAAAACCCAACAATCATATGACCCCCTATGAACAGCACTTTGGCGACAGTGGGAAGGAAAAACTCCCTTTTAACAGGAAGAAACCTCCGGCAGAACCAGGCTCAGGGAGGGGCGGGGCCATCTGCTGTGATTGGCTGTGGTGAGAGAAGGAAGACAGGATAAAGACATGCTGTGGAAGAGAGACAGAGGTTAATAACAGATATGATTCAATGCAGAGAGGTCTGTTAACACATAGTGAGTGAAAAAGAAACACCCAGTGCATCATGGGAATCCCCGGCAGCCTACGTCTGCTGCAGCATAACTAAGGGAGGATTCAGGGTCACCTGGTCCAGCCCTAACTATATGCTTTAGCAAAAAGGAAAGTTTGAAGCCTAATCTTGAAAGTAGAGATAGTGTCTGTCTCCTGAATCCAAACTGGAAGCTGGTTCCACAGAAGAGGGGCCTGAAAACTGAAGGCTCTGCCTCCCATTCTACTTTTAAATACTCTAGGAACAACAAGTAGGCCTGCAGAGCGAGAGCGAAGTGCTCTAATAGGGTGATATGGTACTACAAGGTCATTCAGATAAGATGGGGCCTGATTATTTAAGACCTTGTATGTGAGGAGCAGGATTTTGAATTCTGGACTTAACAGGAAGCCAAAACAGGAGAAATCTGCTCTCTCTTTCTAGTCCCTGTCAGGACTCTTGCTGCAGCATTTTGGATCAGCTGAAGGCTTTTCAGCGAGTTTTAGTGTGTGGCCTTTACAGCACTACACCTGCACACAGAGCTGGTTCACAACATTACATTTTTTTCACATCCAACAAAAACAGGAATTTCCAGCGTGCAGTGAACATATCACGGCCTCCTGCTGGTCACACTGCAGCGACTCAACCAGCTAACCGATGATGTCACAGCGCAGTTAGCGCGGGCAGATTCAGCAGAGCTAATGTCCTGATTTCACTTCCTTGAGTCTGAGTGACACGTCACGGGACGAGCTAGTCGAGCTTTACTGTTACTTCCTGGTTCCAGGTTTAATATAAACATGCAGATTTTTACTTCCTGTTCACCTTTCAGGTAAAGTTCTGGTTTGCAGGTGGAGGTTTAATGCTCTGTTCTTTTCTGTAATATCCTGTCACAGAAATAAGGCAGCCGGTGTAGTGATACAGTGATAATCCTTTGTAAAACGTGCTCGCGTTACACCAACACGCCTGCTTCTCTCTGCAGTAATGAGTTCAGTCAGATGGTGGCCGAGGAATATCTCACCAACTTTGACTTCACGGGTCTGACCATCGACCAGGCGCTCAGGTGAGTCCCGCTTCCTGTCCGTGTTTATTTCAGAGCGTGCAGATGCGATTGTCTTACATTCGCTCACTGGCAGCACCTCCCGTCGCTCTGTGGTTCTTTAATGTTTGTGCAACTGCGCGATGGCCTCCTGAACATCTGCAGGAGGTCCAGATGTTCATATGAACCAGTCACGGTGTGCTGTGGCGTGCAGTCAGTCACTTCCTGCGTGCTCTGCTGTGACCTTTCTGGTGGAGAAGCTCAGAGTTTAAACGCGGAACTTTTTCTGACTTCATCCCAAATTCTGTCAGTTTACAGCAGGACTGGCACTATCACAGGGCTTTTAATGTGAAAAACCTGTGCAGTGGGTGTGTCTGTGTTCATCTCACCTGTTCAGGTGTTCTGGTGACATCATAAGGAGCTTCTTTAACATCTGTTTCTTCGTTCAGGATGTTTCTGAGGCAGTTTGCTCTGATGGGGGAAACTCAGGAGAGAGAGAGAGTCCTCGCTCATTTCTCCAGGAGGTACAGACAGTGCAACTCGGAGAGCCTGACCAGCGAAGGTACCGTCAGTCCTACCTGTCCTCTTTCACCTGTCCTACCCGTCTGACCCCTCTGTCTGTCGCTCTGTCCCACAGACAGCGTCCACACTCTGACCTGTGCCATCATGCTGCTGAACACGGACCTGCATGGAAACGTGAGTGAACCCGAGCCGTCGGCTGATTGATCGTTACGTTTAATAGGAACTCCTAATCTGGTCGATTGAAAGCACGTCGGCGTCATCTGCCACTCGAGCGTTCCCGCGAGTTTCCTCCTGTTTCATGTCAGCTGCTGCTTCCTTGTTGGTGTGACATACAGGAAATATTAAAGTTTAGTGTGAATTTCATCAATAACAAATTAATAAACGGAAAAAATAATAAAATGATAAATATTTATTTCCAGAATTTCATTATAATGATATCATTTGAAAAATGTTAAAAAAGGAAAGTTTTATAAAAATATGAATAAATATAAAAATGAGTAAAGAAATATTAGGAGACGTTAATGTGAAAATCCATTTTGTGTTATTATTGAAATATTGGTCTAAAAATGTGACAAATATATGAAAATACTAACAAATAACTGTGACTGACTCGTCATCACTGAGGAGCGCCGCGGGCTCATCGGGCTCATTCTTCATTTCTGCTAATGAACTTTTTTAAGGAAGTGCTGACTGTTACTGCGGCAACATGCCTGCACGTTTCCTCTGACCGTTACAGCAGGAGTGACAGGAAGACGGTCTCCGCTGCCCCCCTCGCGTTAAACCCGACTCTAGCGCCGAATAGAAGGGTTTAACTCCACCTGTGCAGCTTTTATATCAGGTGGAACAGTTTCTGTTTCCAGAGCGTTCTCAGCGCTCCGTCAGCATCAGCGAGGCGTCCTTTGGTTTGTGGGGTCAGATCCAACCCACAGCTGTTTTAACTTTGGGTAATTTGGGGTAAGACTAGCTTTGCTGCTAACACGGGTGACTTACTGTGTGCTGAGCGGGGACGAGTCGTCCAAGCTCAGCGAGCTGATCTGCTAACCAGCCGATGATTTCACATCCCGTCACAGATCAGCTGACTGTGGGTTCATGTTCAGTCTGTCACAATCACATCTGAGGTGTGTGTGTGTGTGTGTGTGTGTGTGTGTGTGTGTGTGTGTGTGTGTGTGTGTAGAACGTGGGCAAGAGGATGTCCTGCAGCCAGTTCATCTCCAACCTGGAAGGACTCAACAACGGAAAAGATTTTCCCAAAGATCTGCTCAAGGTACGGCGCACACACACACACACACACACACACACACACACACACACACACACACACACACGCCTATGACTGATTAAAAGACTGCAGCAAGTTCAGCACGCTTCGAGCGCCGGGATGGATGGCCACCGGCCTGCGATGCCATCACTGTTGGTGCTTGCAGAGACCAGAACGATGCTTACACAAGTGTGAACCCTTAAATGGGCCGCTCCAGCCCAGTGGAGTGCTCGGATTTCAAACCTGTCCCTGTAATGTGGACGCGTCCTCAGCGTGAGGAGTTCAAAGTGACATCGGACTACAGAGACACTAAAACATGAGCGCGCACACATCCTTGTTTCCATTCCCTGTGAGGACATTACATTCTTCCAGCCTTACACTAGTCTTCAGCGTTAAATTGGATGATGGGCACTGTGAGGACTGGCTTGGTGTCCTGAGGAGGAGGTGAAGTCCCCGCAGCGCAGCGATTCTTGGTTTGTGGCCGTCAGAGCAGAAAAAGGAGAGAGATGCATTAATTTTACTTCTTATGGCCGCCAGGCAGAACGAGTGTGCGCACGTTCGTGGATACGTGTGTGTCAGTCTCCCACTCTTTTGTTTCCGTCTCAGTTTTTCCATCTCAGCCTCGGAGCGATCAACATGAATCTGCGTCACCTCTTCACCTCCACCATCATCATCATCGTCGTTGCTCTGTGTTAACGTGTGTGCTGAGTGTTTTCTTGCCTTCAGCTTGGCACTGGTTGGATGGCTGCTTGTTGATGAAGCGCTGAGTGTGTGGGCAGCAGCACCGACTGACTGGCTGAGAGCAGAAAACAGTGAATGTCGAATATTTATGAGACAAAAACATGAATTATCTGCAGTCAGAGAGGAAGGAAAGTCCTCGCGCTGTCCCCAGCAGAAACGCTCTGTCTGTATTTGGGACACAGTTTGTAAGAAAGGAAACGGATGATCAGATTCCAAGCTCAAGCTCAGACAGTAACACAGTTTACTTCAGTAATAGTCCCAACAGGTGAACTAACACCACAGAAACCTCTTTAAATATTCACAGAGCCACAGACGTTGTCCTGGATTGTTTTGTGGTTATTTTTCACTCAGTGTCGTTCTGCGTCTCTTTGTGGTCATTTGTGTCTTTGTGGTTGTTCTGCGTCTCTTTGCGGTCATTTGTGTCTCTTTGTGGTCGTTATCTGTCTCTTTGTGGTCCTTCTGCGTGTCTTTGTGGTCATTATCTGTCTCTTTGTGGTCCTTCTGGGTCTCTTTGTGGTCATTTGTGTCTCTTTGTGGTCGTTATCTGTCTAGTTGTGGTAATTCTTGCATCTCGTTGTGGTCGGTTCTGCGTATCATTTGTGGTCGTTCTGTGCGTCTATTTGTGGGTTAATTTGTGGTCTCTTGTGGTAATTTGTTTGTCTCTTTGTGGTCGTTCTGCGTTCTCGTTTGTGGTCGTATGAGTCTCGTTGGTCGTTGTGGTCGTTCTGCGTCTCGTTGTGGTCTCCTGGTCTCTCACTCCGTGGGACGGCGGCACAGCGAAGGTCAGAAGCATAGTAGGGTCGTTTTAGGCTCGGGTGGAGGAAGCTGCCAGGTGAACAAACACCACAGAAACATCTTTAAATATTCACAGAGCCACAGACGTTGTCCTGGATTGTTTTGTGGTTATTTTTCACTCAGTGTCGTTCTGCGTCTCTTTGCGGTCATTTGTGTCTCTTTGTGGTCGTTATCTGTCTCTTTGTGGTCCTTCTGCGTGTCTTTGTGGTCATTATCTGTCTCTTTGTGGTCGTTCTGGGTCTCTTTGTGGTCATTTGTGTCTCTTTGTGGTCGTTATCTGTCTCTTTGTGGTCGTTCTGCGTCTCGTTGTGGTCGTTCTGTGTCTCGTTGTGGTCGTTCTGCGTCTCTTTGTGGTCGTTATGTGTCTCTTTGTGGTCGTTCTGTGTCTCGTTGTGGTCGTTCTGCGTCTCTTTGTGGTCGTTATCTGTCTCTTTGTGGTCGTTCTGCATCTCGTTGTGGTCGTTCTGCGTCTCTTTGTGGTCGTTCTGCGTCTCTTTGTGGTCGTTCTGCGTCTCTTTGTGGTCGTTCTGCGTCTCTTTGTGGTCGTTCTGGGTCTCTTTGTGGTCATTTGTGTCTCTTTGTGGTCGTTGTGTCTCTTTGTGGTCGTTCTGTGTGTCTTTGTGGTCATTATCTGTCTCTTTGTGGTCGTTCTGGGTGTCTTTGTGGTCATTATCTGTCTCTTTGTGGTCGTTCTGCGTCTCGTTGTGGTCGTTCTGCGTCTCTTTGTGGTCGTTCTGTGTCTCGTTGTGGTCGTTCTGTGTCTCGTTGTGGTCGTTCTGCGTCTCGTTGTGGTCTCCTGGTCTCTCACTCCGTGGGACGGCGGCACAGCGAAGGTCAGAAGCATAGTAGGGTCGTTTTAGGCTCGGGTGGAGGAAGCTGCCTCTCTTCATCACGGCGCTGTGAAAACGGTTTCCACAGTTTAACATTCAGGTCCTGAGTGTGCTTTTACTGAAGTTGAGCTAAAACTGATTCTGTATTGATTATTGATTTTATTGGGCGTGAATGTGATTGGTGTCTTCGCTCACACGTCGTCGGCTCGCTGTCATATTTTTCACGTTCAGCTGAATTTGAGTTTTTGTTGCTGATCGTCTCTCAGCTGCATTTACATTCAGCTCTGTGAACCCACCGTGACTGACAGCTCCAAGGAGGACAGAAGGCGGGCTGAAGCTCCCATCCCTGGCCTCCGATTCGCTGCTGCAGCTGAGGGAAAATGCGCATTGCGAGAGCGAGGGAAAAAAGAGAGAGGGAGACAGAGGAGGAGGAGGAGGAGGGAGAGCGAGCAAACAGTCCTCAACAGTTCAGTGTCTCAGTGGGGAGGAGGAAGAGAAGACGAAGAAGAGGAGGAGGAGTGAGCTCACCTGACCTGACAGAGGGATTCTCCTGCAGGAGGAAATCAAGTGAATGAGGAGGAGGAGAAGAGTGGGAGTGAAGTTGGAGGACGAAGAGATCAAGAGAGATGTGAGGAGGAGGAAGGAGGGATTCTCTCTCCTCATCAGAGTGCAACAGGAGAACCTCCTTTCTCTGCTTTTTTTCTCCTCATTAGCCTCTCCTGTGCCTCCACCTCCGCCCTCCATCCGTCCGTCTGTCCGTCCGTCCTCCATCAGGGAGCTGGAGGAAGCTGACGTCAGTTTTGGGGGTGCTCTCTCTCTCTCCTTGTCTGCCTGTGTGGGTGTGCTCGCTCGCCCAGCCTCCCTGCTTTTCCTCTTTTCTTTTTTGGATGTGAGAGCGAGCTGATGCCTCTCCTCCGTCACGCAGCTTTATTTGCAGTCCAGGGATTCTCCTCCGCTAACAGCACCTCCACGGCCGCTGCATCAGGAGGCTCAACAGCAGCACAGACCCCCCCAAAATCCAGGACGAGCTCGGAGCTGTGGTTCGGATGGTTTTCATGTCACTGCCTCTGAATCGCTGATGGATTAGACACACACACACACACACACACACACACACACACACACACACACACACACACACACACACACACACACTCTCAGACAGTCTGGAGTGTGCGTGTTTGGAGGCGGATGTGTCGACGGCTGACAGCAACTTTAAAGTCTCAAATTTTCAGTTTTAATTGATTTTGAATTTGATCAAATGTATAAAAACTGTAAAACCCTTAAAAAAATATTAATTTGTAGAAAACGTCAAACGTTTGATGTCGAGTTGATTGTCTGAATCGCTCATTTCTGCAGCTAAAATTTTCTGCTTTAAATGAATTGCAGTCCAAACATATTAAAGCTAATTGTAAACAGTTATTTATGAAATAGTTTATCAGACATTGGCATAAATGTGATTTATTTTCAAAATAAAATGATTTTAGCTTTCCTAAACAGAAATATGAGTTCATGCACAAAAAGGCTCATTTTAGCCTTAAAGCCAACATTAGTGTCATCATGTTTGATTTAAAATAGGAAGAATGAAACATTTTGAGTGATAGAAAGTCTTCCCTCAGTTTGGAAATCACAGCCCTGGGACTAAACTATCGTACGTTTGACTCGTAACTGCAGATTCCAGTGCGTTCCGGGCACAGAGGAGTCCACAGGTTTCTGTTTCTTGGCAGCGTCCTCCTGCTTTCGTGCTTTTGGCTCTGAACACCTGAGCGAGGCTCCGGCCGGCAGCCAGCAGGATCATGAGGCTGATGAAGAGCTGCTGTGTTTTTATGCATAATGAATAGAGCCGGATCCATAATGCAGCAGGCCGAGCTCGCAGAGGCACCATCCATCCAGCCGCTCGTCAGTGGCCGTCATTAGCCCGTCTCTATTTTACACACCCTCACCTCCTCGCTTCCTCGGCTCCTTCCTGCACTCGTCTACAGTCTGGAAGCTCGTGACGTGGGTTCGAGTCTGAAGCGACGCAGACCGGCGGTCATCAACGGGCTGGACTTTGTTAGATCCGCCGCGCCGTTCCGTGGAAGCGGTGAATGCTGGCCCGAGGATCTTCTGTACAGGAAACATAAAAAGTTTGGACTTTTTTTTTATCTGTTGGATCCCGACTCAAACCGCCCAGATGATCGGCGTCAACAGCATCCACTCCACGGGCCGCATGCGCTCGCGCTCGCTGTGCTCGGTCCGGAGCGGGCGGGACTCGAGGGACAACGACCCGTTCAGGTATCCCAGGACCCCGCGCTCCCGCTCCCTCAAACCGCTGGCCTTCCCCGACCTGCTGGGAAAAACCCAGGATGGGCAGCAGCACCCGCAGAGCCGCAAGAAGAAGGTAGAGCCGGAGACACACCTGTGAACCTTTACCTGAACCTGTACCTAAGTTACCCCGTTTAAAAACCTGTGAAGGTTTGTTTTCGTCCTGAAGACGCTCTCCTGACGTGACACACGTTTACAAACCTCTATGAAAGCAATCCTCTGCGCCGACCGCTTCACATTACACCTGTGTTCATCCCTTTGTGATGACATCAGCTGTTTCTTCATATTTCATTGGCTGGTTTTTGTTATTATTGTCGTTGTTGTCGGTCCGTGTCAGACACACATTTACGTCTAGTTCATTAAAATTTTCTTCACATCTCTGTAATAATGGACAAAGGCCCCTCAGCAGGCTTCCACAATCCGGCCAATCAGAAGAAAGTGGGTTGTCGGTATGGAGTGGGCCTTAAAGGGGGAGGGGCTATACCAGCTGTTTTCAGGCACAGGGTGAACCGAGACTGGGATCAGATACAGATCAATGCTCGAGGGAAAGCGCCTCCACACAGGAAGTGACCCGCTCCTTCCTAAGTTGCTGCCGGCTGGTCCATACTGCACATGCCAGCCTCTGGTTGCCTGGGCAACTAGCTAATTTAAGTACCAGCGGCTCATATGTCAATCAGCTCTCACTGTTAGCTGCTTCAGTCGCGCACATCAAAATCTCCCACTTCCTGTCACCAGCGGTTATTTTGCTCGCAGGTGCTCGTATGAGGCTGAGTGTCAGCGGCGGTCTCAGGTGATGGCGTGGTTTCCTGTGTGGACGGCCCTTTAAACAGGTAGCACTGGACCAGGTTTGATCGCCCGAGGAAACTCGTCTCCGTTAAAAATGATGACCAGAGCCATTAAATCCACACAGCCAATCAGCACCCGGCTTTTAGGCCATGTGACCATCTTTAGTCTGAGCACGTGAAAAATGTGGATTAAATACTGAATGTCCTATCAAGTAATCAGATTACTGTGAATTCTGAAATCCATATGAGCTCTTCATGTCCTGTGTGTGTGTGTGTGTGTGTGTGTGTGTGTGTGTGTGTGTGTGTGTCTCTGCAGACGCTGTACAGCTCCATCAAGAACGAGAAGCTGCAGTGGACCATGTGAGTTTCTGCTTCGACACACAGCATGTACAAACATCTCCTGTGTGTGTGTGTGTGTGTGTGTGTGTGTGTGTGTGTGTGTGTGTGTGTGTGTGTGTGTGTCCCTGCTGCCCTGACTCCCTTATTTAAGCCTCTGTTGCTGTGGTAACCGTTCCCTGCTTCATTCCTGACTGTAATTACAGGTCAGCATCCCAACGCCCATGCCTGACTGTGGACACACACACACACACACACTCTCATAAATACATAGATTTACTGGGTGTCTGTATCCGTTCAGCATCTGTCCGCCCTCGTGTTCAGCCTGTTCTTTCTCCTAAACTGTTTCCTTCCTGTGTGACGTTCAGCTTCTTTCTGATAAATAACGTATTTATTCAGGTCACGTTTAACATTCATGCTGTTATGAAGAGAAATCATCTAAAAATCTCTGCCATCAAACAGCTGACGACTTTCAGGAGGTTTGAAAACTTCTGTTAAAATGATAACCTGGTGAAATGGATCCACTGAGAGGATGAAACTGATCGACAGGCTGACACAGGAAATGAGGTCATTTATTCATTTATGAGAATTAAAGAAAATGAAGTGCGAGGTGATGGTAAGCGGAAAACATGAACCCGACGGGATGATGGAAGAGAACGGGAAGAGAACTGTGTTACCCGAGCGAGTCGTTAGCAATGAAACGTAAACACGCTCTGCGATGGCGACGAGGACGAGCTGACGCAGGCTCTTTCAAACTGTTTCCTCTCTTGAAGTGATGAAGAGGAGTTGAGGAAGTCCATGTCGGAGTTGGCGGACATTCGAACAGACTCCGCCTCCCACACCATGAAACGCCTCGGGAGTAGCGGAAACCCGCTGGTGGGCGTGGCCCATCAGGCCGATGGCGAGCTGTACAAGAGCGGCTTCCTGGTCCGCAAAGTCCACGCCGACCCCGACGGGAAGAGAAGTACACCGCTCCTCCTCCTTCAGTTTTCAGTTTTGCCACGCCCCCTGTCAGCTGATCCCTCACTTCCTGTTTGTTTGGTGTTTGTGCTGTTGCAGCGCCGCGGGGGAAGAGGGGGTGGAAGTCCTTCTACGCCATGCTGAAGGGTATGGTCCTCTACCTGCAGAAGGTAAGCGTCTGCACTACGTTTCCCAGCAGCCCCTCTCTCTGTTTGTGTCCCCGGGTCAGGCGCAGGACAGGAAACGCAGCGAGCTGATTGGGCGTCAGCCTGTTTTTCTGTCTGCGCTGATTCCAGAGCGGCAGTTTTTAACGTCTCCGCCCACCGCCGCGTTCATCTTTAACTTTAGAGCTTTGATTAAAATATCTGAACTAGTGAGGCCTGCTTTACACACTGCTGCACAAAAGTAAGTGGACGGGTTGAACTATAAAGCGTGAGTACCCGTCCACATACTTATGGACTCCTCGCAGCTCCACGTTAACATGAAAACACAGATTTTTGTGCCATGAGAACTTTTTCTCAGAAACTTTGTCAGAGCTTTGAAAGAACCGTTTCAGTTTCAAAGATTTATTTTTAACTCCTTTAATCAGAAACGGCGAGCGTTTATAGCGAGACAGTCGAGCTGGAATGTGGTGAGCATCACGTTTAAGCGTCTTTCATGTTTGAGTTTCTGGAGAGCTGACGCCGATCTGATCCGCAGGACGAGTACCGAGCTGAGAAGGAGCTGACGGAGGAGGACGTGAAGAACGCCGTGTCCATCCATCACTCTCTGGCCATGCGGGCTGCCGATTACAGCAAGAGGCCCAACGTGTTCTACCTGCGGACCGCCGACTGGAGGGTCTTCCTGTTCCAGGCCCCGTAAGCACCTCAGTCTGTCTGTGTTAAGGGAGAGGGGGGAGGAGGGTTTCCAAGCAGCTTGCAGGCAGTACAGGAAGGATAAACAGCTTAAACTAAACCGGACGAGACAGGAAGTTACGGTGTTTCCTGTGTTTCCTGCAGGAACGCCGAGCAGATGCAGTCGTGGATCACGCGCATCAACGTAGTTGCGGCCATGTTTTCTGCTCCCCCGTTCCCGGCCGCGATCGGGTCCCAGAAGAAGTTCAGCCGTCCTCTACTGCCGGGATCCAACACTAAACTGTCACAGGTAAAAACGCTGCCACCGTCCTTTTCAGCTCCGCCCACTTTCACCAGACTCACACCTCTTCCCCCACCCTCTGTCCCGACAGGAGGAGCAGGTCAAATCTCACGAGAACCGTTTCAGGGCGGTGTCCTCTGAGCTGTCTGACCTCACCGCCGCTACGCCGGACCGAAAGGTGAAAGGTCGTGAGCTGGAGGAGCAGAAACTCCGACAGGAGTACCTGGAGTTTGAGGTGAGGAGGTTAAAATAACACGCAGGAAGTATTTCAGTACTTATACTCAGTACTGAATCTGCACCTTATTATGGAGGACCAAAGCTGCCAAAAATAAATGTTTACAAAATAATTTTTAAATGCATTTCAATGAAATACGATATTTCATTGAAAATATTTAGCAGTTAAATTAAAACAAAGAAGTTAATTAATTCATTAATGATTTCGTAGAAAAAATTATTCCAGGCCAAGTATGGAGGACCAGAGATGCCAAAGTCCAAGTTAATTAGATTCACTACCTTATTCTTGTTTTTGACTTTTGATTTTTTGGTCGAGTCACTTATTTGTGGGTTTTTTGTTTTATTTTATTTTATTTTTTTTTGCGGTTTTGGTCCTCCGTACCTTGGAACCAAAGCCAGATTTTATTGGAGCAGATGATAAGATGATAACCGGAGTCGTGCTTTGTTTGTGGCGGCGTTTCATCTTCGTCTCGTGTTTTTTGTCTCCGGCTGAATGCGAAGCCGTAAAATGTCTTCTGCCTCGCGTCTGCTCGTCTTCGTCACAGACGGTCGCTGCATCAGTCTGTCGGGTGTCGAACAGGCTGCACACACTCCAGCACGCCGTGTTCTTAGAGGAAGGAACACAGCGCCGTTTTCCTGCCCCCTTCACACAAGGTTTCGCCCTGATGTCACGTAACAACAGAGATGCTGGAAAACCGGAGAGAAGCACCGTTGTTATTAATAATAATAATAATAATAATAATAATGATTTATCAGGTCAGACTCTGAAAAGCCCCCTGATTGGTCCTCGTTAGACCCAGAACGGCACTTTCGATGTTCACATCTCCTCCTTCTTCTCTCCCACAGAAAACCCGGTACGGTACGTACGCTATGCTGCTTCGGGCCAAGCTGGCGAGCGGCGATGAGGACCTTTCCGCCTTTGAGGCTCGGCTGTTTGATGACGGCGGCCTGCAGAGGGCGCACTCCAGCCCCTCGCTGCCCCAGGACACCACCAACAAGGAAAAGACCCGCAGCTCCAAGACGTCAAAGAGCCTGAAGGTCACGTCCTCCTCGACCTCCAAGGCCGGCGGCAGCAGCAGTAGGGAGGCGAGCAAGAAGAAGAACGGCGGTGGGAGCGGCCAGCGGGCGGAGCTGGAGAAACAGAGCAGCAAACAGGAGGAGGCGCCGTAAAGGGGTGAGGACGGCGTCGTGTAAGTGTCATGTAGCTGGAGACGGACGCGGAGCATCATGGGTAGCAGGCTGACATCCTCCTTTAAACCTTTTCTGTTAAACCTCAGTCGCCTGATTGGCCGAGACGTTCGAGGTCCGCGGGAGAGGAGACGCCGGTCAGGTCTGAGGGCGACCCGATGGGCGAGTCGTCCAGGAAACACTAACACGGTTCATCGCTCAGCCGTCCCTTTATTTCCCATAGGCCTCAGCAGGAACGGACAGCTGCAGACTTTCAGAATAAAAGCTTTACTTCCTGCTGGAGTGTGAGTAGCCGCTCGGCTTTCAGCTGCAGCGGGAACTTTTTATTTTAGTCCTCGACCTCGCCGCCGCCGCCGCTCTGCTTCTCCCATTAACCCACGGGGGAGCGGGTTGCCATGTCGACGGTATGTGACGGACAGAGTGCGTGGGACTGTTGCCATGGCAACCGAGCAAAGGGGACAAGAGAGCGAGAGATAAACAAACAGACAAACAAACAAAGGGAGCGGCCACACAGGAACGCCGAACCTCCTCTTCCTCTGCACTCCACTGAGCGCGTGCGAGTGTGTGAGTGTGTGCACAGTAATCACAGTAGTGCTGCGTTGATGTGTAAATACAGCCTGAACATGCTGGATGGAGACGGGTTTTTAGTTTTTCCGACTTCTGCTGGAAAAAACAGGCTGTACGGAAGACCATTAGTGACAAAAATCTGCTGAGGGAACAAAATAAAACTTCATGAGTTCACACTGCAGGGAGCCAGGTGTCTTATTTATTCAGATTTTGATGTTTTGTTGTTTGTACTACTTGAAAATCTTTAACTTTAAAAACCACAAGTTAAAAATCTCAGTGTGAACTTTTAAATAAAAATATGAGGATAAATCCTGGAGCCTGTTAAATCTTACATGAGTTAATTCTAAATGTTAAGAGAGAAATTTTGGAAAATCGAACTTTTTTGTGAGAGTATGTTTAATTTTTTCTCTTGTTGAAAAAGTCGGATTTGTTTTGCAGCTGGTTTCACTCTGTGGGTTTTGTCACTAATGGGCTTCCATAGTTTCTGTGTGTGCTGGAGTCCGTCCACCTCATCGTCATGAGGACGGTGTTCTTCTTCATGTAAATCTCATTTAACATGTTTGTAAAGTGCTGTGGACCAAACAGGTGACAGGTGGTCACATGACCGTAGGAGAGGAGGAGTTGAGAGTTATTATTGTGTAAACCTTTCTCGTCGTTGACATCCAGGAAGAAGCACCTGACAGCTTTCTGTTAAAGAGCCGTTTGTTTCAAATCCTGACCAGCGTGCTGATGTTCAGCAGCAGTTTCCTCTTTCAGCCACCAGGGGTCGCCAGAGTGTTGTAAGCATCCACCAACATGTTCTTCACTGGCGGAGGTCGTCAGTCAGGGTGTTAATGTGGCAGCGTGGTCTCGTCTGAGCTCAACGCTGTGTGGAAATGTTGTTTCCCACTTTGAGAGTTCAGATTACAGCCCAGAGCGTCTCTGACACCATGACTGAAAACGAGACGTGTGCCAAAACTGAACATTAGTCCTGAATCACAGTGTTGATGGATGTGCGTTCAACCAGAGGGATCTAATCTGCTCTGTTTACATCCAGGTTCTGAGAATATTATAAATAATCTACACAATCCTAACGTCTCCCTCTGATCCGGTGAAGATGACTTCCTGTTCAGTAGGTCCTCTTTTAATTCTGAAATAAGTGCTGACCTTTATTTTTTTAGACAGTAAAATCTGTGACTTCAGGTGGATTTGAATATTGGCACTTTGTGACTTCTGTACCTCAGCAGGTCTGAAGCTCAGGAACAGGAAGTTTTTTATGTAAAGCTGCGGAGTTTGCACGATGCAGCTCATCAGGCTGACAGTGACGGGGATGGCCTCCAGGTGGCAGCAGAGGATCAATGTTGAACTCTAACGTCAGGGAAAGGCTCTGAAGCTTGTTTCTGTCACTGTTGGCCACGTAATGCTGGAACAGCCGGCGTCGTCTGTGGAGGAAACTCGAGGCTGTGGAAAAAAGAAAAAAAGGGGAAACGGCAGCTTCCACGCTGAAATCAAGCAAAACGTTCTGGACTATTATCTCCAGGAATTGGCTGGAAAGAACAAGCGTCTCCACGCCGTGTTTCAGCTGCAGGTACAACGCCACAGAGGGAACATTTCAAAGGTACCGAACAGAAATCAGTTCTTTGTGAACATTTTTACCTCATAACATGAAACCCGGGTCACTGGGAGTCTTCATGTGACTGAAAACGAGGAAAAAAACGCTTTTAGGTATTCTGGACACAAGAAGTCCGCTCAGTTTAAGCTGGCGTCTTGGGAAAAACCTGAATCCTGAATCCATCCCGAGTTTTAACCTGCATTCTGTCTAATGTCCAGCAGGGGGCGGCTTGTATAGAAGTGAACTTGTGGTCTCAGTCGCAGCTTTCAGGTCTTCGTTTATAAAACATTGACTCATCGTAGTTTTGTCCATGTTTGAGGTTTGCTCCCCTCGCCTTCTCGCAGTTCCCGACGTGAGGCTGGAAGATTCAGCTGGGGGCGTCTGTGGCATCGGCTAACAGAGCACTGCTGCAGAGCTGTGATTGGTCCATATCAGGAACACAGCCTGTAGTTAAAAGATGGACGGCGCTCTGGGGACCGAGTCATGTTTGGAGCACTTTTGAGGAACTGCGGCTCTGAATTGTTTGGCTCGTTCGCGACGCTCTCGTCTCGTTGGCCCGTCTCTGAGCACAGCTCCGCCGGTACCTTTGAAATGGCTTCGAACCCTCTGCTGATTACTGAAGAGTCAGCATCCGTTTGAAAATCCATCCTTCAGCTTCTTCTCTTCAACATCAACACGCCTACGGCTGCAGGAATCATTTTTCCATATGTAGATGCAGCGTGATCTTTCAGATTAGGATGAAGGATGAGGAGGAGGTCGGGGTGGATGGAGGGTGAACAAAGCCCTCGGGTCTTCTGAGCTCTGGTTGAGGTTCAGGAAACCATTTTGGTTCAGTGTAAATAAATCGTTTGTGGGTTTTTCCTGAGCCTGGACCGGGAGCCGCGTGCAGGTGACCGCCGGGCGGCAGGATTTGGGTCAGCGATGCCGTGGATCTCCGTGCGGAGAAATCGCTGCTTCGCCTGCTAACTTTTCTCGTTTCTGCTCCCGCGGTGCCGACTCCTATTTATCTCCCACATATCCCGTAACACTCCGTGTATTTCCGCACTGTGCAACGTGAAGCAGCGTAGGATGACTTTGTGTGAGCGTCGCGGCCGCTTTCAGCTCTTCGTCTGTGTCCTGTAAATAAATGTTCGCATTAACCTCGAGAAGCCATATCGTAGTTGGGCTGGACGCCTAGCTAGCGCTCGCTGCGTTTTAGAGCACTTTGGTTTAGATATTTTAGATATTTTAGAGTGACGCAGAGGTTGAGCCTCCTCAGAGAGGCGGCGCCATTAATTTATTCTGCTCGTCTCTCGAAGGACGACAAACTAGTTCCTGTGAAAACTTGCTTTGTTTTTGGGCTTTGCTGCGGCCTGAATGTTTGCCGCCGGCTCGCCGATCGGTATCTGTACATACGCTGTCACTTCCTGTGAGGTTTGGTATTAGTGAAACGCAAACAACTTGTTTGTATCATCCTGAAGGCTTCGAGGCAAAAAAATAAAGAGATTTTCAAAAGAAAACATCGACTTTGAGTGTTTTTATTCAAAGGATCGTGAAGAGCTCCGTGCGAGTCACGGCTCCTCTGACTCGGTAGGCGCTGCTGGGATTTGAACCCAGCACCTTCGGTTTACAGGCTCACGTTTTAAGCTGCAGAACCTCGGTGCAACCTCACCTGATGCACCGACTTCAAAGAGCTGTGACAGTCCAGCCCCTTCGATGTGAAAACACTCTTAATGATTGTTATCTGCTTAATGTCTCCTCTTAGTAGTTTTAACATGATTCCTGTCATCTGTATGCAGACGCTGTCATTTCTATTAAACCCTGTGATCTAACTGATCTGCAGATCACACCGAGTGTTTCATTCTGGCTCCAGAGAGCATCAAGACCCACATCAGACGTCCACGGTAAAAGCTACTGCTCGGCTTCATTTTTGATCTCTGTCACACATGAAGTCTGTGAAGAAACATCACTAAACTCACGACTGTTGTCTCCAAAGGTGAATTGGAGATGCTTCGTACTAGAGATGGGATTTCCGGCTCTTTTTAGAGAACCGGCTCTTCAGGTTGTTTTGTTGCTTTAATTAATTTATTATTAACAACAATATAAAATTATGCACAAAAGGAATTACTAATGTAAAAATAAAAAGTGGTTTTATTTATATGTTTATATATAAATATATGCGGTGGCCCCTAGAGACAAAACACGTACAAACTCCAGAGGGAGTGTCGGCCCAGGGCCCCCAACAGGCTAGGACCGCCACTGCTCTGTAATATGGGCCTGCACTCGGATACTAAACAGCGTCTATTTGTCAAAGTCACCCATTCAAAAACTGATCCCAGCATAACTGATCAATGTGACAGATCGAAGCCACGCGTTTTATTCCTGCAACACTTCCAAACTTCCCCGGACATCCGACCAAGATGTCACAGTTTCCTTCCATCTCTTCCTGTCTTTATATCGAATGAAATTGACGCCTGAAGCTGAAGCCTGATTTTTACTTTCTAACTGTTGGTGATGTCAGAAAACTCTCAGGTGACATGTTTTTATGATACGATTCATTTTTAAATGAAGATCTTCTGCAGACATGCGTTTGTCCCTATTGCTATACTCCAGGATCAAGTCATGTTTCTGCACGTCTGATTATTCCAGCAACAGACCTGCTTTATATGATTTAGAGTCCAAAAACAATCCCTATCCATGTTGTACTGACAGCCTGCAGATGTTCAGTTTATCAAAAACAAGTTTAGCTCCTGTCCCTTAAAACCCGCCTCTCTTTTACTATTCAGCCATTTTCTGGAAGCCTGCCGAGGGGCAGCACCCGCTGGTTTCAAAGTTTGAAAGGCTTCTGGTGCCTCGCTGGTTATCAAAAGCTCCAGCTGCTAACTCAGGAACAACTGTTGAAAACGACCTTAGAAGAAATGTTTATATTCATGAGCATTTTTACATTAATAGAAGAATGAACAACAGTGAGGAATTATTCATTTAACAGTATTTGTAAGAAACATTGCATATTATATTATATACGAGGGCCAATGCATTTTCATTTAAGAATCAAAGTATACGTTCATGTAAGAGAAAGTAAATAGCAGATTTTTGTTTTGCTTTCAAGAATGCTAAGTTTGAACATCTAAACGTCTCTGTGATGACACGGAGCTCCTGTTTGGCTTTTGTTAGCTTTTTAGGATGGAGGTGATCATTTTTGCCACTAAAGTAAAATTCCATCCATCAGGCAGAGATTTCATACCTGCTGATCTCTAATGTGGAACTTGACCTGCAGTCAGTGGTGTGTCTAGAAAAGTTTTGTTGGGGGGGCCAGGTGGGGGCACAGATTTGGAGAAGGGTGGCAGATAATGTTAAAAACAATTCTACCAACCGTTCACCATAATTCAATAACCCCATAAACCTAATAACCGAATGTGCTTTTAACTCTTATTAGAATGAGGTTTTAACCACTACGGTGCAAAGTTTTTAGATACTGCGTTGATAAAGTACAAGAGATACAATCAGTCAGTGTTTATTCAGCATTCAAGGACAGCAATATTTGCATAGTATTTTTACTGACATGTAGTGCACATATGTTTTGGGTGAAAACATTTTTTAATATTAAAATATGAACATTTTTAACAAACAATTGGCAAATTAGCCAATGCAAAACTTTATCTGCCTGTTAATTAAAAAAAGAAGATAATCTTCTCACAAACTGGTGTTTGATTTTGAAACAGGAAAAAAGTGGGGAAACAAATGAAAAGACTAACATTTGAATAAAACCTGAAAGCAAGTAAATACTTTCTATGCTGCCTTATGGTAAACGTTGGTAATATTGATAAAGAGCAACACTGGCTGATGATGAAATACAGTCAGCTGGCACGGTGACACTGCCAGTATTAACCTGCAGGGCTGGACTGGGACAGAAAATCGGGCATTTTGACTACAGACCGACCCACCAGGTATTAAAGCCATAAAGCCTTTGAATGAAAACAGACGCTGCTGTGACAGTGATGTACAGTCTTGTTGGTATATGTATCATTTCTATACATTTTTACGTCAGATAAAAACTTTGTTCGCAAGATTCAGATAATTCCATCCATCCATCCATTCGCTTCCGCTTATCCTTTTCAGCCTATCCCAGCTGTCATAGGGCGAGAGGCGGGGTACACCCTGGACAGGTCGCCAGTCTGTCGCAGGGCCAACACACAGGGACAAACAACCATTTGCACTCACATTCATTCGCACATTCACACCTAGTGGCAATTTGGATTCAGATAATTATTTAATAACAGACATTTTAAATGACAATAAGAAAGAAAGGTATGTCTTTGTGCCCCCCTCTCCCTGTTAATGCCCTACCTGGCCCCCTGGCAACACTTTGCTAGACCCGCCCCTGCACAGTTACCAGCTGTCAGCTGCTTAGAAAAGGATCCTGGTGTTATTTGTCTCTCAGAAACTGTTCATAACTTCAACTCATCCATGTGACCTAAAAGGTAAACCTGTTTCTCCATCACAGCTCTGATGGTTCAGTAAGGACATCTCCTGGTTTCATCTTCATGTTTCCCTCTCACCACATATCCAAACCATATCATGACCAGCAGCTTTACAGCTGTGGCTCCAGCAAACATCAGCTGATACTAGAAAGTAATATTAAATAAATTCTAACAACAGCTGATCAAGCTTAAACGTGCTGCTGTTGTTTAGTGCGACATCCGCTGGTTTCTTCTTTCTGGCGCAAAGTGAGCGATAAACAAACAAGAGAGAAAAACCAATCAGCTGATCATTGATCAGTTTCATGATTGAAGTAGCAACAGGAGAGGGAGGGTGAGAGGATGAGAGAAGAAGAGGCAGCTGTAAAGACAGAATAACTCCAGCTTTGTGTCTTTTTCCATCCTAGCTGAAGTACGGGACAAACTGCGTCTCTTCTCAGCTCAATACAAAACGCGTAATATTTTCTCTGAATCAGGGACCGTTCCATTTTTTAATAAGGAGCTGTTGGCAACTCTACTAACTAACCTTATGAATAAAATAAAGTTCACTGTCAGTAACATCATAGCAACCGAACAACTGTATAGAAACTGGTCATGCTAGCTCACGCAGTACGAGTTATTGTAACTGACGGTAAAAAGTCAGCACAACGAAAATAAACTCCACCTAAACTTGGTTTATATCTGACCCAGACAGACTGCAGGTCATAACTTCTTACCTGAAGTTCAGTTCACCTGACACTCGGACCGGCGGCCGCCTTGGGTCTCTGCTCCTCCTGCCTCACCTTCCCTCATCCACCTGTTGCCTCTGTGGAAGCTCCGCCACAGCCACCACCAGAGTTATTTTTACACATCGACCAGCATCTGGCGCATCCACCACCTCTCATAAATAAGTCATCAGCCCACCGTGCAAACGTCCGATGGCTAGTCCAGCTATGTTAACTTGTTAATCTTTCGCTGAAAAAATGTTTCCTGCGGTGCCTCTTTCCTGCTTGGCTCTCCTACCTTTGCTAACATGATGCTCATAGTGCAGAAGCCGGTGCTGCATTCACTTACCCTCGGATATCTGAGCTTCACTGTGAAACCATAATCCTACATTTGATATTTCATTAAATTTTATTGTTTTAGCTTCGGGGTGGCGCCACCCCGCTGGACACGCCATTGCCTGCAGTGGCAGGACTATAGCTTCACAGCATAAGTTAGCATGACGATTGTAAGAAGTAAACCACCGCTGTAGCACAGAAAACCAGGATCGACCCTGAGGTTATCGGGATGAGTCAAAAGTCCTGTTTCCTAGGCCTCTAATACTATGAAGAAAGACTTTAAGCTTGTCTAAGTAACTTCAGGGTTGACCCTGGGTTTTATTTTACAATCATTGAAATTTTGTATGCATGTATAGAAACATTAATATTACTATATGATTCTTTAATGTCATTTCACTGTGCTTGCTGTCAGGGCGCCGATGTATTTTTAAACGGACCCCAGAGCAGAGAAGACGGAGCTGGTTAGCAAAACAAAAGTGAGCCTTTATTAGGGCTGAATGAAGACAAACAACAAGAACGAAAAGCAGAAAACGGAACTGCGTACAGGCTATGAACAACTATGAACTGGGAAAACGATGATGACTGCGGTGTGGAACAACAGCCGACCGAAACACACAGGCTGTGTCCCAGTTCAGGCTCTGCAGCCTTAAAGGCCGCATTTTAAGGCCGATTACGTCACCGCGACACAATGAAGGCTGTCCCAATTCGAAGGCTGCTCGAAATGCGGCCCTCAAATGCGTCCTTCATCTCCCTGAATTTTAAGGCTGTGGCGGTGTAGACTTCTTGGCCCAACATATCCCAGAATGCATAGCGCGGCGGTGGGTGTGGATAATTTTGCCGAAAAAAACGGCGGATGAGGGGCGGCCAAAGAGTAAATGAATATGATGTCACTTATTTATGTGCAAATGTTTAATAATGAAGAACATTAAACATTCCTGTTGGTCACATGTCAGCAAAGTCATGTGACATTAGTGACGTTTGTACTAACTTGGTTTTAAAGCCTTTACTTTAAAATATACGCCGTCCAATAGCTGAGCTTAATCTGACAGAGAATGATCAAAGCTCATGTAGAAACAAATGAACAAAATATGTTCTCCTTCATTTCTGTCAAACACAGCTGTATGACACGTTTCCAGCTGTTAGTATCATGGTTGCTAGGCAACCTGGGCAGCGCAACGGAGGCTAGACCTTCCCATTTCACAAGCCTCGCACTTCCGGCCTCAGCGGTCTTTGAGTACGCGGCCCTTGAGGATCGTTGAGGCTGCAGACCCTGAATTGGGATACAGCCACAGACTAAATGCACAGTAGAGGTAATCGGGGGACTGGAAACACATGAGGAAACAGCTGACACTAACAAACCTAACGACTCTGTCAAAATAAAACAGGAAACGCTGAGAAAACACAATAATCAAAGAATAAAACTAAAGTACACAAAACACTGAGTGGCAGACCCGGTGCTGTGACACAGGCAGGACTTTGTACCTACGCTGAGGCTACTACTGGCTAATCTTCCCTCCCTCACATAGTGACAGTTTTTCCAGCAATAATAATAATAATGGGTTGGATTTATATAGCGCTTTTCAAGGCACCCAAAGCGCTTTACAATGCCACTATTCATTCACTCTCACATTCACACACTGGTGGAGGCAGCTACAGTTGTAGCCACAGCTGCCCTGGGGCAGGCTGACAGAAGCGAGGCTGCCATATCGCGCCATCGGCCCCTCTGGCCAACACCAGTAGGCAAGCAATGACATCATCTAGTAAATGAATTCATGGCGTATGCCAAATTTGGCAAGTTCTGGTCATGAGTTATCTAAAAATAAATCTGTTCGTCACACAAAGAAGCAACTTGATCAACAGCTGATAAACTCATGTCATTGAACTTTGTCTCCCACTCGTATCTAAATATGCGTCTGAGGTCTGATCGGGTGAAGCTGGTTCTGCTGTAGGTCACCACTGTTGCACTGTGCTGTGAACACTGAGGAAGTTTACCCACACACACAGACCAGTTCCTCCTCTTTGACTCCCACCACCCTCGGGAACACAAACTGGGAGTAATCAGGACAACACAGAAAATGTTCCCACAAAGGAACACACATGTGCAAAGGAGGCTCTTAAAACATGGTTATCATCAAATCAGAGAAGCTGCACAGAAACGAAGGTCAGACACCAACGAGGGAGAATCAGAAGGACAAACAGGAAGTCAGGTTTGTCAGACAGTCTTCTCCCAGCACGACGTCCCAGTGTAGCTCAGACACACACAACAACACAGCGGTGCAGGGAGGACCTCTGCACAGGAGACCGATGCAGTGAAAGAATCCATGATGCAGCCTGAGCTCCTCCGTCTCCAGGTGGATCAATCCTGTGCTGATGGTGAGCCGCCACTTTTTGTTCGCCTCTTGGATCAGAGTTAAAATCCTCCTGCTGACAGATTACGGTGTGTCAAACACCTGAGACCGCGAGCTTAGCTCCTCCTTTAAACTTACCTCAGAAAACGCGGCCACATGGCGGGCAGGTCGCTGTCTTTTCTTTCTGGTGAACTTCAATGTTTATTTTTAATTCCTCTCTGAAGCACAGTCGGATTGGCTCATATTTCACATCAAACTTATACGTTTAGTTTTGGTATCATCACTTTATTTTTGAGGTGCTGGGATCGTCCATATCAGGGAGCAGGCGTGCTGCGTTTCAGACCGGACAGAAAATGGGAAATTCCAGTTTCCAGAATGGAGAAGAAGCAGCTCAGTGTGAAAGTGAAACAACAGATTTATTGATCATTTCATCCACCCAACTTTTCAAAAAGGTTATTGACACAACACACATACTCTTTAATAAAGTGAAATTATTACAGGAAAATGAAACATAAGTTAAAAAGAGCACGCTCTGAGATCTATGGTACAGTTTCAGCGTCGATTCGTCCATCCTCTGTATTTGTTTTATAAAAAACTTCATCTTGATTCGCTGAGCTGGATTTCAAATGTTCGTCTCGATCCTACAGGAAGCAAACGTTTACAGTCCGATCTCTGAAACCCGCTGCAGGTTTCTGATGGATCGCAGAAGGATGGTGCTCGTGACGCACTCGTCACTGCACGCCCGCGGGCGGCTCCACGTCCTCCATTGGTTGGCTGCCGAAGCCGCTGTCGACAGTGACGTCTGAAGAGAAGAATAAGAACGATGTGAGTGGGTCTGTTGGACGTAACAAAACGTAAGCAGCACTTCGATGTTAGATGTGAGACTAAAAACAGATTCCAGTCGTCGCTGTTCTGCACATGCTCAGTACCGTCCTGCTCTATCGCTGCAGCGTGTAAAACATCAGATCTGAGCAGAGCTAACGGACGCCTCCGTCAGTTACCTGTGTTGTGTTTGTCGTCTCGGAGCTCGGCGTTCCTCAGCAGTCGGACTCCTTCTGTCAGACCGAGAGACTGCAGAGCTTCAACCAGGCCTTCGACTGCACCTCCACCCAGCTGCAAACACACACAAACGTTTAATCTGACCTGCAGCCGTCACAAAGCACACCTCTGCAGCTTAACGTGGAAGACTGCCACGAGCTCCTGTGAGATACATGAGCACATGAGTCGCACTGCTGCAGTACCCACATACTCCACCAGGAGGAGCCCATGACATTCAGTTTGTTTCAGTTCTTATTCTACAGAAAATCACCAAAGTCCCCTCCAGGTGCTTTACGCGGTACGTTAGAGACTCGGCAGTAATAACAGACGCGTTGCTGCTCACAGGTATCACAGGTGTGTCTGACAACCTGATCGAGATAAACAGGAAACGTCCCTCACAGAGCCTTCCTCTAAATAATAAACTGACAGCGATCATGTGACTGTGTGCGCAGGAAGCAGCAGCACAGCTTACTGAAACATCTACGAGCACCAGCGATGCTTCCTGTTTGTGTCGCAGAGCCGGGGCGTGGCTGGCAGGTGAGCTGTTACCTGCAGCTGATTTCAGGGTAAAGACCCTAAAACGGTGGCGAGGACGAACTCCCTGTTAACAGGAAGAGACCTCTAATTGACTCGGACAGAGGGAGAGGCGGACACGTGGGGTGCCATCACGTGAGGCCGGCTGTCAGACGTGACCCGGCGCAGCCTCAGCGAGGCACGTGTGCGGTGGGCGTGGCTCTTACCTTGTAATGGCGCAGCAGCTGGCGGCAGGGCGTCGGACTGTCCTGGTACAGGTGAGTCAGCGTCATCATGCCCAACTTCTCCGCCAGTTTCTTCCAGGGGACGTCGCCGATGCTCAGCACGTCCACGAGCCGTGACAGCGTGTCCTCGTCGAGCCCCGCGCGCTCCACCTCTGTGGCGGCATCGCAGCTTCACGTTAGCTTGTTTTTAGTAACATCTGAAAGGCGATCAGCTAAAAAGAGAAAACCGACGAACCTTCAGTGCTGCTGGTCGTCGGTCTGATGTTCCCGCTGCCGCGGCGATCCGACTTCGGACTCTTAGATGGCGACAACACTTTCCTGACCTGAAGAGGTGATGTAGCCACACACAACAGCTTCTCTGTTAGCGTCCTCACAAACCGTAACGACCTTCAGAAAATGCCACCTGAGGGTGTACTCTGATTACTCTGAATCGATTACCCCGCTGTTTACGCAGTTGGTCGATCACATGTACATCTGTCGTCTCTACATCTGGAAAATATGCTTTTATTTTGAAAGTACAACTTACCTTTTGGCATTTAGCCAGGTCCAGGGGTGTGTGGCCTCCTGCAGGTCTCTTGCGGGGATTGGATGTCTTTGGGGCGACCTCTCGCTCTTTCTCTTCTTCTCTGATTGGTTCATCTTCATCGTCTGAGGAGGAGGAGCTGAAGAAGAGCGGCTCATCGTTCTCGATGGACTTATCAGCACCTGAGGAACAGCCCACCTTTAATCACCTGTTCGTTAAGTGTGGCTCCACCTCCCCATGTGTGCGTGTCTCACCTGCAGCGATGAGCATGGAGCAGAAGGTCGGCGAGCTGAGGCTTGCGGCCAGGTGGAGCGGCGTGTTTCCTCCAAACGTGCAGGCGTTAACGTCAGCTCGGAGCTGGAAACACACAAAGACATTAATGACATCAGATTCACACTGCAGGTTGATGTAAAGAAGCTCCGCCTCCTGCTGTGTCTCGTTACCTCGGTGATGAGCAGGCAGGCCACCTTGAACAGGTTTTCTCTGACGGCCAGGTGGAGGGCGGTGTTCCCGCTCTTCTGCTCAGGCTCGTTTATTTTGGCTCCGCCCTCCACCAGCAGACGCAGGCAGCGCTCGCCGTCCCTCCTCACAGCCAGGTGAAGTGGGTGGAGGCCTGACGGAGAGAAACGTTTCGGTTACTTTCAGCCTTTTATATTTCTGTCTGTGTGTGTGTGTGTGGGGGGGGGGGGCGTCCTCTCACCGTGGAAATCGGGCATGTTGACCAGGTGGGCGTGGCATTCTCCCAGGTGAGCCAGCAGGAAGCGAAGAATGTTGTGGTCCCCGGCTAGCGCCGCCAGGTGGAGGGGGGTGCGGCCATCTTTGTCCACCAGGCTGGGGTCAGCCCCCGCCTTCAGCAGCACCTCCACCACCTTCACCTGCCGTGTGATCACCGCCAGGTGCAGGGGAGTCTGCAGAGGAGGAGGAGTCAGCGGTCACGTGATAAGGATGTTTGCAGCTTCCTGCAGCGCCCTAACCTGCCCGACAGGTGTGTGCTCCGTGCTCCGATCAGAGCACAAACACTCCAAACAGGAAAAACTTCCCGGGACTTTACCTGCGCATCTGAAAACACCTGATCTGCCAGTTTCTGCTTACCTGTCCTCAGACTGCAGCTAAAAAGATGAGGCGAGTTCTAGTTTACCTAGTAACCTGTAAACTATGCAGGATGTTATTACCTGTTACAGCTGGGTTTACTCATTATCTACATCAGACAGGAGGGGGAGGAGCTTACCTGCTGGAGGTGGTTGGCTGTGTTGATGATGCCTTGCTGCTGGCTGCTGAGCAGAGTGTGGATCAGCTGCTGGATCACACCTGTCTGATGATGGATGATGGCCAGGTGTAAAGGTCTGGAAGGAGAAACAAACACGTGAAGCCACCAAACAAACCTCAGAGGAGAAACTTGCTCTGATTGGTTCTCAGAAACACTCACGTGTCTCCGTTTCCATCTTGGATGCCACACAGGTGTCTCTGGATGGCGAGGAGGACGCGAGCGTCTCCGGTGCTGCAGTACTGCAGCAGGGCGGTGGCGGTCTGCCGGGCGCTCTGAGAGACTCTGCTGTTGAGGGCGGCAGCTGGAAACGCAGCACAGGTGGAGGTTCAGGTGAGCGAGCGTACAGCGGCACGTCATCGGCGTACGACGAGAGGAGAACAGTTTTGTTTCTTACCGATCTGAAGGAGCTGCTGACGGAGCGGCGAGTCGCTCTGTCCTCCTGTCTGTCTGTCGGTCTGCTGCTGCTGCTGAGCAGCACCTGACTGAGGGGCGGAGCCTGACATCTGAGCCCCTCCCCCATTACCGAAGCCAGGGAAAGAGACATTAAAAAAGCCTCCCGTTCCTGCTCCTCCCCCCGCTCCATTCATCTCCTGGTGGAACTGAAATCCTGCAGAAAGAAGATTCAAAACTCAGGACGGTCGAGGAAAGCCTCGGCGCCGCGTCCGTTTGAGTCTGAGAGACGCCTTCCTCATGTTCATGCGAGGAAATCCCCCTTCTCATGCCAATCTTAGAAACATTTTCCTACCTCCTCCTCCTGATCCACCAAATCCCCCGGCTCCTCCTCCTCCTCCTCTTCCTCCTCTCCAGTGCTCATAGTGAGGCAGCGGCTTCTGCTTCTTCCTCAGCACCTCCTCTTTGTCTGCGAGGGAGAGAAGACAAGACGATGGTGACGGAAAACAAACTAGAAAGTGCGCTTTGTGTCTCTCGCTGCTGTGTAATGAACACCTGAGTGAGTAGGTGAGGACTGAAAGTCTGTGCATGGCAACAGTTTCCACTGTGGGAAACCCCGGAGCTGTGACCTTTAACCCCAAACATCTGCGAGCCTCTGTGGGGATTTACCGGCAGCGCCTGGTTAGAATGTGCTGTGTGCAGCGTGGCGGCTCACCTAGGACTTGCGGGATGTAGGTGAACTGTTTGGGGTCACTGCTGTCGCCCGCCTTCTTCCTCCTCAGCTGCAGGAAGACTGTGACGGGCCGCTCGATCTCTGTGCTGTGATAGGCCGGCGTTTTGAACACGATGGCGTACTGCAGAGAGGAGACCAGTTACTCAGTGTTAACTGTTTTCTTCTTCGTGGCCTCTATTAGACCAGCTTTGCATGAGTGAAGGCTCGAAATAATCCTTCTTTACATTACACAGCCCCTCAGATCACCCTTGGCCTAAAATAAGCTGTTGTAGCTCCTCCCCCTTTAAGACAACGCCAAAGAGCCTCCAACACCACGGAGAACTGCCCGTGTATGGTCTTCCTGTTCCACAGGGGGCGCTCTTGAGCTGGTAAAAGCGTCTTTAACAGACTGGAGAAAAAAAGTTTTGCTGGTTTCTGTGAGTATCAGGAACATCACAGCAGCACGAGCCGCTTTACAGCATCCTAAACCCTTAACCGACCAATCAGCATGCAGTAGCAGAACAGCAGTGCCTTATGGGAAACATCAGCTCCACTGCGAGGCAAACTAGGGGGCTGGTTCCATTTCAGTTCAGACATGTGATCCACGATGGATCTCTACTAAATAAACGCCTTATTCCTCTCTGAGCACGCTCACAAATGCAAGACTTTAAAGTGGGTGGGGCTTCTGTGGCTGGGAGCTACCTGCCCTTTGTGACATCATACAGAGCAGGAGTAGAAAAACCTGAGGTGAGTGCAGTGATGAGAGCATTTATAAAAACACTGACAGTCGTCTGTGTTCACTGTGCACAGCTGCAGTGCGTCACATGACTTCCTCTTTAATGACGTTACACATGCTGTGCTGTGCGTGGGGGCTTTCCTGCACACCGAAAAAAGCCACCGACACTTTATTAATATTATTTTCACAATTTTTAACGTCACACACCACAAACCCACAAACTGCAGGTTTATTGTGTTGAAGGCTGCCTCTGTTTGTCTCTCGGCGACTCAGACATTTCCTACGAAGCAGATCTGAGACGGGATTTCTGGCAGAGCTGCTCCTCACAGCTCCCTGCTGCAGCCAAACGCAGCCTCAAGCTGAAGCTGAGGCAGGTGAACTCGTCCAGCAGGCAGATGTGTCTGCAGCCCGTTTGGAGGAATTCCCCTCAGAGCGCGCACACACACACGCACACACACACATGCACACACACACGCACGCACACACACGCACACGCACACACACACACACGCACACACACACGCACACACACACGCACGCACACGCGCACACACACACACGCACGCGCACACACACGCACACACGCGCACACCGTGTTTGTGGGGACACCTAACTGGCACAGATCCTTCTCCTCCTGCTTCCCTAACCATACCCCAACTGTAACCCTGACACTAAAACCACATTTTGAGTCTCCAACTTGTGGGGGCGGGATATTGGTTCCCACACACACACTTACCTGTTTGTGGACGTCCGTAGGTGAGAAGTCCCCAAATGCCTCCCAGCATCCGTCCTCGTCCTCCTCGTAAAACCGGATCTCGATGTCATCTGAGGAGCACAGAGGCATGATGGGATATGGTAAATGGTAAATGGCCTGCATTTGTATAGCGCTTTTCTAGTCCCTAAGGACCCCAAAGCGCTTCACACTACATTCAGTCATCCACCCATTCACACACACATTCACACACTGGTGATGGCAGCTACATTGTAGCCACAGCCGCCCTGGGGCGCACTGACAGAGGCGAGGCTGCCGGACACTGGCGCCACCGGGCCCTCTGACCACCACCAGATATGTCTGCAGCCTGAGCGGCGGTGAAAACAAAGCGCTGAAGGTTTGTCGTTTACCTTTCTGGACTTTGTCGCAGAGCAAGAAGATCTCGTCTCCTCCGAGCACCGAGCCGCACGTCTTATCCATGCGGGAGATCTTCAGGTTGGAGGCGTTGGGAGACTCTGCAGGAGGAACAGATTTTTATCAGAGCTGAGCTTCTGTCAGCGTCTGCAGTGCGGTTCATTTTCAGCTTCTTCATCAGTTACATTGTTTACTTTAATAAACAAACTGGTTACTTCAGCACTAAACACGTCTGCAAATACAGCTCATCGTTACAAAGTTCACTGTGCTCAGATCAGCTGAGCAGGACGCTCAAACCTCTATCCAATCAGAGGCCTGAGGACGCTGCATGGTCAGCATTGATTTCGTCCACCTCTGCAGCACAGCGAGCTCTCGTCTAAGCAAATCTTTACTTAGGACTCACTGCTGTCGTAGATGGGGTTGGAGACGACGGGCTTCAGCGCTCGGGTGAAGGCGCCGGTGCTGTCCTGCAGGTAGGCGGTGAACTTTAACCTGACGATGTTCAGGTCCATCGTCTTCCCTAGCTCCTTGGCCTCCTTCACGATGGCCGACTCCTCGACATCTGCAAACACGCACGAGTTCGACACCTTTTATTCTGCTCGTCCCGCTGAGCTGATCGTTACGTTTACGGTCTGACGTTTGTTTGCGGACATGACAGCATGGACATGTTCTGATGCTTAAAGAAACAGGAAGTTCAAAAACTGAAAGGAGAATTCTGACTTTCTGTTTCTGAACGTCTGAAACCAAAACGATTACTTATCGTTTCTGAAAATGAACAGCAAACCATTTTAAACGGTGACAAAGCGAAACAAAGACTCAGGACTGAGGTGTTCAGGTGAGTCTACCTGTCAGGTGACAGTGCGGCCCTTTGAGCCGCTTCTTCTCTTCTCTCAGCCTCCGGGTCAGAACTTCAACCACACCCTTCTTGGTCACATGGAGGATCCCCAGGTTGCTGAACCTACAGGAAGTGACATCATCCATTATGCACAGAGTCTCTTTTCTACATATAGGTCGTGACTGCAGTGAAACACAGGCAGCGATGTGTTCAGTGTGTTTTTGTTTTTCTCTCTGGGTTTTTTCATTGCAGTAAAGATTCCCAACACTTTGCTGGATTTCATCTGAATCTCAGACAGAAAGCTGCGACTTCCTCTTTGGACTTTTCCCTCACAGCAGCACAAAGAGGCACAAACACACAAACCGTCTGCCTCTCTGTCTTTAAACTGTCTGACACTAAATCCAAACTTTAGAGCAACAAAGAGCACATCGAAAACAACATCCAACTGACAAAGAAAATGAAATAACAATAAAATAAATATTAAATAAAAAAGATTCAAAGTGACCAAAGACTGACTAGAAGCTGACTCTGAGGGGGTCCTTGTGTTTTTTAATAATAATAAGGCCAAGGGGAAGTAAATAAAAAGGGAGGGGGTAATAATGCCGTGACGTGATTGGATACTGACGAGGCGGTGAGGTCGTTGGGGCCAATGTCGATGGTGCAGGTGCCGTTTTCGACGCAGTGGCGTCCAACCAGACTGTGGGCGTGGACGCGAGGAGGGTCGGTGTGCGTCACTAGCTGGACCTCGACCCGGGCCAGACCCACGTAGTTATTGATCTGAGGAACAAAGACAGCATTACGGTCTGCACGCCACAGGCGGGCTTCAGGTTGGACTCCATGAACAGCTTTAATAAAAATGGTGGATGTTCTGGTTAAAGGTGTGTAAAGATGAAGGCTGGAGGTTCTGCAGTGGTGAACTTTGAGCCACGTGTTGCACAATTATTACACAAACATCAGAAAACGTATTGTGGGAGAACGTTTCAAAACCTGCTTTAGGACACGAACGATAAAGAGCCCAGCGTGGAGCCCTGTGGGACACCGGCTTTTACGTCATTACCCCACACGCGTGGCTCTCTGAGGATAAACATTTATCATGTTTATTATTGATAAGAGCTCCTCCGAGCGTCTCCACGCACAGGGAGATCAGGTGTAGTACCGAGCTGTGGAGGGATTTCCCCAGACGATTCCCCCGGCGCTCCCACATTTCCTGTCCTGAAAATACCCGATAAAAAAGTTCCAAAAAGTCTTTAACTATGAATGTAGAGAGACAGCACGAACAGGGACGCTCATCGGATTCACTGGATGCAAACTGTCACCGATCAGTGTGCGTTACGAACATTTGTTCCTCAAACTGTCGTGAAGATCGGTACAAATGTGGCGCTCGCCCCCACCTGGCTGGAAACTCCACGTCCACATTTCCCGATCAGCACTGATTGATTATTGGATCGTTCATCCAGAAACAAATGTCCGAGGGTTTGTTTTTTAAAACGACCTGACCGAGTTCAGTTTTAGGTCGACGTACAGAAACATTGACCGCCGGAGACGTGAACGTGGCAAAATGCCGAGGTTGTTATTGACGTGTGTTACCCACCCTCACTGTGGGGTACGTTCTCTTGTTCTTCTCGCTGGAGGCCCCCGGGAGCCCGCCGTGTGATGGACCCTCGCACTCATAACGGAAACGAAATCCCCTCTGTAAACACACACACGTTAAAGATAAGCACAGCAGTCAAGATAAGGGAACATCTGTATTTGTTTCCCTGAGCCGTCACGCTCACAGTTTCACTTTCTCTTCAAAGCAGCGCATGAATTCAACAACATTTAAAACAAGGCGACGGGTCTGAAACTGTTGTTCATTTCATTACAAACAGCTGCTGTGTGCATGACTCGTGATCTTAAACTTTATTAAAACTTTATTCTGAAGAAAAGCTAAAAATGCGACTGCATATCAGAGCCGGTGTGCAGGCTGTGGTGCTGTGAGCGTTTGCGTCACTACTTCAGCACTGGTTGCGTAAACTCGGCACTTCCTTTGTCTTCAGAGCAGAACTGAGCGATTTGCATAGAGACAGTCAGCAGACACGCAACCTTTAGCAGCAGAAACTCCCTGTTTGTGCTTGTCGGCTCGGTCCCGTGTTCTTATATGACTGTTGGGAAAACCCTGGATATAAGGAAGTGACTGTTGTATTAACGTGTGGATCAGCCCGCCGGGGAAGCACCGTTCTGAGTCTGAACGAAATCTCTTCTTCCTGTTTGAGCTTCAGCTCAGGTCGGAGCTTTGAGCTCATTCATCACCTCACGCTGTTCAAATCCTTTGTTTGTTTGCTTTGCCATGCAGGGCATCGTTCAGCTTCACGTTACACACAACAACAAACACAACAACAAACACATTTTTGTGTCGTGCTGCTGGTGTTACGTCATCACGCTGCATCCTACCACAGCTGTAGACTTTGTATTGTCAGAGCTTTTCTACTTCAAACTTTAAAACATCAGGATAAGACGTTAACGTTATGATGTAAACTCGTCTGTGGTAGGCTCAGGGGAATAAAACTGGACTGGGACAAAGTAGTGAACCTGACTCTGATCCCTGTGGGACTCCATCAGCAGCTACAGCACTTAATGGACCGTTCGTCGGTAATGCTGGCGTCTGTTAATCACTCCACCGGTGAATAAAATTCAAATGAGGACTAACAAAGGAACAATCACGTTTAAACCATTGTTGAAGATCTGAACCACCAAGAATCCAGGTTTATCAGGCCGTCTGTGTCTTATTGCTACGCTATATTGTTGACGACTGCTTCGATCTTTATCTTTGTCACCTCCATGTTTCCACTGCAGTCTTTATCCACCCACTGCTGCCTTGTCGTGTTTGTAACAGGAAGTAAGATGTGAGTCTCACCTGTTTGGGCTCTTCGATGATCTGAATGTACGGGCCGTGAGCTACAACACAAACACAGGTGAAGAAAAAACACTCGTCAGTCGCTGTGACTGATCATTTCTCAAAATCATCATCAACTTTCACTATTTCATCAGCGAGAAGCAAAATGTTACCAGACGTGAGTAAATTCTAGAAGGTTCTAGATGACCAGGTGTTATTCGCTGGAGTTTTGTGGAGTTTCTTGTAACATGTTACAGTACTGATGCCCACTAACCGACACACACACACACTTCTGGGTATGAAACCCAGACTGTACATGTTTCTAAAACTGAGGGAGGGTACTGGGGCGCCCCCAGGGCAGGATCAGAGAGCTGAGTCCATCCTGAGCTGTTTGAGGTTGTAGCAAAACTTAAAGATGGTGAAGGGCTCTGGACTTCACAAGGCTTGGTTTCAAATACACTCGTGTGTTCTCAGGAGCTCCTGACTCCAGCCTGACCGTGTTCTCAGTCAGACCCGTTAATGGTTCACCTTTGACCTTTTTAAACCAGATGTTGTGGTGCAGTGGGATGCTTCAGACAGGAGGTCAGTGTGTTAAAGGCAACAAACTGACTTAAATAACAGAAACACAAATGAGAGTCTGCAGATTGATGTTGTTTCCTACAATGGCACGCATCTTTTTTTCTGATTAAGGAGGCAAAAAATGAGCTGGGAGTTCAACCTGTTCCATAGTTTGATGTGACTGTGACATCGTCCTGAATGCTCACCTGTCTCAGGCATGAAGGGCTCTGTCTTTATGTCCACTGGAATATAGTCGTACGGCATGAACTGCTGCAGCTGAGGACGAACAAGCAGAAACATCTTTAACAGAGCGTCGATCGATCGTCTTTACAGCTCAGACCTTTCAGGACCATCAGACTGTGCTGTCGGTGTAAAAGCACATGTTACAGTTGTGACGTATAAAGGCAACGGGCCCAATGTCGATCCCTGTGGAACACCTCCATCACACAGGAAGCGGCTCGTTCGTTGTGCCTCACTCTGTGGCTTACGATTGGTCGCTGGCGGACATTCCAGACTCCAGTTGCCTAGGTAACCCTTGTAAAACAGTTTCAGGGGCTTCATAACGTTCCTGTGAATCATCGATTTATCGGCAAAACTGACACATCTCTGGTATCAAAATGATTGATCAGTTAAACGTGAATCATTAGCGCTGTAAACCCCCTCGCAGCCCCTCAGATTTCTGCTTTTTAACGAGTTTCAAACGAATCGGTTATTTCTTACCGTAACTGAAGCACTCTGTTCTTTAACTGCCTCCACTTGTTTTACACCTTTCTGCATGATTGCATTCAGCTGCACAGAATTCACTCATATAGAGAATGAAGAAGATTTTAAATGTTGTTTTTGGGATGCTTTACCAAATTTAAGCTTGTAAGTTGCACATTAATCCTGAGCCACGTCTACAGGAGCGACAACTGCGGCCGTCCTGATGAACGCACCGCGCTGAGCTCGTACTCCAGCAGCTAACCTGAAGCAGACACCCAGTGCAAACATCTGGAGCCTGTTTGGCTTGTGGTGGGCCTCCTCAGTTAATGAGAAGCAGGAACAACTTTATTCAAACGCGTTGTTTTTGCATCAAAGCGAAAACGAGCAGCAACCGACTGAAGCTCTGCGACGCTTCGTTGTGTCACCTGCACCTCTCGCCTGGTTAAATACAAAGCTGTGCTTCTTTGAATGAGAAGTGGCTTCCTCTTAAACTGGAAACGGTGTCATTGCTCCCGAGTCAACATCCAACACTGATCCGATCCTCGCGCACCGTATGAAAAGTTTTCTGAACTGGTTTTGTGTCGCTGCTTCCTGCTGAGGTCTCCACAGGTTTACAACAAAGAGCCCACCGCACGCTTTGATTTCAGGCTTTGATGTAAACGCGTCTCTTCTTTTAGACATCAAATAAAACTTCACAGATGTGCAGAAAACCTCTGAATCCACTCAGGATGATGTAATCAGAGGAGACCTGAAATCATTTCCACGTTCTCGTGTCAGAACGAACGGTTAGAGCGAGGCTCAGGCACGCTCGCTGATCAGCTGGATTAAAAACACACTTCCTGTAGTGGAGAGAATAAAGACAAATGTAGAGAAAGTACTTACGTCGTGCTCGTAGCCGCCGATGAACTGGGCTTCAGTCATCCTGCAGCACAAACAGAGACAGTCAGTGAGAAGCGTTGAGAAAGTCAGAGGCGTGTCGGAGGAACCATCGGCCGAGCCGAGTCGCTTTAATCCCCCTCAGGCTGAAGCTGAAAGTCCCGAGAGGCGAACAAAGACACAAGAGCACAGCAAAGCGATCCAAAGTTCAGCAGTTTCACTTTCACGCACTCAAACACTGCACGGCCTCTCTCCTTCCCTCCTTCTTCTCTGCTGTTTGTCTCTAATCTCCCCCCCTCTCTCTCTGCCCCCTCCCCTTCCCGTATCTCGCTCTGCTTTCAGTCACTTCCTGGAAGTGGCTGAGCTGAGGAAAACCCCCAGAATCCCAGGCCTGCTGAGAGAGGAGGCGGGGCTACAGCTGCTGATGTCACTCTGCTGCTGCCGGTGAGGCAGACGAGGAAGAAGAGCAACAACAAACAAAAAGAAAAACAGAGATAAACATTCGAGCTGAAAAATAAAGACAGAGTCGACATCCTGAGACAGTTAAAGTCTTTGAATAACACTCATGATGGTGTGAACAACTGCTACAGACACAGCTTCGAATGGAAGCAGCCGTGTGGAGCTTAAAGAGCAGTAAATAACTACAGCCGCACTCTCACAGCTTATTTCACCTCATCAGAGCGTAAACAGCTGATGAGGTCTGCAGCACAGTCACGAGAGAGCGGACGAGAAACCGGCCCGACAGCGTTCAGCCGTCAGACCCAAGCAGTTTAACACCGAGACAAAGCAGCTGGTTAAAGCTGAAGCCCAGCGTGAAGCTAGAACCAGCAGACAGGGACGAACCTGCAGGGGTTACAGCTGTGAACGGCGCTCTGTCACCGCCGGGTGTCCGGCTCCGCTCTGCTTCCTCTTTGCTCTCTTTTCTGTCTTTTTGCTGGTTTCTCGTTCAACTTCCTGTCCCTCGTCTAACGCCTCTGACTCAAAACTGATGCGAAGCTCACTGCTCTCCCAGCTTCAACCCGCTGTGACGGGACAGCCCCTCTCGGCGCATCGGCCAATCAGAGCGCTGTGCAGAGACAAACCCACAAAGGTAGAGTACGAGCGAGATGAGAGAAAACCCGAGGGGAAGTCTGCAGGAATCCACAGAGGTTATTTCTTTCATGTTTCCCTGAAACAGCTTCAGTCATTCGCTTGAATTAACCTGATGAAACATTTCTTCACCTGCAGCGTGAGAAGCACCGAACGCGATGCAGACACACAAGCAACAGCTGAGGATGCCCATGCGACACACTTCATGTTTGTGACCTCGAGCAGACGTCCCAGGCTGCTTCCAGCTCCTTCAGCTTGTTTCCCGAAGCATCCGGGCGCTCTACAGCCGAAGAGCTTCAGTCATTCACCACAGAAGAACAGCTGACAGCAGCTGCAGGAATCTTTAAGACCTGCAGTTTAACTGATGTGTGTTATCTGGCTTCACGGACAGAGAGCTGGGTGTCATCAGCATAGCAGTAGAAATGTTTGCTATGATGATCCAGCCTGAGGGAAGCATGTATGATGTGAACAGAGGTGGTCCGAGCACTGACAGCCGCGCGCTCAGTTTGTGAAACTTTATCTTCAGTTATCTCAGATATCTTCAGTTTGACTTTTGTGTAATACCGATTTGCACCAGCAGATGGTACAATGAGTCATCGTCACGCACATTATTAACATCTGTATTTAAAAAAACATGCCAGTGCAAATGTGATGTCACATTCTTCGTTTGTGTGTATTTAACCAAACTGTGGATCCTGATTCGTCTCACCAGTAAATAAAAACGCTGCAGGTTTGAATGGATCTGAAAGCTTCTTCCACCTGCTGATCAGAGCTTATTGATTACTGCACATTGTTCCTAGTTTTGTTTATTTGTGTCTTTTCTTTATTTTGTTTGATTCGTTCTTCTTGTGTCTTATTCACGGTTTGTGAGTCAGCTGTGAGCTGCACTGACCTTCATGAAACTTGTGCAGCTTGAATCTGGTTATGTTTGGTTTATGATGGTTATAAATAATCAGCCTGAGACGTTCGAGCTGCAGACTGAGTTTCTGCTATCGGCCTGACTGCCGCTCCTGATTCTGTCGCTGCATTTCTACCCCATATTGAAGCAACGAGCAAAGTGCTGCATAACAAGTAAAAATAAGAATAATCATTTAATAAAGAAAGACAAGAGAAATAAGATAAAAAGTAAAACAATGATAGAAAAACAGAAGCTGAACCCAGTCTGAAGCTGAGAATGATGATGAAGAGAAGGGTTTTCTTCAGTTTGAAGGCTGGTAATGAGGAAGACGATTCTGGAGTTTCACAACGCCCGGTCAGCAGTGCGAACCAATCAGCAGCTAGTAGGCGGACCTCAGTGAATGACACGTGACGTAGACGAACCCCGTAAAGCAGTTGGCGACAATATTTGAAATGTTTGTGTGCACGTCACCGGAAGCCAGTGCAACAATCAGAGGACGGGCCAATAATGGCCACGCCTCCGTGTCAGCAGCATTATGAACCCGCTGCAATCATTATATTAGACCTTTACTACCAGAAACAGACGGTTTAACTTCAGTTAAGTCTAAAGTACGCTGCTTTATCAACGTATTCGATACGTGAGCCAAATGAAAGAATCAAATATGACTCCAACATTACCTGATGTCAGGGCTCAAGATCTGAAGGAGGAGTTATGGAGAGTGCAACCAGCAGCTGATGAACGTCATGTAGGTTCAGAGGGTCATTAATGTGGCCCAAAAAAAAAATCATTGGACATCCTCTTCCCTCCCTGAAGGACCGGCACAGCACTCGCTGTCTCCAGAGGGCACGCAGCATCCTACGGGACTGCACACACCCAGGACGCCGGGTGTTTAAGCTGCTGCCGCTGCAGGAGGTTCAGGCTGCTGAGGTCCCAGACAAACAGACTCAAGGACAGCTGTTACAACAGGGCAACAGCCCTGATCAGTGCAAACAGCTGACCTGATTGGCTACCTCCCTGGACTTTTTTTTTTTGGGGGGGGGGGGGGGGGTAACAACAACAATAATAATAATAACAATAAAAATGTGCAATAAAACATGCACTCATCCCTTTTATTTAGTTAAGTTACTGTGTTGTCCTGTTTGTGTTGTGTGTCGTACTGACACGGGACAGTTTCCAATTTCGTTGTACTGTTGTTCTAGGTATGACTGTGCAATGACAACAAAGAGTTACCAGTCAGAGCGTCATCACCATAGAAATGATGCACAACATGTGGCAGCACATGCAGTGAAAAGACAAGTGGTCCCAGACCTGAACCCTGAGGTATGCCCCAGAGACAGTATCAGACAGTTCAGGAGATCCAGATCATGTGATCCACTGTATCAGAGCAGCATCACCACCGTCAACAACACATGCGATCATTAACAACAGACAAAAGAGCAGCTTCTGTGGAGCCAGGCTGAAAAACCTGCAGCTGCTGGAAAACCACGTCCTCCAATACGTTAGAAGGAAAAGACGAAGAGCAGGACGAGGGTGGAGATCTACAGGTGGAGCGTTTCATGCTTACGTAGACCGTCCCTCAGACTCACAAACATTTCTAAATGTTAAAACAGATGAGACAGTGATTTACAGGCAGGAGGATTCGACCTGTCAGTAACATTAGTTAGTAAGAAACGCTCAAAGTGATGGATCAGAACGTTAGAGCCAATAAGAAACTGAAATAATCTCAAATCAGATCCAGATTATTAACAGAACTTCTGTCATGAAAACAAACATCTTGTAACCGCCTCGAGTAGAGATTAAAACCTTAAAAGCTGAACTTTAACTTTTCCATTCAGATAAATCAGATTGTTTCCACCAGAGCAGAAATATTTATATCAAAATATACACATTTGAAAATTTACGATAACGATATAAATGACGATATAATTGACACTAGACAAAATATTTTACAACTCCTCAACTTTATTAGTGTAAAAAACCCCATCAACGTATTTTCACTTAAACAAGCAGCTGTTTTTTTATCTGCATTAAAGTTATATAAAAATGTAACAGTGCAAATTCCTCACTGACAGTTTAACCAAAAGGCATTTCCGGTGGAAACTGGCCGACATATCCTCAGCATAACCATGTATAATATCCACAACACTTAAAAAAAGGTTAAACACACACACAACACGGTAATATTATGTTGAAGCACAGTACGTATCACTCCGCGAGGCTCCGCCTACGATAGCCGTAATGCTCCGACAATCCATCAAGCGGTGCGGCTTCGTAGCTTAGCAAAGTCGTACTGAAACATCTGACAGATTTTCGAGCGCCGTGCACATAAAATCGTTTCGAGGTCAGTAAACACAACCAGAATTCATACATAAGGCACACGGGATTATAAGGGGCTCTGTCGACTGTCAGAAAAATCAAAGGATTGATTTTAAGTGCGCCGTATTTTCCAAACAAGACGGTAATAACGACGGCCCGCTAGCATGCGCTACCAAAAATAGTGCTTTGTTGTGTATCTGACGGACGAAAGCTAAACCAGTTCCACACCAGTGAAGCTGCAGAATTTTTACAAACCAGTTCAGGTTCATCCGTTTCACTCAACGATCCGCTTTCACCCTCCTCATTCTCAGTTGCCGCCATGTGCGTATGAAAACAAAGGAACTGCGCATGCGCGTTTTACCCATATTCTATCGCCATATTTCATTTTCTTATCGTTGCCCAACATCATACCGGTGTTACTGTGAACGGTATGAGATGGCCCAGCACTAGTTTCCACACTGATAAACACATTTATGTTCTTTTTACTGCAGTGATACGAGTGTCTGAATCCACTATTGTTCCGTGATGAGAAGTTCAATGGAGGCGTGTAAAATCAGGAAATATTTGCCATGAGTCAGAGAATATTCCCCACATATGAACTTCTAAATGTAACAGCAACAACGTCGTCTTTGCTGCCTGTTAGCAGAACAACCGCTAGAAGAACTTTAATAAACTTTAAATAAGCCAGGGTGTGTGTCGGCTTCACGGGGACACAAACGCTGCTCTTTTAGTTTCTCATGAAGGAAAAATGAACTAGAACGACTCGAATACACCTGTTATTATTCTCACTACAATATTATTATTTCCTGTTATTATTATTATTGCATACACTGAGCTGATACAGGAGTGATGAAGAAAACCGACAGCGTCTAACGTGTATTTTTACCTGACAGGCGCAGACAGGGCATCACATATAATCCACATCTGAGGATGAGATGGTTTGTCAGTTTTATTTTCTTATTCTGACCCGTATTAAACTGGCCCCTGTTGTAAACATCAGGCGCTTCCTGCAGCTTGGCTCTGATTATGAGGAAGAGCAGCAACAAACTGAACGAATAAACCAACATCAGTCTGCATCAGAGGTTCCCATCGCTTTCAGGTGAGAGCCATATAGAGTCAAACTTTCCGCTGCGCTGGGATGTTTTGTAGCAACCGCTGTTTCAGAAACAACCTCCATGCGCCTTAACGAGGTGTTAGTCATCAGATGCTGGTTGTCACGGAAACACAAAACAGACTGAGGTCTCAGCTGGTCAGATGATTTATTTAATCTAAAACAGGCTGCTGTCGGCTTGGGACCGAAGCATCAGTCCATCCTCCGTCTCAAACAGGCTCCTGTCTCTTTAAAAACATACTTTTCTCTGATTGGACAACTTGTGGAAGCCTGCAGAGGGGCACTACGTACCTACATGTGAGCTGTGCTGAATGATGATTTATGCAATCCACGACAGAAAGCATGACGCGCTTCAGAGCGGCGGTCTGTTGGCGGTTTTAAAAATGATTTTTTTCCTGCAAATCAAGTCAGGGGCGAGGGGGTGGAGCCTACAGCCGGAGGACGCAGACAGTACGCAGGTTTGGGTTCATTTCCTCAGGTGATCGAACACACCTGTCTGGAAACCCATGCAGACACGTGGAGGACAAACACACCCGAGTGCACCAAGCGTGACGCCGTCACATTTTCACGACCTTTAACCTTTTGATTCATGTTTGTGTTTGCTCTCATTCATCAGCTCACGGTCGGTGTTTCACTGTCAGAGGCTAAAAAACTCGTTTGGAGGACCAATCACATCACTGCTCTTTATGTGTGTGTTTGTGTGTGCTGTATAAAGTGCTGTGAGTGCAGTCGGTGTAACATTGAAGTCGTTCTGATTAAAAATGGTGAAAAGAACATGGACCCAAACGTCTTGGGTCACAGCAGATGGCCCCGCCCCTCCCTGAGCCTGGTTCTGCTGGAGGTTTCTTCCTGTTAAAAGGGAGTTTTTCCTTCCCACTGTCGCCAAAGTGCTGCTCATAGGAGGTCACATGATTGTTGGGGTTTTGTCTGTATGTATTATTGTAGGGTCGACCTTACAATATAAAGCACCTTGAGGCGACTGTTATAAATAAAGTTGAATTGAATTAATATTACTAATAACAACAACAACAATAATAATAATAGTGCCATGACGATTTAAAACAAAACCCTGGCGCTGCAGCGAGCAGGATAGGAAGTGAGATACACAGCCTGCTTTAACTTCAGTGCACAACATACAAACCAAAACAAAAATCACTTTTTGGAGCTTCAGGGCTTCCGTAGAAACCACAGAAACATTCCTGTGCGTCGCTGAGGTTTGAGCAACAGGATTCCAAAACATCTCATAACAAACAGGAAACGCATCACAGCACATTACAGGGTTAACAGCAGACGTACCGCAGGGCTCCTGCCATGGCTCAGCGCTGACAACGACGATGATGATGATGATGATGATGAGGAGGAGGAGGAGGCAGCTGACCTGTTCTTCCTCCTTCAGGGATTTTCCTGTGGATGGTAAGCGAAGGGTTAATGACACAGCTCGGTGCTGATGGAGTCACATCAGTGGGAATTTCCACCCTCCTCCTCCTCTGTGATGTGTGGGGACGATCAGGGAGCTCAGGCCCAACAGACAGTTAAAGGAGCAGTCCGCCTTCACCACAGCCTCAGTTTCACAGGGTTAGCTTAGCACAAACACTGAGAACCAATGGAAACTGTTAGCCTAAAACCCAACAGGAGGAGGAGCAGCTCTGGAAAGGTCACATTTACATCTGCTTTCATGTGTTTTTG
This sequence comes from Simochromis diagramma, assembly GCF_900408965.1. NCBI lineage: Eukaryota > Metazoa > Chordata > Actinopteri > Cichliformes > Cichlidae > Simochromis > Simochromis diagramma. Next base: position 3,149,284 of record NW_024386892.1, read on the forward strand.
GAAAAATGTTTTTCAAAAGTTTTTCAAGCTACTCAGAAAAATTCATCTTTCAAAGAAAATGATGAATTTTTTTCAATGATTTGCAAACCAAACGAGGCGTTTAGGCGCCGTCAGAACTTTCTGTTCTACAAACAGACGAGGAAGACTTGGCCTTGTTTAAACTCTCCTCAGCTTCTTTAATCCGCTTTGATATTTTCACGTCTGTAAGGTAGAAATTCTCCTTTCATTCATTTTTCCAGAGCGGACAGAAAAGTCTCATTTTAACGTAGCACCATCAGCACCATCAGCACCACATCTGTGCTCAGCGAGCGTCACGTGATTGTTGGCCGCTGTCTGTTGTATATTTGTGAGTCTGTGAGCACCTTGAGGCGGCTGCTGTTGTGTTTGGTGCTTTATAAATAAAACAGACAAGATGATTAAATATTGTGAACATCTGTGTCTAGAAAATTCTCTTTTGATCATATTTACAGTAATGAAGTCTGTGGATGTCAGCAGAGCGCCTTAAAGGAAAACTTCAGGGTCAGAGGTCAGTGTCATAACGATGAATGTTCCCTAACCCTGCAGATGTCTGACGTCAGCACGGCTGTTTCACGGGTTCGTTTTGGGGAAATGTGCGAGCAGAGCCACACGCGTTGGATCCAACGTAAACACCTGGATGGAGGTGATGCAGGTGCGGTGGAGCGCCTGGAGCCGCCTCGGGTCACACGGGGTAAAACGGCCGACGGCAGGGCTGGCGTGCAGCACGCTTCTTGTTAGAAAGGCCTTGTTTCCTCTGGAACTTCTTTCAGGTACATCTGAGCCGCAGGTGGGCCACACCAAGACCACCACACGCCACACTGGAAGTCCTCACTCCGCGGCCCCTCGGCAGGCTTCCGGAAACTGGCGAATCTGAGGGCTCGGTATGCGGTAAAGGATCATTTTGAACTGTGAAGCAGCTCAAGAACAAACCCCAGGAGCCGAGCACAGTGGCTATTTAACTGGATTCTTTGCGCCTGACAACAAACACGAGCCTGGATTATAGAAGCAGAACGAGCCAGTTTAAACATCACAGCGCAACCTCAACACCTCCAGCACCTCCACACTTCATCTGCATCAAACACAGCCAGCGCTGAAACGACCCAATAATCAATCATCAATAATCCTCAGTGATCGAGTAACAGCTGCTCACGTCACCCCGAATGTTTGTCACGCGAAAATGAGGCACATTAAAGTTCGGCTGTGGTGGAATCACCTGAGTTACAGGTGCGTGTCCAGCGCTCGGTTAATAATTTTATTTTATTGATCAGCAGTTTGACTTTAAATGAAGTTAAAGAAACGTTACCTGCGTGCATGCTCTCAAGGTTCACTTCAGTCTGGAAACTCCAAACTGGATTCAGCAACAAGACCAAGATCACAACCCCGAGGTCACGTCCTGCTCCCGATTTTCAAAATAAAGGTAAGAACCCTGCACCTCCGATGTGAAGTGAACAGGAGAGAAATCAGTGTGAAAAACATTCAAACGAGAAGAGAAAAAAACAACAAAAAAGGAGGACAATAAAACGATAACAGTCGCAAAAAATATTCAGGAAAATTAAAAAACAGCATTTCAAATGTTTTTTTTATTTATATATCAAAAATTCATATTATCTTAATTTTTATTTATTTCCTCTGAACTCATCGACTGTAATACATTCAGTTCAGAGATATCACTATTTCATTTGAATTTTTAGATTTTATGTTTATTTAAAATTCTCCAGATAATTTTATACAAATTATTAAAATAATTAATTTAAGGAGAAAAGCGAAAAGATACAAACATTTTTACCCAAACATAAAAATTAGAAATATAAACAAAAAAAGCTTTTAAGCTTTGTATAAAAAAAAAAAAAATTAAACTAAATTATATTTAACTATTTCACTATCCTTTCAAAATGTGCGGTAAAATGATGCTTTTGTTTTGATAATCAGGAAGTCATGTCCCACCCTCCGCAACAAACTTGACTTAGGTCAGCTCGGTTGTCATGGTGACCGCAGGCAGGCAGTCAGATTGGAAAGCCCCAGAGCTGAAGGGGAATTCCGGCACCACGTGGCAAACTCTACCTACTGATTGGTGGATGGTAAAGGGGAGCCACGCCCACCCAGGCAGAAAAACAAGAAGAAAAAAAACAAAAAGGAAACTTGTTTTTTAAAAAACGAATCAAGTTAAAAACTTTACAAACATAGTAAAAACAAATGAATGATCATAAAGAGAAAAATACAAAAACACGAAAAATATTACATATATTCTTTTACTGCTCCTATACAGCTGTGTGTGTGTGTGTGTGTGTGTGTGTACGTGATTGCACTCAGGTGTTATTACGTTCACAGCACTGTGGCATGAGCTGAGCCGGCCTGTGCAGGTCACAGTCGGGGAAGTACCCTCTTGTGTATCTATGAAATCACTGATTCGTCAGATGAGTCGTGAGCGTCATCGCTCATCAGCTCAGGCTGAGAACGGTGTGGAGGGAGGTGCACGCTGTTCCCCGCTCTCCACCTGGATCCACCAAACATGAATGCAGGTAAACGTCTCAGGTGTTTCTGCACCTGCAGCGAGTGCTGACGTCATGCTCAGCCGATGAACCAATCAGATTCTGTCTTCAGCTCGTTCATCATACCCGTGTCCATCCTTCAGATACAGTTTTTGCTGTACTTCAACAGGTAAACTTTATTTAGACAACACTGTCAGGACCATGAACAGCAGCCAGTGATGCAACACTGCCACCTTCAGGTCAAGCTGTGAGACGCCACCTGCACGTCCACAGATGTCAGTCACAGCAGGGAGCAGAGGTCGTGCTGCGACAGCGCCCCCTGCTGGCTCCCCTGCAGCACTCCTTCGCACAGCTTACATTTTACGACCCAACGTCCTCATTTATTGACTTTTGGTGGTCAGAGTGACTCATTCTTCCTCTTCTGCATCATAAAGTTGATTTGATTTTTATTGTTTGTGTTTATCAGCATGTAAACAAACAAACGTCTGTAACGAGCCAACATGTGCACACGAGCTCACTCCAGTGTGTGACGACCAGCTCTACACATCAAACACTTTGATAACATTGTCAAAGGAGCTTGCAAAGAAAAGCGTCTGGACTTCTTTAAGTTACTTGAAGATGTTTCACCTCTCATCCGAGAAGCTTCTTCAGTTCTAAGGTCAAATGGTGGAGAGTCCCAGATTTAAACCTAGTGGGAGTTTCCCCCCACAGAGGGACAAAAGGACCCCCTGATGATCCTCTAATCACATGATCCAAGGTGTGAAAGCAGGTGTGGGTCCCAATCAGCCAGAGTTTCAGGTGTTCATATTTGAACAGAGGCGGGGCTTACGACACCAACTGTCTGCCATCTATAATCCAGTTTTGAGGTCCCTCCCCAGACGCCTTAACGCCCACTCACATCCTGGGCCATCTGATCTCAGGAATTCGCATGATAAGGTGGGGCCAGGTTTCACAATGAACTCACCCGAAACTCTGGCTGATTGGGACCCACACCCAGTTTCACACCTTGGCTCAGGCGATTACAGGATCATCAGGGGGTCCTTTTGTCCCTCTGTGGGGGGAAACTCCCACTGGGTTTATATCTGGGACTCTCCACCATTTGACCTTAGAACTGAAGAAGCTTCTCGGATGAGAGGTGAAACGTCTTCAAGCAACTTAAAGAAGTCCAGACGCTTTTCTTTGCAAGCTCCTTTGACTACGATGACCTGGATGACTGAGAACCTTCACAGACACTTTGATAACATTGTTTTCATATTAACCTGCAGGTTTGCCTTAAGCTGGATGGACCCTGTGCTGTATCAAAAATGATTTGGCAACATGCAAAAACAACTGGAAACAAAACAAACTTTAGAGATTTTATTTTGACACCAATACAAATGAAACTTTTTTTTTTTGCATTTTTTTAAATTATCATTTTCCAACTCGACCTACGGCCAGATCGGACCCTGCACCTCTTTTGTTCTTAAATATAAATTGTATTTGCACTGAAGCAAAACGCTGTTAGCTGGAGACTGAACAATAAAGCTTGATTTAAAAAAAACGAAACACATTCAGGCGTCACTTTGTTTGGATTTTATTTCTCTTTAACATAAAAACTCAGAGTCCACAGAAGGAACAAGTGTTTGACCCCGAGAGGCGAGGCTGCCAGGGGGCGCTGTGACGGCGAGGTCGCAGGGAACCGTCTGTGTTTGCATAGTTTGTAGTTTTCTTACAGCAGGTTTCTGATTTTTCAAACATTTCAAAGAAGAAGAAACAACTTTTGGTTGTGGTCATTATCAGAAAATAAAAACTAAAGCTGGAATGAAACAGACGTCCTGACTGAACGGCACTTTATCGGCGCAGCAGATTTCCCCTCATTTAACAAAAAACAAACTTTTGTGAAACTTCAAATTTTTGAATAAATTTTGTTTTTTTAAAGTGAAACAAACTTTCTGCAGCTAAAGATGAAATCTTCTAAATTAATCTACAGATTTCAAACAGTGAAAAATAAATATCGGCTCTTTGGTCGAGTTTTTCCTGACCTGAATGTTTTGGGTCTGGAGCTCCGGCGGCTGGACTGATGATAAGATGATGAAGTTTCTCTGCTGTAAACGTCTGCATTCAATTGGATGTTTTTTAAAATTTCAGCGATGGCTGTAAACGAGTTATTGCTCTTAATAAAGTGACTGTGGGCAGAAGAACATTAAAGTGACAGTCCTGAGGCACATGCGCACGGCGTCACAGTAGAAGAAGAAAAGCACGACACGTGGTCAGAAGTATGTGGACACCCACAACGAACTGATTGGGGATCAGTGTTTGCAGCAGCAGACGTTCCCTCCACGATACGAACCGGGCCCGTTAACGGAGCCTGAAGGAGGCGACCTACAGACCACTGTCACTCGTCCAAACAGAGCTTCAAGTTTTTAACCTTTCGAAAGATAGAAAAAGATTCATTTGATCCTGAATTTATAATCTCTCACAGGTTTGATCTGTGTGTGTCTCTGTGACAGCACTGATCCCAGCGTTCCCACAGAGCGCCGGCATTTTCCCCACATTTACAGAAATGAGAAAAAGGAAATCATCTCAAGTGTGCCAACAGAAATGTCCCGCTGTTTATTCAGTGATTGCACCGTTTTCTAATCATGCGTGTTAGACCGACACTTCAGCTCAGTTTGTTCATGATTCAACCCGAAAATATTAATAAAACAATAAAAATGAAAAAACAAATATTCTGTTTTTTCCTGAAGCTCGTTTTATGACTCGTCTACTCGAGGCTTTCGGGACCGCGACACTCCAGAGAAAGGAATCGTTTCATCTGAAAGGCTCCGCCCACATCATCTGTGGGGTGTCCACATACTTTTGGCCAGTGAGCTCAGATAATTTGTCATTTCCGTGCAGGAAGCAGCGATTCAGGTGAGCGACCGTGGCGTTAAAGCTGCCGACCGCAAGTTTCTTTGGTTTTTTAAAGTTTAAATTCAAAGAAGGACACAGACACGAGGAGGAGGAGGAGCGACTGCACCAAGACGAAGAATCCCAGAGAAATTCAGACACACGTGGAAACTAAACTCAGGTAGGACAGACAGACAGACGGACAGGTGGATGGAGGCGGGTCTATGTGATGATGAGGCCGGCCTCGCTGTAAACCTTGAACACCTTCTCGATGGCGTTGACGTACGCCGCCGTCCGCAGGTCCAAACCCAGGTCGTACTTGTTGGCGGTTCTCATGATTTGCTGCATCGGAGAAGAGACAGGAAGTGACTCAAACACGTTTGTTTCATGAAATCAAATATTACAGACTTTTATCAGCGAGCACGCGACGCATTGATTTATCATCCATGTGTTCATCAGGGTGAGGGGTAGATTTATTCTAATAACCCCGACACTGCGTTTAAACTGCGTTGTCTCGTGTCATAAACGATCCGTCAGGAGTTCCTGGCGATGTGCTCACTTCCCTTTCCCCCCTCGGCGGGAGGAAGCGTGTAGCCGCTAACGCTCGTCTGTCAGCAGCTTCGTTTTGAACACTGTCACGTTCAGATTTCTTCAGAAGGAAGCACGGGAGGAATATCTGTCGTTCCAAAGATTTCATTTGCTTTGACAGTGCAAATGACAAAAGTTACAGCTTCTGTTTAACTTTTGTGTCACCGTAGAAACGAACCAACAAAATCAGGTCAGGGTCACGCCCTTCGGGGAGGTGTGGTCTCTGAGGGCGCTAACTATAATAAATAAAAATACACGTACATCTGCATTTATTCTGACGTACTCTTCATAACAGTCGGGTTATGATCCAGGTGTTTGCAGATGTGAGATGTGTAAGTTTAATGTAACCTTTGGGTCGTCTGATCACCCGCGTTAAACCAAAACTGGGATCAACTGATGAAGTCGCTCATCATCATCATCGTGTATATTTATCTCAGTTCCACATCGACTGTGACAATAACGATTCTCTGTCATCATCTGCGTTATCATTTACTTTGAGTCATAAACTGGTCGCGGTGATGTTGTATGACTTTCCCTTCGTGCGGCGCTGCAGGTTTGGCGTGCTTACCCGGGCAGAGCGCTCCATGGTGTAGGCCAGACCCGAGTGAACGATGTCCTTCTCAGACGCTCCCTGAAACCACAGAGTGGAGCTTACACACCTGAGGAAGAGGAGGAGACAGTACTCGAGTACTACGAGTATGTGTGTACTCACGGCGATCCGAGCCTGGAACTCAGAGGTGGGGACGACGGGGACGGAGCCGCCGTGTTTGCCGAACTTCCTCTCCAGACTCTCCTGGACCGACACTGCAGGGAGACGAGAGCGTTACTGACAACAAAGATCAGAGCGTTGGTGGGAGGCTTCCTGAGTGGATGCTCAGACTCACTCAGCAGGTGATAGTTGGAGTCTCGCTCGTATTTGAAGGTGAGTCGCCCGTAACTGACGTGGTTCAGGTTCTTCAACCACTCGAAGTAGGAAACCGTCACACCGCCAGCGTTCAGGTACATGTCCTGACCCACGAGAGGAAAAGAGAGAGGGGATAACACAGACGTCTCGTTTACTTCAGTCTGAGACTAATTAACCTTTGACAAAGGTCACGAGCGTTTGCGTCCACTGACCGGGATCACCAGGATGTTTCTCTCCAGGAAGATCTGGTCAGCTTCAGGTGTAGTCGGCCCGTTGGCTCCCTCTGCGATGATCTGAAGGTACCACAGACTCCAGGTCAGTTTACTGATGGAAACCCACAAACGGTTTCCCAGGACGGACATTTTTTAGCGCTATTTATTTAGATTACTTGAATTTATCTGAAATGTTTACGGCTTCCAGCCTCTGGACCGGCACTGTTCCTCATGTGTGCATGAGACACAGCGGTATACTGGGGTGCATGTGGAGTTCCTCGGGGCTCCATCATTGGCCCACTGGATTTTAATATAACGTTCATCTCCAGCTTTAAGGATGTTTCCCAGCAGCTGTTCCCAAACAGTCAGAAAATCCAACAATGACTATTTTTAAATCAAAAGTCTTGTTTCCTCAACTTCTGTTTGTTTCTCTTTATAATTTTCTGCTTTTTGTACTTTTTAAAGGTTTTTATTTATTTTTATTTATAGGTTTTATTTATGTAAAGCACTTTTTCCTCTTCACATCTGAGAACATTCACTCCTTTAAATTCATACATACGCAGTATATTTATAATCTACTAAACCTTGTTTTCTGTATAAGTTTGTGGGTTTCTTCCTTCTATGAATTCTGCTTCTTGCATGAAGGATTTTGTTTTCCTGCCAGTGCCGTTATTCCCGAGTGTCGGAATAATTTGTGACTAAAGACTGAATTAAATATTGCGTGCATGAGTTATCGTCGCACGTATACGTGATGAGCTGATCTGGTAACCGTGGCACCTTGGCCTTGATCTTGTGGGCGTTGCTTTTGGTCAGCTGTTTCTCGCTGGCGGCGGGGATCAGGATGTCGCAGTCGGCCTCGAGGATGCTTCCTTCGTATGGAGTCGAGTCCGGGAAACCCACGATGGTCCCGTTGGCCTGGAAACGACAAACCGTTCAAACTGATGAAAACAGCAGCTGCTTCACACGAATCATAAAACAAACCAGCTGGACTGTTAGTACACTGCAGTGACACAGTACTGCCAGCAGGTGGCACACTGCTCCCGTTTCTGTGTACCCACCAGTTTGTAGTCCTCCAGCTCTTTGGGGTTGATGCCTTCGGGGTTCCAGATGCTTCCGTCCAATTCTCCGACTCCGACGCACCTCGCTCCAAAGCGGTGAAGGTAGCGCATGCTGTGAAGCCCCACGTTACCGAAGCCCTGCAGGCAGAGCAGAGGGCGCATTAACCCATGTGTCTGCTTCACTGTCAGAAATCACACAGCGTTCTCCTGAATAGGAAACTGCACATTTTTATGTAGAGTTATTAGAAGCCGGGTCAGCCATTTGGTGGACAGACACAGCACTGGTTTTAGACTGGGCACCAGCACTGTATGGGTAGAAAAAACAAGTAACTCAGATTCTGTGACAGTCTAAAGTGGCTGCATTACTGTGGCGAGGATCCAGACACTCATCTATCTCTATCCAAGTCATTCAGGCCCTTTGAGGGAAAATGTTCCAGTGTGTTCAACCAAAGTCAGTGCCAGAAGATAAAAACAGGAAACACGCTCACAAAACTTCAGGAAAAAGCTGATAGCTTCAGTTTGCCCTCTGACCTCACTTGGTCCTGAGGCGGTGACGTAGAGGAGCACCACCTTCAGGGGTAAACGTGGAGGTGCGTCTGTAATCTCGACTGAAGTCCTCAGCGGTTGTTCTGTGACTTTAGTGGTTGAGTTTTCGCAGCAGCAGATGTTGTGGGCACGACGTCGCTGTATCTGCTCAGGTCTGTTTTCAGTCAGCGTCGTCTCCTCGTGGTCCTCCTGCGTCTTAGTCGCTGGATGATTTGCATTTTGAAAAAACCCAAACATCATCAGCACAGAGGATGGGCGGAGCCTCCTCCCTGCTCTCCAGCAACACTTGTGCTGAACGTCATGAAGGGCATCCTGAGGTCTCTTTGTTGCGGTCGCCTGTTGATTAAATGAAAACATGCGGCTGGACATGAGTCAGCTGAGGGGGGAAGGATGGAAGAAGTGACGAGGAGGAAGAAAAGTTTTTCTCATTTGTTCTTCATAAATGGATCCAGACCGAGCCGTCTGCTCTCACACTGTAAATAAAAGATGGACAGGGACAGCTGGAGATCCTGTTACTCCTCCTCAATGTCCCCGTCTGAGGTGCAGTTGCTGCAGTGTGATGTAAATTATCCACAGCCGAGTCAGTGTGGTCAGAGCAGGCAGCTACATGCACATCTGCACGTTGCCTCATGCTCGCCGTCTGATGATGAGAGGTACATCACTCGGACCCGAACGGATGAGGAAACGTCACTTAGGCTTAATCTGCTCATCATTTATAACATAAGCAACGCTTCTTCACACCGGCCCACTCCCGCTGACGTCCCTCAGCTCTTCTGTGAGAACTTTACACGGAGGTTTCGGGCTCGTGGTCATCGTGCTGCGTTCACTGTTCATCCTGCTTTTAAACGAAGTGTGAGAACGCTGCAGACGTTCTGTTGTGACGATGGCGGAGCATACCTGGATGACGAAGGTCTTGTCCTGGAACCCGGGGTACATCCCGAGCTGGCTCATGTATGACGCCTCGTTGATGAAGTTCTCGATGCCGTGGAAGACTCCCCGGCCGGTGGCGGAGATGCGGCCGTGAATTCCTCCCTGACTGATGGGCTTCCCGGTGACGCAGGCGTGGGCGTTGATGTCCTGAACATGGACGACACGCCGAGGTCAAAAACAAAAACAACAGCCTAATTCTGAAATAACACATGACTATACCGCTCTACCACGATAGCGCTTGTTGATGGTGTCATCAAGCTGCGCCTGTTTCTGCTTGAAAGCATGGCAGCGGCTGCAGCAATAACAGCTGCAAATTATGGCGGGCGACAGTAAAAGCAAAGAGACGAAGCACTTTTGAAATATGGGGAAAGCCAAAAACTGCGCTTCCTTCACTTCCCTATCATTGATTCACTAATGCTGTATTCTCTCGCAGCTGCTCTATTCCCATGCAGCAGTATATTAATGACTAACCTCGTACTGTGGATGGATTATGTCAGTTGTCCTCCTGACTGAAGTTTGGTCCCTTTTCAGCATCCTGCCATGTGACTGCATTTGTCTCTAACCATCAGGAACCCTCACGTTAACTTTTATCGAGTGGGAAAAAAGTTAGCGTTCATCCTCCAGCTTCTCTGTGTTTATGCTAACATAGCTGTGTCGCTAGTGATCACGTAGCACATCATTATATACCAGCTAGCCCAACTTCAGTAACCCTGCAAACGTCACTGCTGTTTAGTTTTCTGTCTTCATTTATGTTGGAAGTGGTAGCAGAGCTGTACGTTTGAATTTTTCAGAAATCTCTCAGTCAGAACATGCTATGTCATGTTTAGCTAACTAGCGAGCTAACTTCCTGCTAACTTCTAACTCCGTTAAATGTAATAAATCCTGTTTTCATGGATGCCTGGATGTTAAACTTAATTGTTACACCTGGTAAAGCAGCAACACTGATTGTTTTATTAAAGATGAAAGAATTTGGACCGTTTTTAACTCAGTGTTCGTTTGACTTTGGGACCTGAATCTGATGGAGTTTAGGACCCAGATTACTCCGCGAGGCTCCTGACTACGGCAGCCGTAATGCTCCAACAATCCATCAGGTGGTGCGGCTTCGTAGCTTAGCAAAGTCGGACTAAAACATTTTTGACAGATTGCCGAGCGCCGTGTAGCACAGAAAATCTGTTCGAGGTCAGTAAGCACAACCAGAATTCATACATACGGCACACTGTCGATTTTTGAGAAAATTAAAGGATTTTAAGTCCTTATAGTGTGGGAAATACGTTATAAAGAAGAACAGACTATATCGTGATATATATCGTTACCGCACATGATTCAAATTATACCGCGATATGGATTTTAGGCCATATCGCCCAGCCCTACTGTGTAATCATACGCATTTGGACGTCACGTCTTTTTTGCTGGGTCAGTACTCACATTGTGTCCCATGACGGTGGCGAAGGTGTCGGCGATCCAGGACATCTCGCGCTCCCCGGTGCTCATATCCGGAGCAGGAACGTCGATGCCGGGCCCTGCAAGAGCGCATCGGTTCAGGGAGGACGCGAAGTGAAAATTAGCCCACGTCAGCTGACTCTGAACTTCCTGTCAGTAAGATTTAAGCCACTTGCAAGCCACTCTGCAGCCCACCTCCTGCTCTAAGAGCCGCACCACCTTCAGTGGAGCTGACAGGTGTGACATCGCTGTGTGACATCACTCACCGATGAAGCCCTTCTTGGCGAGCTCGATGGTAAACCTTCGGGTTATCTTCTCCAGCTCGTTGTCCTGAAAACACAATTTAAAAAAATACACATATTTTTATTTTGATGCGTTTCACCTTTCAGCGGTGCTGGCTGGAGTACACACCCCAGTCTGACCCCCGTTAAACACAGCAGGCACTTTGATAGGACAGCACGAGTGCACGCCCACATTTGTCTGGCCTGTGTCTGACGAGGGAAACCAAAGAGCAGCAACTGGGAACATGAAGGAAAGTCCCCACTTCCACAAGCTACGAGTTGCAGTGTGATCAAAGGGAAATGCTTGGCGTGATTCTTGTGATCCTCCACTTTATTTTTCCATTGCGGCATTTTGTAGGCGGTCCCTGAGCGCTGTGGTCACGACGGGTTTGAGTGAAAATGAGCTCTCTGCTTTAATGACCCGAGGAAGCTTCTGCTGATGTTCTGATATGGTTCCTCACGGGTTTGTCATAATTGGTCGTCACCGCGAGTGGCAGTTTTAAACCAGACACAGGATCCGTGTCTCGGGGGGGTTGAACCAGCAACCTTCAGGCGAACAACAGCATAAACCACTACATTAAGAGGTCCTCAGGCATCTCTGGAGTTTATTTCTTATGCAACCATGAAAGTGAAGCGATGCAAACATCCGTATGTTACAGTAAATATGGCGTCCTGTAACTGCGCTTTCATTTTTATTTAAACGATCATTCTGTCTTTAAACAAAGGAGGAAACACGATAATCAAGCAAAACGAACTCGTGTGTTTTTTCTTGTGGTATAAATCAAACGCAATCAAAGTCTGACCTAGCGCTCGGCAGGACAAGGACAACAGCTCTACTTTTAGCATTTCATCATGTCTGTCCGTCCATTTCCTGTATTTCTCTCATATCAAGAGGTCAGAGGTCAGCAGTCCTCCCAGTTATGCTCGTGTCAGCTGATCGAAGTTTTCCAGCAGAGAAAGCAGCAAAGAGCGAAGGTCGAGCAAACATTTAGAGAGGGAGGGGGTGGCAGAGGGCCCTGACATCAATGTGGGGAGAAAGTCACGAGTCATCACGTTTCAGAGTGAATCCCTGGCGTCTCTCTGCCAGCTGATGGCTCAGCGTTTCCGCTCAGGTCGGAACGTTTACTGTAAAACAGCAGACAGCTGCTCCGGGTTCTCCATCTACAGCCGTGGAACCATTACAAACAACAAGCTGATGAGCGGGGCCGACTGCAGCATCGTGGGAAAGAACACTTGCACACTCGCGCTTCGTTCACTTACCACAAGGCATTAGGTTTCCATGGCAACACAATAATAATAATCCTATTTCCAGTTTAGTTCGAGGCCGAGCGCTGATCAAGAAATAAAACCACAAGGATCACCGAGGAGGGCCGGCCGGCGTGGAAGCGTCGCACTTACCGAGTACTTCTTCGGGTTGATCTTCACGCCGGCTTTGGCTCCACCAAAAGGCACATCTGGAAACAAAGTCACTTTAGTTCACAAGACAACAAGCAGCAGATTCACTCAAACACAGCAGAGGGCGACGGGGTGCTGGGTTCAGTGTGTCCTCACCTACGACGGCACATTTGTAGGTCATCAGCGAGGCCAGAGCTTTCACCTCGTCCACAGACACCTCTGTGCTGTAACGGATACCTGCAACAGACACACGCCGTTATTTCACGAGACTTTCAATGGTTAAAGTTCACCATCTGTGCCAGCCCACCTGCACTACCTGCTTTGCCCACCAGGAGGCCTCTGCCCACATTTGGGTAACGTTCTGTCCATAATGGAAGTGTGTTTGAGCTTTAAGGTGGACGTGCAGCTATGTGAACATTTATAAAGGTGGCCTGAGCCGCTGAGGCGAGCGGTCAGAAAGTGGAGGGAGGTCAGCGTGGAAGTGGGCCAGCAGCTCTCACGCATCACTGCAAACACAGGCTGCAGGGACAAAATGGCTGTGCTCGGAGGCGAGTGGGAAGGAAAACAAAAACACATGGAGGCAGGTTGAAATGTGAAAGCAGCGGCGGGAGGAAGTGACAACATGATGGATGAGGAGACAAAAGCAGAGAAGGAAGATGGGTGAAGTGAGCGGCCCACGGAGAAATGCAGAAGTGAGAAGGACGGCGTGGAGGAGGAAGCAGAGAAACTCGGTGTGACTCAGGGCGGGTGTGGCCACCTCGCCTCAGACACACGCTGCTTTATAGGAAAACAACCACACCCTCCACCTGCTCCACCACGTCTCTTTATTCGCACACAACACTGGATGTGATGAGTAAAAGCTGTAAGCTGGACTCGCTGAAGGACCTGCAGACACACAGCTGACGACACAGCAGCAGACAAGAGTCACGGGAAAGACTGCTGTGACCAAACCACCAGCACACCACAACTCCCAGTCTACTGATTAAAACACGTCTGTGGCTCGTACAGCGCCTCTTCTTACCGTCAGCAAAGCTCTTTGGGACAAATAAATGCCAATAAATAGAAATAAAGTCAACCCTCTGTCACCCCAGCAATCAACTCCAACTGCAGACTGTATATCAAAGATGGACAATGCCATCATAAAGGCCACTGTGGAGTGGAGTCACCAGCGAATGACGGGTGAACAGGAATAAAAAGCCTTTTGTGGCCTCTTAATGGAGCCCTGTATTCCCCCTCAATCACTGATGAGCAGGAGTCAATTACATATAAGATTAATAACCCAAAGCTCATATACAATGGGGGCGATCGTGGCTCAAGAGTTGGGAGTTCGTCTTGTAATCGGAAGGTTGCCAGTTCGAGCCCCGGCTCGGACGGCCTCGCTCGTTGTGTCCTTGGGCGAGACGCTTCACCTGCCGCCTACTGGTGATGGCCAGAGGGGCCGATGGTGTGATATGGCAGCCTCGCCTCTGTCAGTCTGCCCCAGGGCAGCTGTGGCTACAACTGTAGCTGCCTCCACCAGTGTGTGAATGTGAGAGTGAATGAATAGTGGAATTGTAAAGCGCTTTGAGGGTCTCGAAAAGCGCTATATAAATGTAATCCATTATTATTATTATTATTATTATTACAAATATCATTAATGCAATAATACTAATGACATCAGGTTAAACAGTCTGTGAGGAGCGTTTGCAGCATCTTGTTGAATCGAGAAGACTTTAATATTAGCAAGATGTGCATAATAAAGTGTCCGGAGACTATATGTTCATCACGTCCATCATGTGAGTGAATTTGAAACATTATAAGTTTAACTGATTAAATTTTGTGCCGAAGCAGCAGACGTGAATAAATCCTGAGTAATTAATCTGACCGGCTCTGTGATTTCAGAGCGAAGCAGCATCATGTGATCGTTCAGGTTCCTGCGAGTCTTCGGGGAGCTGCGGGAACTCTGAGGACAGTTAAAGGTGGAGGGGTCCATGACGACAGCTGAGGCGGGTGTGAAAAAGCTCTGAGCTGATTGGACAGCTCAGGTCTCTGTTTGTTTGGTGGTTCAGGTCACATGAACGCATTAAACAGGCTCTCTGTGTTCTCATAATCCGTCTAACTACAATCTACCTGAGGGGAACATTTCCTAATAATCGCTTCCCTCCTTTCTATGAACTTCTGTCCAAGCTCCGCCCCCTGGAGGCCGCTGACGGCTTGCGGTCGTTTACTCGGCTGGATTTTTTCCAGGAAACCTTCACTGGGCCGCTCGAGGCTCAAACTGGCACCAATTTGTCAGCAGAAACATGAGCCGAGTAAATCTGTAATAGCAGGAAAAGATCAGGTCTGTGTGTGATCGGAGCCAGCAGGCACGGCCTCACAGTGGAAACCCCAGTAAAACCAGCGTTTCCACTGTGAGGCTGGGGTGTGAGCTCAGAGCAGGACAGTTTCTGTCCAGCACACAGGAGGAAACTGGCCATCAGAGACAGTGTGCAGTGTGTGGGTGGATTAAGGTGCAGCTCAGGCAATAACCTGACACCCCGTCAGCGTCATGAGCTGACATGTTAAAGAGTGAGTGCGGCTCAGGCTGAGGTGTGTCACAGCAAGTCTGCATTCAAAGTCACTCAAAGCAGCTTCGAATCCTCTGCTGCGCCATCGTATCTGTTCAGGTCTCCAAACGTGGTCTTTCGTGCTCCGAATAAACCGAGCATTTCGTTCACGACACCTCCACCTGTCAGACCACTGTGACCCCCGTCTCCACATGTACTGCAGAGTCTGAACCTCGGACCAAACATCAGAGTGATGGCACAGAGCTCAGAACAAAAACACGGCACCCTGAGCTCGAACCGGACTGACAACATTCCTGCCTGAGGCGGAAACGTCAGCACCAGGAGACAACGCTCCTTTCAGCATGTACATACATGTCACACACACACAAATCCTGTCCAGCAGCTTTTGCAGTCAGAACTGTGATCTGCAGCAGGCAGTGGACCCGCTACAGGCCAGCCACAAGCCAGGAACAGAAGCCTCCAGCAGGGAGCGGGGCCACATCCCACAGGGGTCATGGCTCAGCAAGCCCCAGACATGCACACACATGCAGCATTCACGCCTCACGCTTGCCCACCCCAGCTCTTATACTACAGCTTTTTTACAGTGCAATATTTGCATTATTCTTCATTGCCGTTTGCTTGACGTCCTTATTGGTTTAACCAAGCTATCTTTGAACCTTTACCTCAACCATCTGATGTTATTAAAGCTGTGTTTCAGGTTCACACAGGAAATCCCTGCTTTGGGGATGAATGCACATTAATTAGTGAGAGGAGAGTAAAATCCTAAAGTGGCTGTCTCACTGGACGAAAGCTTCCTCGGGCTGGTGTGAATAACATTTCCTGCACATCTGATTTTAGTTTCTTTGCGCACGCACAATGTGGTTTTAGCTGGTTAAAAGACGGGAGTCTAGTTTTAAATCAAAGTAAAAGCACAAAAATCTAGTCTGTCTGAATCTGGATCAGGCTGCTTTCAAACCCTTTACATTCATTTTTCATGTGGGTTCAAATCGTGTCACGTCGGCTCTGCGTGAACGTGAACTTTTTTCAGCGGTGCTAACAGGCGCCGGGCGCGGGAGACTCACCTCCCTTGCAGGGCGTCCGGTGCTGGCTGTGCTGAGCCCGGTAGCCCTCGATCACCTCCCACTCCCCGCTGTCTCTCTTGATGGGGAAGCTGACGCTCAGGACGTGGTTGCACGGCTTGATGATCCGCAGGATCCCGCGGACCCGGCTCCTCTTCTGCTCGGCAGTCTCTCGAGTCTTCAGGTCTTCCACCAGCTTGTCCTCCACGATAGCGGCGCCCTTATCGAAGAAGCCCTCCACCATAGTGAAGAAGTTCGGGTCGTCGGCCGGATCTACGGCCTGGCTGTAGCCGCGGTGCCGCAGCAGGGACGCGGACGCCGGCAGAACAGAGTCAGCAGCGGCGGCGGGGTACCCCGAGGCCAGGACGCCGCCCGCTCCCCGGGTGAGTAGCTCTCCGAAGTACCGGTACATTTTCACGGTTTGTAGAAGTTCGCCGTCCCAGGGAGGTGAGACGAGACCGCGGGGAAGACGAGGAAATGGAGCCGCGTAAACACAGAGCTGTACCGCAGCAGCGGCTCCTCCTTCCCGCCGCCCCTTCCTGTCAAGCTAGACCGCCGCGTGAGGCGCCGGGCAAGACGTGCGGCTCAATTTCATACACAAAAACCCGCACGAGACCGGCAGCGCCGGGAAGGAGGCACGTAGCTTAGCTTATCGTTAGCTTTTGGCAACACCCTGAAAAGTCGTTAAAACCGAACAACTTATTAAATAAAGTGCAGAGAAGCACACGGAGAGGACCAAATACCGCTCTAAAACAGAAGCATCCACCAAAAAATGGACATTTTGACGGTATTTAACACGTTTAGAGTTAATGTGTGGCGGTTTAAGCTAGCATCGCCACAGTTTTGCATATCCGGTCGTCTGGACTCAACTTTCCAAATAAAAGCCCAACGTTCACTGCAGATTTTCAGCCATTTTCTCCTGATACAGTGGTCCCTTGTTTATCGCGGGTGTTACGTTCCAAAAATAACCCGCGAAGTAGCCAACTTTATTTTTTTAAATTATTATAGGTGTTTTAAGGCTGTAAAACCCCTCACTACAAGCTTTGTACACTTTTCTCAGATACACGTGAACTTTTTCACACTTTGTCCTCTTGTTTAAACACTCTCAAACTTCAAAACTTCATAGAAAAAAAGTCCAGTATTATAGAATGAAACCAAAGGCACCGGCGGTTGCCTTTGAGGGTGCAAAACGACATTGTTTGTGTTTGTTGGGGAGAAAACTTAAAAACACACAGTCCAGCACTTCAGAGTTACACTGTAGGATCGAAGAGTTATATACATTTGACAAGCTGAACGCATTGTGTACTGTACAGGAGACAGGGATTGATTGACAATGGTCTACAGTCGATCAGGACGCAGAACACAATGCGCTGTAAAAAACACAAACAAAAAACCCAGCATGCAAAATTGCACAAAAAACGTATGTGAAAGTGCAGAAGCACGAGCAGTACATTCAGTCCAGCGCTCCCCAACATAGGGGTCAGGCTCCTGCTAAAGGTCGCCAGCTAAATCTGTTGGGTCGTCACACTTGTGATTTTTCTGTTCAGATTTTCTGACCTTTTCTGACCTTTCTGCAGCTCACAGACACTTCTTTGAAAACAAGTCCAGAGTAGAAATGTCTGCGTTTTACTCTAACTTCAGTTTGAGCATCGATTTAAAAAAATATCGAAGAGAAATTAAAGCAAAATCCACAGAACCAAAACGGTGAAAAGTGAAAGTGATGGATGTTTGCGTCACATGTGGCCAACTGTTCACGAGCTCAGGTTTGACCGTGTCTACACGCTCACTTTACACTGTTCTTACTTCTTTAGTGATGCGCTGATGTCAGCATGTCACAGACTTATTCATACAGCTGGCCAATCAGGAAACAGTGGGGTTTAGGGAGGCGGACCTCAAGTAGACGGGCTAAAACACATTTGTTAGAGAAAGGGCTGAATATCACAAAGACTGTAAATAAAAGACGGACTCCTATTTTTAAAGCATTTTACACTCCATTTGTATCCTGTTGTTGATGTTTTTATTTGTTCTTTTGTTTTGGCTACCATGATATTGTCCATAGCAACACTAACTTCATAGCTGATGTTGTGCTCAGGGGAAGTTTTTTTTTTTTTAAATAAACTTTATTTAACAAACAATGAGTATATACAACATACGAACGGATGAAGTATACAAAACAACAGAACATGAACACACAAAGCCAGGGGTAAAAGAAAAAAGTAACAATTATAAGAATACATGCAAAAATTCACATATATTGTTTTGAGAGCCTTTTTGTTGGTGTGCTCAGGGGAAGTGGGGAGCTGGAGGTTGCCATTTGAACACACCCACTGGTAAAATGCTGCCACCTGGTGGTGAATGTAATAGTTAACTTCAGAAGGGAGTGATTAGGAAACGTGGTTTTAAGCAATCACTTAAACTTCAGACAGTAAACTTAAGTGAGACAGCTTTACAACGTGCTTTATGCAATCTTAGTTTAGCAAATTTTAGAATAAAACTCTGAAAAAGTCACCATGAAACCCAAGACTGTGTAAACACAACATTTACACGATAAGTAAATATTGTCAGTGCAGATTCCTCAGTTTACAAAAACATTGTCTGAAGATGATTTTACAGTGTTAGGGACAAACCCCAGCACTCAGATGCTATCAGCCAATCAGATACTGGCTCATCATATATTTGTTCCCTCATTTTTCTACTGCTGGTTAGGATGTAATGTATGGCGTTATTTTAGTGCCTCTATTCTGAGCACACACTTCTGAGCACTAGTGCAAACATGTGATGTCTTGATACATCGAGCAGATATTTGAAGTTTGCACAGCACCATTCTCACCTGAAAATATCTTAAAAGTTTGGGTTTCGCAACTGTCTCGTTTGGGTTTTGGACGAATTGCATTCTGGGATATTTGCCTGGGTTTGTCTACAGTAGCTAGCGAGCTGATTGGAGACCAAAACAGCCAATCAGAATTTTTGCATCCAAGTCTGTGTGTCTCGTGTGAGAATGCGAAATGCAACGAACACGATGATGCTTAGACTATGTTGCCCCCTGCTGGACATCAGAGAGAATGCAGGTTTAAACCACTCAGAAGGTCAGAGAGGGAGCACGCTCAGCTTTGCTTTGACTCGCTGAAAGAGCAGGCTTACAGTACCTGAGTGACCTGGAGGGAGGACAGGGAGAACCTCTATGGAGAGATCGAGGTCCGGAGCGAGAAATGGCGGAAGCTTCAGTCAAAGGTGGACATGGAAGACGCTTTGATGGAAATGCTGTATGAAGAGTTCGCTCCATGACTCATCCATGATTTCTAAAGAAAACGCTGCAGCTGGAGGTCAGACAGAGGAGCGTTAAGAATGACGTCCCAACGTTTTAAAGGTTAGAAGTGGAACCTCACAGGACAAAGTGTCTGAGGCGCTTTACAGTGGGCTGAGCAATGAGGTCAAACAGCTGGAGGAGTTGGACGTTCAAATCCAGGAGCAGCACAGATCTCTGAGTGCAGGAGGAAGGAGAAACATGAGCGAAAAGATGATCGACGAGATCTCCAAGAAGCTCAGTGTCCAGCTGCAGGGTGAAACCCCAGAAGAAGAAACGCTGGAGGACCAAAACGAAGTGCAGGAACATCAGTCACTGAAGGAAGAAGAGAACACCGATACCCGCTCCCAGGAAGTCTGGAAATACCGTGTGATGAAGAGGAGATTGTACGAGCTCCGAGTGATGCGATCCTACGGGAGGAGCGTGAGTCTGCAGGTAAACCAGACACAGGAAGAGACGCCAGCAGGCCGCTGCCAGGAAAATGCTGTCGGCCATGTTTGGCTTCAGCTGCTAACTGAGCAAATAAAAAAAGAACGTCATTAAAAATGGCTTTATTATGAAAGTGCATTTCCTGTCTGTGTTTTCTCCAGTTCCAGGCCAGAGTGAAATTCTAGGATTTGAATTGGATGTTGCTGATTGGCAGGTATCTGCAGTCTGAGCACTTCACCGTTTTCTGTTGTGTGAATCGGAAAATGAACGTGAAGTCGTTACGGTTACTCGGTGTGGAGGAGTGGCTGAGGCGTCAGGTGCTGCAGGTACTGAGGTGTGCTCACCTTTGACCCCGATGCTAAAACAGAAGCTGTCGGTCTGGATTCAAAGTGATTTTAGTGCTTTTGAAGGCTGCGGGTCTAAAACGTGTCTGCGCCTCTGTAAACCCTCACCGATGGGCGACCCTCCCCCGGCGTCTCGCGCTCTGATTGGTGGAGCTGCTGGAGGGCTGTTTACGGCCCTGTTATTGTTCCCAGCTGTGAAACACACCATCAGTCTTCACTTCTGCGTTTCTGCTCGGTCATTGTTGTGTAACTTGTTATTGAGTTTGGCTGAGAGACGTTTCAGTTCTAACGAAGCTTCGGATTCTCTGACGTCTGAAAAGCGCAGACGTCCTGGCTTCCTGTCAGAGTCCAGACTTTCTGCAGGTCTCAGAAGATAAAAATCTTTGGTCTCACAGTCTGAGACTCACAGATGGGTCATTTAATCAATATTTTGTTGGTAAAACTTATTTATTATTATTTACTTTTTTGTGCTGGGCTTCTGTCTGCATTAAGATGATTTAGCTCCAGAATAAAGTGCATCATTTTACGTTTTCTTTAGATTAAGAGAATTAAACATTTTTATCATTAAATATCTTCTTTTAGCCCAAATAAATACTGACTTCATGAGAGAGGAACACTGGTGACAGCTAGTTTTCAGAATTTTAAGTATTTAAAGGACTTTTTAAGGAAAAACAGTTAATCCCATTAGTTTGCAGGAACACTGGACCAGGTGACCACAGGACTGTTGTTCATGCTGACGCACGTTTCCTTTTTTCAGCCCTGTTTTGAAGGAAATGCACCAAATTTTCTGACCATCTGAGTATAACTGAATGCTTTTTATTTTTCACAGTCATTTTACGAGTGGAGCTCTTATTTTGAAAGGCTCTGTGCAGCAGCAGCTGATGATTAATCAGTCACTTGTGAAAAAGCATCCATGCATGGATTTAGAGTGAAGTGGTTAAACTTCCGTACGTGTCCGCCTCTCCAGCAGGGAGCATGTGTGACCAGAGAAAGATCCACGTCTTCCTCGGGGCTCCTCCACCCGCCTGCAGCCCAGCCTCAGAGCCCGGCGCCGGGTTAGAGGAAGACGATCGTGCTCCTGCTCGCTGGAGACACCTGGAGCTCACCTGGAGGGACGGGCAGCTCAGACCTGCAGGTGAGACGTTCAGGGACCAAACAGGGGGGAGGAGCACTCACTGCTGCTTTGGTCTTTTTATTAACTGAATTACTGAGCTGTAAATGTGCAGGCAGCCACAGGCCATGGCTGTCTGGAAAACGAGTCTCTCTGAGGACGTCTTTGTGTCTCTTTATGGGCTGCAGGTAACTTCAGTTTTAAAACTCACCTGTTAGATTTAGTGATCAGGATCCCTCAGGAGGCAGAATCGTGAACGCTTCTCTGAACGTCAGACTAAGAAAAATAATCCAGGACATTTGTAAATTTTTCAGGTGATCCTGGAAATGAGACAGGAGAGGCGAGTACACACCATGATCTGACAATCACTGAAGGCGATTGGACAGAAAACAGAGTCGGACAGGAAGGAGAGACAGGAAGTCTGAAGGAGGATCTGCGGCCTGAGAAGAAGTTTCAGGAGTCAGACGCTGGACGGGACGATCAGCCGTCAGCTTCGGTTCACGAGTACCTGGACCGCTGTTTCCCTGCCGCTCAACCAGATCATCGAAAACCTGAACAACCGCCAGCTGCCGCACCTCTTTCCTCCCAGACTCATTACCTCACCACCTGGACTCTGAGCCAGGCGTTAATCCTGAGACGCAGTGTCCAATCAGCTTCCAGCCTAGAGAAAACCCCGCCCAAACACACCCAAACGCCTCCCTCCGTCTCGTCCAGCACCCCAGAGCTCTTCAGCCCAGCGACGCCATCACCTGCAGCCTCTGCCGAGCTCTTCAGTCACCCCTGTCTGACCCCGAGAGTGGAGGAAGGCGGTGTTGTCCTTGAGGCCACCACCGATGGGGTCCTCTGTTCTCAAGAGTCCACAACTAACGCCGAGTCCCCCGCCAAGTCCCCCGCCCTGTCCCCCAGCAGCAAAAAAGCCAGAATCTCCCCACAGTCACCTGACAGAGGTGCCACCACCAGACTCCACAGTCCCACCACACTCCTGGCCCGATGTGACAGACCAGGGGTGCGGTACTCAGTTCTGGTGGCGGTGGTTCACCCCTGTCACCTGAAGGAAGTCAAGGTGAGTCCAGGTGTGTTTCCAGGTAACACCAGTTTGTACCACAGCGTGCAACAGTGGGATAACGCAGCGTCCAATTTAAGGTCAAAGGAAGAGAAAAAAATGTATGATGGGACCACCTGGAAAGCAACATTAACACCATCAGCACCAACTCAGTCAAGAAACCATGTTTGATTAGAAAGAAATGAAATAATAAACACCTGGATAAAGAAATAAATTCTAATCATGAGCATGAGATGTTTTACTTCCTCTGATATGAGGTGTGAGAAAGGCAAAATATTTAACTTTAGTGACCAGTTTAGGACAACCTCTGGAAAGCAGTGGTGCTCTGGACTGGCCAGTAACTGGTGACAGCAGTATTTAACAAAAGTGTGGGGGCAGAAAAGGCCCTAAACAAGCCCCATCAGGGTAGGGACCAGAAACATGAAGGAGGATGTCATGACCATGTAGAGGTTTGTATATAAAGAAAAGAAAGCAAGATCGAGCCCTGCAGAGCCGGACGGTGACTGTTGGGCTCATCAGTGACGACTGCTGAAAGACGGCCTGGTCGAGCGTAAAGGGCAGTGTCATCAGCATACAGGTGAACAGACGTGAGCTCGAGCCCTGAGCTACAACTTTAGTGATAGAGGGGGGCTGAGCTTAGACTAAACTGGAACTCTAATCACACTCTATCCATCTACTGGTGAAATATTTCGAAAGCTGAATTCACGAATGTTTGTTTAATGTCTACAGGTGAAGTCGGGGCCGTCGGCGGGCGCCTCTGTGCCTTTAGCGTCTATTGTAGTGACAGACCAATCTGGCGTTGAGATGAAGGTGGTGCTATGGCGGCGGGCTGCGTTCTGGGCGTTGACTGTCGGTCCTGGAGACGTTCTGCTCATCACAGGTACACAAACACAGCTGACTGGTTTAGTTTGAACACGATGCTCTGTGTCAGGGATGGATGAAGAAAAGACGTCAAAACAGACCTGGAGGCAGAAAGAGAAACGACTCGTGTTTGAAGTTGTTCTTCTCTTCGTGCTCACTTTTTAGTGTCTCTCAGTTACTGTTCGCAGCGTCGTATCAGGAGGGATCCATGTTTCTCTGGATCACTGAAGAAAACAGGTCTTCCTCCCACCTCGGCTTCATTTTTGAGGCTTGGCAGCTTTGTCCATCTTTAATTTACAGTCCGCAACTTTTCTTCATAAATGGGCGGGGCTGTCACCTTCAGATGGTCGCCGCCCTGCCATGAGGTGAGTTGTGTCCACGTGCGTAAGCTCTCTGTGTGTTTTGTCAGCGCTGCAGGTGAACGAGGACAGGTGGAGAGGGGAGACGGTGCTGCAGTCAACCTTCAGCAGCAAACTGCTCAACGTGGGACAGATCACTTCCTCCTCTTCACCACCAGGTAAGCCGAGCCTTTGTCCAATCACGTGCCTCCAAAGCTGACCTGCTTCAGTTACCTCTCTCTCTCTGTAGTTTCCCAGCAGGTTAATGCTCGCTCTCTCAGGTGTCTGTGCAGCTTTCTCCGAGAGCGGCGCCCCCTCTTGGTGTCTCTGCCACGTCGCCCCCCTCAAGACCTGAACCGCCTCCCCTACGCCACGCTGAGGTCACTGAGGGCAAACGCACTGGTTCACGCCCTGCTGCGAGTCACGCATACACACATCAGCCCAGGTGAGTCCTACCTTTACCTGTGCTGCTCCTATTGAAGGTCTGAGTGTTTCAGCATTTGAAATGCTGTCAGCAGTCGAGTCGAGTCAGTGATGTAGATTATTTAAGTCGGCTGAACTGTTCGCTGCACGCTTCCTTCCCTGTTTTTCAGAGTGGCGTGCTGAGGCGGAGTCTCGCAGCAGGTCGGCGGTTCAGCTGAATGCTGTCCTGACTGTGGAGCAGCCAGAGGACCAGCAGGGGGCGGTGTTACTGTGGGGAGCAGCTGTGGACTGGCTGCCTCGCTTCAGCAGAGACAAAGGTACGCTCTGGAACAAAGGCTGTACGTCAAAGATGGACACAGCTGTCGCCAGACCCCACTGTGGGGTGAAATCTCACTTTCACTCTAGTGTCTGTGGGACGGTACGAGTACTGCAGTACTTCTGCTGTAGGGATGAGCCTTTGGACACTTTCACATGCAGCACAGCTGGTGAGAGGAAGTTCAAATGGATTCCTCAGAAATGGACACAAGGAGAAAAGCTTAATGCTTCAGAGGATGTCTGACGTCCTGGTACCACCAAACTGAGAAACTGTCACTTTAGATTCTAGCTTTACTTTAAGAGTTTGTTGCTGTGAATCACACCGACAGTAAATCCTGCCTCCTCAGGGGCTGTTTGGGACTTCCGTGTCCTCCTGGTAAGGGAGGGTCTGACCTCTGACCTTCCAGAGCTGCACTCCACCCCCTGGAGCACCGTTCAGGCCGTGGACCCGACTGACCGCCGAGTGCAGGACTTCCACCGGACACGACGGTGCCAGAAAGGAAACAGCAGCACTCCGGAGCTGGACTTGGACACGCTGCTGTCCCAGAAGTACAGCGGTGAGTGAAACTACGAAAACTCGCCTGAAACGTCCACAGCAGCTGTATCGCCACGTTTAAGGAGCCGCGGAGCTCCTCAGGGTTCCATTCATGGTCCTGTTCGTTTTTATTTTTACATTTTTAAAAGGTTTTCTTCTCCGCTCCATCAGGTGATGTGGAGCTCAGAGTCCAGGTCATCACGTTCTGCTTTCAGGATGCACCGGCTTCCCAGAATGCACCTCAGCCCGTCCTGGACTGCTCCACGTCACTGGAAGGCATCATGGTGGCGCTGAGCGGTGACATCACTTACACCGGCTGCGGGCGCTGCTCTGCAGAGCTCGACACAGACGCCAACGACATCTACAGGCCGTGTTACCCCTGCCTGCCCCACACCGCTGTACGCCGCTACTACAGGTACTGATGACATCATCGGATGATTAACGGTTTTCTTTATTTCTTTTAGTTTTAAATATAAAAAATAAATAAATGAATACAAGTTTCAGAGCCTCACAGATAAAAACACCAGCATGTGTTGGTGTGTTTTTCAGACCAGGTGTGCTGACAGTGAGTGGGCGGGGCTCCATCCAGGTGTGTGTTCAGGTACCTCCTGATCCTCTGCAGAAGATCCTCAAGGCTCCGCCTGATAAACTCCATCGTAGCTCAGGTGAGACTGTCGTTCAAAGAGTGACGCTTTATTCCAAGCAGGCATGCGGCAGCACAGGCGTGACCCACAAGCTGCCGCCACAGCTGGGTCGGTGTCCAACCACAGAGCCCCACCTCCTCATCGGTTTCTCTGGTCTGCTGCTGTCTGCAGCTCCGATGCAGAGTGATGGAACATCTCCGACTGGCCGAAGGAGCTCAGCTTCCTCAGGAATCTGCTCTGTGCTGCTTTTCCAGCTCAGCCGGAGCTCGATGTGGATGGCGAGGTTATCACACTCCTCCACCACATCCACCTCACATCCTCCAATTTCACCATCTCTCTGGTCAAAGCAGATGAAGCACAAAAACATCCACTAGTAATCAGCCCTCCTTCTCCTGCCCATCACTAGCACACCCAGAGTGTGTCTGCTGGTGTGTCTCACTGATGTCGCCTTCCTCACTGTTGACCACTTCCTCTGACAGGTGAACTGAGGCCTGTGCTAATACAGTACATGTAAATCTCACTGAGCAGTTGTCTCACCTGGCTCAGCCCTGCAAAGGTGATGTCAGTCCAACCGTCTGAGGGCAGGAGGAGCTGCAGTTACAGAAACTGTCCAGCAGAGGGAGTCGCTGCTTTGCAAACCTGCTGCACAGGAAACCTGCTGGAAAAGAATGAATATGCAGGACAGTCAGAGGATGCTGATTCAGCTGAACATCCTGGCTTCTTAGAAGTCATTTAATCATTGTAATGACACAGTGTTGGTGAAAAATATGGATTTACTGTGTCATCTGCATTCCTGAAACAAGTGCACAGTTGTAAATGTGTGAAACAGCCTGAAGTTCGCAGAACGTGTTTGCAGATCTTAATGAGTGGCTGTGCTTCCATGAATGAATCCAACATGGACTGACTGCTGGTTCCTGTCAGCGAGACGATTATAAAAGGAAAACAAACGGTCAGCCGTGGAACATGTCAAAGCTTCGGGAGTTCCAAGTCTCTAAAACGGGAAATGCACAAGAAGACCAATCCAAACCAGCGGGATAGAAACGGAGCTCGGAGTGGGTATAGAGGAGCCATGGGTGGATGCATGGGTGGATGCATGGATGAATCGGGGTCTGGCAAACCGATTGTTAAAGCTCTTCCTCAGAGTCTGGTGCTCAGATCGAACATTTCAAGTGGAAAGGGAATAAAATGGTGACGAGGCTCCATCCTCCATCTTTTCCATGGTGGAACCAACTTCATCGTTATAAAAGCTCAGAGAGCTGCACCGGGATGCTTTCTTTGGTGATTACATCATCGTTAGTCATACAAATTCTATTTTTGAGGTGTGTTTGATGAAGCCAGGCTGTTAAAATAGTTTGGTAATAATAATAATACATTTTATTTATGGCCTCCTTGAAGACCCTCAAGGTCACCTTACAATAATATATTAACAGTAGCAACAATACAATAAAATATAGCAACATAAAATGTAAACATAAACAGTGTTGTTGGTTTGGTTCAAAGAAAGAAAGCTGAGTGAGCATCCTTCCTGTAACTGTGCTGTCACGTGTCCACGTCCCGCGGCCGGCTGAACGCGCACACGCAGACTCACTGAGGCCCTAAAGGCAGCGCGAGGTAGAAAATGTCTGTAACCCAAAATGTAGTTTATATCTCCTGTTTCCTCTTTCTGCACTTGTTGTGCAGTTTGCTCGTGTCTGTGGTAACTGCACTTTTTGGGTTACAGTACACTGAGTAGCAGAATGATCAGTCTCAAGGGGAGGAGTCACAGGAGGGAGGAGTCAGAGGGAGGAGTCAAAGGAGGACTCATACAGAAGAGTCACAAGGAGGAATCAGAGGGAGTCAGAAGAGGAGTTACACAAGGAGTCAGAGGGAGGAGTCAGAGGGAGGAGTTACACAAAGAGTTCTTGGTTTCAGATCCTTCCTGGTGTGATTCTCGGCGCCTCCGCTCATCCTGTCTGCATCTGTTTTGTTCCTCAGCTCCCGGGTCGGAGGTGAAACACATCCAGGTGGCAGCAGAGAGGATCCACACCCTCCTCTCCCTCCCGAGGAAGACCTTCATCGCCACCATCAGAAGCAACTTCCTGTGCGATGAGAACAGCATCCCCATCAGTCAGGACTTCACGCTGCTGGACCTTCAGTTCCTCCCTGAACCCCGCTGACCTCACAGTGACTGCAGACCTGATGGCAGCTTTGGGATCTGTGGGTCCTGAGGACAGGTGTGACATAAGTAAAGAACAGGGCGGGGCTTATCAGAGGTCAAAGGTCAATAAAAATCATTTTCAATGCTTCAGTGATGTTTTCATGTTTCACATTTATACCTACAAATGATAAGTACCCTATATTCTGGAGTACCCTCTAGCAGATCATTACATGAAGGAGCCTTTTAAATGCCAGCGCGTCCATGCTCACAGGTGTACACACGGGTGCTCACACAAACTACACCCTTTTTGGCTCCTACCTCAAAGCACACTGTGTGCTGTCGATCGTACGTGCTGCACAATAATGTTTAATATTTAGTATTTACTGTTAGCAGCAGGGTTAGCTCCCTAACCCAGCTGAGGTGTAACGAGTTACATTTACTTGAGTAAGTTTTTGAAAAAAATGTACTTTTAAAGTACCCTTTTTGCCAATACTTTTTACTTTTACTTGAGTACATTTGTGAAGAAGAAACGGTACTTTTACTCCACTACATTTGCAAAATTCGACTTGTTACTTTAAAAACAAAAATTAGTCTAACACATTAGACAACATGCTGCCAGTGGAGTTTCCGGTAACTTCTTTTAGCCTCTGATCTCATACAATTGAGATTAGAGGCTACATCGCAGCTCCAGTCACGGCTTCCATCACTGCCTTTGTCTTTTCCCAGAGTAACAGCCAAACAGTGCAAGGAGGATCTATTGGCGAGCACTGCTTGTGAAGGACTTCTCAGTCGTGCAGGACTCCTGTTCACTGCTAAACAGTCACAGCTTCACAGAAAGAACCTTGAGAGCAAACTGCTGCTGAAGCTTAACCGTCACCTCACCGAGTGAAGAAAGGGCACATTTTTGCTGAATATGCAGAAATAGATGCACACCCATACAACTTATGGTAAACTGAGCTGCCTTGTATGAAGATGCCTCGTTCAGTTTTCTCTGAGGCTGCTGTGCCATTTGGAGCAAAGATGAATATAAAGTTTACAGCATATCTTGTCACTGGACATTGTTTGCACTGTTTATATGTTTATATTATTTACTGTAGGTATTGGTGAAAAAAGCTTTATGTTGTGAAAAACTGAAACCTGGAAATTAGAATTGTTGTGCCTTATTTTGTTGAAGTTTTTACATGTATTCCTTTTGAAAATACTAAAATTTGTATCTTTATTTATTTTTGTTTGTCTGATAGCATTTATCTAAAAAATAAATAGGACATTTCAAACAGTTACTCACTACTTGAGTAGTCTTGAGGTTTGAAATGTTATTTAAATGATTGAGTTTATAATGAATCAAAGTGTATGTCAACATAAGGAAAAACATCAGAAGTAAATGGAAAAACCCACATTTTCATAAATTTATTTCTTTATTTAATTCTGTTTGTTATGACAGTATTTATTTCAGATTGCTTTTATTGATTTTCAATGATCATATATTGAAATATCTATGTGTAAGATGTTTATTTTTCTTAAAATTAAAACTAATATATGCTTTAAAACATCCACCATGGAGTTTACGAGACAAAATACTGACAAACTGACCAAAAGAAGGAAAAGTCCCCTCCAGTAAAACATTTAAATTCATTCATAACATCTTTGCTGGTGCTATTATTATGATGAAGTTAAACACACTGACTGGTTATCTAAAAGCAGAAAACACGATGAATAAAACACGATGAATAATAGGCTGATAATGCATTAAAATCTTTAGTTCTGTGCAAAACTGTAGATCAGAGAAAAATGTGGGCGCTCTCGTCCTTCCGGATCTTCTCTGAGTGGTTGTGGGAGTCGAGTTTTCTTCCTTTTGCTTCAGTTCCCTTTCATTTCGTCTCCCAGCTCGAACAGATCATCCATCAGATCTGAGACAAACCAAGAAGACAGAGGATAGGTTACTAACTCTAAACAGATTATACGTGAGTCTGGGCTGCTGATACGTCAGTCGGAGGTTCACTAAAGACAACTTAAACCAGTGAGTGATGAAGGCGTAAAGTCATGGCATACTTAAACCAAAAGATGCAACACGTGTGTGAATATATCTGCTTTGGATTTCTGGACTCATCCAGAATCCCAGTACCTAAAAACCCCTTTAACTTTTATCAAGGCTTCCTCTGAATGGCTGACTTCAGGAAGCCTGCTGAGGGGCAAAAACTGGTGCTTGCAGCGAGCACTCTGCCTGTAGCTGATTCTTTCTTTTGTCACTTCCTGACATGTTTTCTTTTAGCAACAACTTCCTGACTTTAAGCCTTCATGGCTTCATCTTCAGTGAGCGGACAGCTGAGCACCAACAGGAGGGTCTCTTTATCCCTACCTCTGTCTGTTGTGACTCCTTCCTGTCCTACAGGTCCAGCTGATCCTCCACTTCCTCCTGCACCTCCTCCCATCGTCGGTCCCACGTTCCCTCCTGCACCTTCTCCCATCGTCGGTCCCACGTTCCCTCCTGCACCTCCTCCCATCGTCGGTCCCACGTTCCCTCCTGTAGTTCCTGCTAAATTCCCTTCGGGTACTGGTTTCTTGCCCCCACTACCATCTTTGTTGGGCACATTTGGGAGGGGCGCTCCTTTATCGTCTTTGTCCTTATTTTTGTTCTTGTTGCCTCCAAACATCGAGAAGATGCCGCCTCCTCCTTTCTTCTCACCTTTGTTCTTGTTGGCTGAATTCAGAGCTCCCTTCACTGCCCCCTCCACCAAGCTACCTGCTCGGAAAAAACAAACACTTTAGGTTCAAAAACATCTTTTCTCGATCTCCACTTCCCCCCTTCTCTGCAGCTCAGTTTTCCAACACATTTTCCTCATTTAATGTTTTGAAGGCTCTGAGGAGGAACTCAGTAACGTTCCCAAAAATTCACCCAGAGGTGAGATCCAACAGGTCTGTCTCAGACTCTGCAGGCCTCAGTAAAGGTTAAATTTCATGACAGCCATACTTGTCCATCAAATGTGGGTTGTTTGGAGGGCTGCAGGAGAAAGCCATATTCTTCTCTTTAACAGAGCACGGCAGCACAGCTGCTTCTGAACAAACAACACCAAAGTGCAGATGTTTGCCCGTCATGCACAGCAGCACGTTTGGAGGAAACAAACACCTCAGGAATGATGATCTGAGTGCACCACGAGCTCCTCTCTACACCAAAGTATTCTTGAGTCAGCGTGAGGCCGTCTGTCTCACAGAAAGTTCGGACCAAACTGGTCATCAGCAGGACAAAGCTCTGAGCGCAGCTGCAAATCTGCGACAGCACGTCTGCATGGAGCTGCCGCAGAGCTCAGAGCTGAGCATGAATGAATGCTGCAAACCTGAATGAGCTGAAGCGACGCTGTAAAGAGGAACTGCTGCCCTTTAATGGACACAGCACATATGTTTACATAATGAAATGCAGCAGGGAGTCACATGTCTGTTTATCAGTTCGTCACCTTGGCGATCTCTCGCTGGACGACATTTTCTTCCTTTTTACAGCACCACCCTGTGCTGGTGCCGTTTGGTATCTAACATTACAGGACACAACAGAAACCATCACTGCAACTTATTGCTGCTGAATCAGGGGGCGGAGTCAGTTTGCTTTAGTTCCTGTCAAATAAATGCTGACATGATGCAATGCGTCACACTTTTGTTCTTCTGAGCCTGTATCGAGTCATTTTAGACCCGATAAAGACCAGATGACCTCACCTCCTCCTCCTCCTCATCTTCTGGTGGACACTCAGGAGTGCCCCAGGGCCTCACCTAAGAGGTGCCCGGGAGGTGCCCTCAGATGAACCCGTGTTATGACGTGGACAAGTGGCGTCTCTACTCTGAGCCCCTCCCAAATGACTGACTCCTCACACAGACAGGTTTTTCTAGCAATTCCTCAGCTCTGACTGGTCCCTGACGAGGGGGGCGTGGGACTCGCATCACAGTTACGATCAGTTAACAGGTCAGGTATGCATAATTAACAATCATTAATAAATGCTTAAACACACAACTTGATCAAGTTAACTTAATCTGAAAAGGGGAATATTAACTAAAACGGCAGCCTTCTCACCTGCACCAGGTAAAGTCAGGTAACCTGAACAAAAGGACGTAAAAATGAACGAAAACTAAAGAAAATATGAGCTGTTTTTTTTCTTGAAATACGCAGAATAAATCTGACCTCTGCCTCTCTGAGCCTGCTTCTAACAACAAAGCAACAAAACTGACCAAAGGAGCCAAAGAGGAGGTGAAGCCCGGCAGGAAGGAGCTGCTCTGACCCGTCTCGCCAACAACAAAGGCTGCGAAAATCTCAGGTTTTACTAATGAAACATCTTTTCCTCTTTACATGTCTGCAGTAGAAGAGTTTATGCCAGTTTCACTGTTTCGAATCAGACCATAAACGGGTGGTTTGTTTTTTTACTCACCCGCTTTTTGGCCGGCTATCTGTGCGAGGTTGTCCATCTCTGCGGTGTTTCTGTCTCTGAGGCGCACTCAGGTGTGCTTTAAGTTCAGCTCTCAGGTGAGAGCGCGGCCGACGACGCCCATCAGGTGGCTCAGCTAAGGAATCAGGTGTGTCTGCAGAGCAGCCCGACCTGTTCCACCGGCTAATTCATCATTCACAGAAGTGCTCTCCTTTTCTGTACTGACGTTACTTCGTATGTTTCTGTGCATCGAACTAGTTCCAAAACATGAGCCAACACAAACCGCCCATCACTGAATGTGAGCTCAAAGTGCTGCCACGCTCTTCAGGCCACAGACACTTCACACTTTAAATAACAGTGTATGAACTGTTAAACTGTGACTCACCTGAAAACAAAAGCAAAATCAGTGAGTAAGTATTTCTATGATACGCTACTTTCTGTTTCTACTTCTACTCTCAGCTACTGCTCTGATGCTCAGATGTTATTTGTAGTCTGTACCAGTGCACGTGCACAGTACACAATGTGCACGTGCTCCCCTGTAAAATAACAAATCTGACCCTAGAATAAAACTAGTTCATGCATTTATTACTTCCAGGCTGGACGACTGTAATTCATTATTATCAGGATGTCCTAAAAACTCCCTGAAAAGCCTTCAGCTGATCCAAAATGCTGCAGCAAGAGTCCTGACAGGGACTAGAAAGAGAGAGCAGATTTCTCCTGTTTTGGCTTCCTGTTAAATCCAGAATTCAAAATCCTGCTCCTCACATACAAGGTCTTAAATAATCAGGCCCCATCTTATCTTAATGACCTTGTAGTATCATATCACCCTATTAGAGCACTTCGCTCTCGCTCTGCAGGCCTACTTGTTGTTCCTAGAGTATTTAAAAGTAGAATGGGAGGCAGAGCCTTCAGTTTTCAGGCCCCTCTTCTGTGGAACCAGCTTCCAGTTTGGATTCAGGAGACAGACACTATCTCTACTTTCAAGATTAGGCTTCAAACTTTCCTTTTTGCTAAAGCATATAGTTAGGGCTGGACCAGGTGACCCCGAATCCTCCCTTAGTTATGCTGCAATAGACGTAGGCTGCCGGGGATTCCCATGATGCACTGGGTGTTTCTTCTTCACTCACTATGTATTAACAGACCTCTCTGCATTGAATCATATCTGTTATTAACCTCTGTCTCTCCTCCACAGCATGTCTTTATCCTGTCTTCCTTCTCTCACCCCAACCAATCACAGCAGATGGCCCCGCCCCTCCCTGAGCCTGGTTCTGCTGGAGGTTTCTTCCTGTTAAAAGGGAGTTTTTCCCTCCCACTGTCGCCAAAGTGCTGCTCATAGGGGATCATATGATTGCTGGGTTTTTCTCTGTATGTGTTATTGTAGGGTCTACCTTACAATATAAAGCACCTTGAGGCGACTGTTGTTGTGATTTGGCGCTGATCAGTAGTTTTGTCTCACCGGGGAGGAACTCACTGTGGGTTCACGCCCTTGGCCCACGCCCCTCTGAAGAGGAAACACCTGGGCCTCATCAGTGCAGCCAGCATTTAAGCCAGGGAGTGACTTCTACTCATCGCGGGATCGTTGTGTGTGACTCGTGTCAGTGCAGCCTAGTTCAGAGTTCACTCTCGCATCTCAGCACATTCCTTCTAACCTGTTTCTTCTTTAGATCCCCTGGACCCGACCTTGTGTTCGCTGAGTGGAATCCTGTTTTGTGAGTGTTTGGAGAGAGACTGATCGCGAGTGGAGAGTGTCTGAAGAGGCGCTACCTGGATTCCCTGGGGCCTTTTCCCTGTCACAGTCTTGTGGATAGCACCTCCCCCATAAATACCCACTGTGTGCCTCTCAGTCCTGCGTGTGAGTCCTAAGCGAATCGTGACACTTAGAGCAAAATGTCAGTCTTATATATTTCACCTCTGTAATATTCTTGATATTTATAACTGAGCTGTTTGTTCATATTAGAGCTATGCCTTATATTTTTATGCACTTTGTAATATATTGTATTATTTAATGAGTTCAGTCTGTTACTGCTATTGTCTTAACATCCTTATGGATTATTAAAGTATTCTGATACCATTTAATTCAAAGCTTAAGTTGATTATTATTTTCCAGCTGCTTGTAAATAATTAAGTCATCAGCATCTGCAGCGATCCTATAGTGTCTGTAATTCTGATGGGAGTCAGTAAAGTTTGGAATCTATTATTTCATTTTAGATTTGAAACTGTTCAGTGTGTGTTTATTGTGTTTATTTTCATCACTTTCTCATTACTATTAGTGGATTAATAGTTCACTTCTATGCACATTCTCTCCTTACTTCATTCTAATTTTAATGGATAATAATTATTTATTAAAATATCAAATACTTCATTATTTTGTTATTTATTCTATTTGAACATTAAAAGTAATTTATAAATGTATTTCATAATTATTTTTTTGTTACACATCTAATTTAAGTATTCATGTATTACATATATTCACGACCCGCCATCAGGTGACAGAAAGGTCATTGATTGGTCACCTGTGTCACAGGTAGACTGTCATACCAAACAGTACCTGTGCAACGTTTCAGTTATTTTCTCCCCACATTTAGATCAGTTCATAGAAATGAATTATTTATGTGTGTGATGAGCTACCTCAGAGACTCTGTTTGACCAGAGTAATAATTCCACATAACTAATTTATTCATTTAATTTATTCAATATTAAAGGACAACCAAACCAGAAACAATAAATGAATGTATTTAAAGTCCATTTTCAAGCATTTTAGTTTTTATTACCTAACAATTATATGACCCCCTATGAGCAGCACTCTGGCGACAGTGGGAAGGAAAAACTCCCTTTTAACAGGAAGAAACCTCCGGCAGAACCAGGCTCAGGGAGGGGCGGGGCCATCTGCTGTGATTGGTTGGATTGATCCATGTTAATGCTGACAGCTCTAATAATAACAAATGATTAAATGCTGATTATTAGAGATAGGTTGATCATATTTAAGCATTAATTAATGGCAGGACTTCTTTGAGCAGTTTTGTAGGAATCGGGTCTAAAAGACACGTTGATGGTTTGGAGGAAGTAATTATTGAAGTTAACTCAGAAAGATCAGTTGGAGAAAAAGAGTCTAACTTAACATCAATGTACTGAAAGTAGCTATAGATAATATTACATCTGTGGGATGATTATTGGTCATTTTTCCTCTAATGGTTTGTGGCACGCCATTTCCTTTCCAGCTTAAGAGTTATCTGCCTGAAGCTGTGCGTTTCTGAAAAGACGGACAAAAAAGTGGATTTTTTTTAGTCTTTATTCAGGAATGGGAGTTGTTTCCTCGGGGGTCGGGATGTGCTTTACAGCTTCCTGTTTTAGTTTCCTTGAGATGTTTCTTCGGCCAATTCGAAAAGATCATCCAGCAAATCTGAGAAGAACCAAAAGTGAGACATTATGAATGAATCCATTCAGCGGCACAGCTTGTACACTTCCAAGGTTGCCATATACAAAGAGGCTTCAGTGTGACGGAGCGATGTGCAGTCCTGCTCCTCATACGTACCTCCATCGTTGGCAGAAGCACTTTGTGGTTTTTCTTCAGCTTCTCCTTCCATCGCTGCTCCGCCACCACCGCCAGCTTCAGGGAGCGGCCCTTCAGTGAAGAGACCCTTGAATCCGGACTTCCGCTCCTTCTCATATTCGTCCTCTCTGTTGAAGAGTCCTCCTTTGTCTTCGCCCTTGTCCACCTCCTTCTTTTTGTCCTTGTCGCCTCCTGTCCGTGAGAAGATTCCTCCTCCACCTTTCTTCTTATTCTTGTCTTTGTCTTTGTTCCCTAAATGCAGAGCGCCCTTCACCGCACCCTCCACCGCATCTCCTGTACGAAAAGCACAAGTTAAAAATAATGGGTATACACGACGTTCTTTCCTGCACTTCCACTTCCTGCTCCTCTTCCTCAGTTTCCGCAGAATCAGGTGTTGTCCCACTGCGACTCGTATAAAGGCTTTATGGATGTTAAACCATGCCAGGTAACTATTAATACTGATAATCAGTAATAATCACTCAGCTGAACCCAACGAGAGTAATTTTCCAACTATATTTTCCAGCTCCGGAGATCATCTTTTCAAAGAACAAAGGTGGAAACTCAAAACTTAAGTTTGAGTTTCCACCTGACTGCAGCTCCGCCTGCTCCACCAATCAAAGCAGGAGCAGAAAAACGAATCAGCTTCACTTCTTTTCCATTTATCATTATTACTGTTTTTGCACTCACCCACTTTTTTCCCGACAATCCCGGCCAGTTTGTCCATGTCTGTGATTTTCTGTGTTGCTGTGAGGAGACGTTTCCCTTCTCAGGCAGGTGGAGGTGAGACTGGAGCCGGTGGCACCTCTCAGGTGTGTTTGCAGACCAGCTCGACCTGTTCCACCTGCTGTGACCTCACAGAAATGTAAAACACAGAGTGTGGTTCTGACAGCTGAACTGCTGTTTGTTGTGCTTCGGTGATGGTTTTGTGCATTCGTTTGGAGCAGTGGTGTCCCAGCAGGACAAATCTAAAAGTAAAGCGCTGTCCTCTCCCCGTGTCCCACAGCGCTGTCACAGACATTTTACTCTTTTACTTTACAGCCTGTTGACTTTTTTTTGCCAATGCTTCATTTTTCATTTACATTTTAATAACCCCGTAGATCCCAACGGTTAACCATTTCCCACACAGCTCGAGCCTTTTCAGCGGATTTCGTAGATATGTGGACATCCACACGTGATTGTCCTGCGTGTCAGGTAAACACACGATTTATAGAATATGATGCATAAACAGAATATATGAAGTATTTAAAATGAGCTCAAAGTTAAACACCTGTAGCAGTCGGAATATTCTACTGCAGCATTAATATTTTTACCTTTAATATTTCAACATCATCATCATCGTTTATTTGTATAGCACTTTAAAAACACACCAGGCAGACCAAAGTGCTGAACAACACAAATCAACACAACAAGCAAAATTAAACATACAATAAAACTGAGAAGAAAGGTGTCAGTTTCCTAAAGAGTTAAAAGCCGGGAATAAAAATAGGTTTTCAATCTGGATTTAAAGACCTGCACTGATGACGCTTGTCTAATATGGAGGGGAAGCATCGGAGCTGCAATTGAGAACCCTCGTTCTCCTGAGTTTTGGCCGCGACATAGGTACCGACAGCAACAGCTGCTCAGCTGAACGCCACGAGCGAGCAGGAACATGACAGGAGCCGGTGTCACCGGCCTGGGTCTGAAGGATCCAGGGATTTTGAATAAGCATGTGTATTTTTGGTGCTGCTGCCCTTTGTTTCCATGTGTTTGTGTATAGGTGTGTGTGTGTGGGTGTGACAGAGCACCGGTTCTTCAGGCCTGGTGGGTGTGTCTGCCAGGTGCCAGGTTTAACAGTGTGGCTGAGCGCGCCTCGATGTTGGATTGTTGCGTGAGACTCCACGTCAGTCTTCTAGCTTAGTTAAAGTCTGTGAGTGTGTTTCTACTGGAATTAAGTGTCTTGACGGCTGCCTCTGTTATTTCCCCTCAGGAGGAGCGTGGAACACTGGAGGGCAGCGAGCACAGGGTGTGCGGACACACGGGAATGGCGAGCACGGACTTTTGAGAAGAAGACACGACACGGGAGCGCACGGGGATGTATTGTCATTTTGCTGCACTGTAAATAAACACGCTGCTCAGCATAAAGAGTCCAGGGCCCCTCATTCCCCACAGCCAGACCATTTAAACATTTAAAAACCAATAAAAAAGACTTTAAACGAATCCTAAATTCAATGGGAGCCAATGTAAAGAATCCAGAACCGGAGTGATGTGATTGAATTTTCTACTACCGGTTAAAAATTGTGCTGCTGCATTTTGCACTAACTGCAGGTTTGACAAAGTGCGCGACCCGACCCCTATTAAAAGGGAATTACAATAGTCCAGACGTGAGGTGATAAAAGCATGAATAAGAGTTCCCGAATTGTGTTTGGAAAGGAAAGGCTTGACCTTCGACAGGCGTCTGAGGTGATAAAAAGCTGATTTTAACATTTACATGACCATCGAAGGTAAGTGCGGAATCAAATTTAACACCAAGATTAGTGATCGAACTTTTCAGACGAGAGGTCAAAACACCAAAATCGACATCTGGAGAATCAGTAGAACGATGCGGGTCAAATAAATTTGTTTCCGAATTGCGATCGTTAAAATATAGAAAATTATTTGCCATCCATGATTTGACATCGCTAAGACAGTCAAGCAGAGATTGACATGTGGAGGTATCCAAATGACTTAAAGGTAAATAAAGCTGACAGTCATCAGCATACAAACGAAATGACACTCAGTGTTTATGAAAAATCGCACCAAGAGGGAGTAAATACAGCGAGAAAAATAAGGGCCCGAGGATAGATCCCTGGGGTATACCCCAAAGCAGAGGGACCATGGAGGGCCAGCTTAACACAAAAACTCCTTTTGGACAGATTTGATTTTATCCATGACAACGCCAAATCAAAAATTCCCACACAGTGGTGTAAGCGGGAGATCAGCAGGTCGTGGTCCACTGTGTCAAATGCAGCTGTCATGTCCAATAACACAAGCACAGCATATTTACCAGGATCAGTCTCAACAAGAATGTCATTCATAGCTTTAACAAGAGACTGAAAGGGCTTAAAACCGGATCTGAAGATTTCAGACAGCTGCGAGTCATTCAAGTAGTCTAACAGCTGGGTATGTACAATCCTCTCCAAGGTCTTACTTCATAAGGGAAGCTTGGAGAAAGGTCTAAAATTTTTATTATTATTATTATTATTATATATAATATTGGTTTAGTCTAGAACTTTACCTTCTCATTAAAGGTCTTTTAACAGATAACACCAGCTAGCTTGTGATGAAGAATGCTAGTTCTACTTAAAAATGCTTGATATCATCATTTAAAGTTATTCTTTGAATTGAGGCTGAGGTTGCTCTGCTTGACAAACTATTTAGAGATCAGTGTATACAGAACAAAGAAAGCATGAGACTGAGTGTTGCATTTGTGGGAAAAAGGTTAAAAAAAGAAAAAGGAACATAGTCTATCTAAACTATTTAATTTAATTTACTCTAACCTAAATGACCTCTATGTTGATAACATCTTTTTATTTTAAAATTTAAAGGCAATGATAATTTGTCCCATTTCGATTTTTTAAGGCTAGATTGCACTTATACTTTGACCCTCTATTTTTCCCCTCGTTCACCGCGGACCTGTTTTATATACGCGCCGAATAGTTTTCTATGAGATCGCTACAAAAAGTGCAGCCTTACCTAATGTCCACCTACTGTTACTCATTTATATCAAGATTTAAACATCTGGTTGGTGTTGGTGTGGAGAGTAACCTTCAGTAATAGTAATAAGTCACACAGCAATAGGACATTCATGTAGCTGTAAAAGCATGATAATATATTAAGTAATCCAAAGTATTCAGAATACGTTACAAAATACATTTTGGGGCATGTAATCTGTAATCTGTAGTGGGATACATTTTAAAAGTAACCTTCCCAACACTGGCAGCTGGCAGAAGAAATAAACAGCTTCTTTACCTGAGATGAAACACCACAACAGCAGCACTCATCTGCTTCACCCTGCTCCCGTCCTCACCTGGTTCCTGCACTGCTCCACTCACTGTAACAGAGCACGATGTCAGATGTGTGCTCCTCCAGATGGAGTACCTAGAAAGGTGCTAAGAGCGTGTACCCACCAGCTCACCTTCATCTTCACCAGACTCTTCAACCTCTCACTGGGTCAGGCAGCCATCCCATCCTGTCGAAAATCAGCCACAATCATCCCAGTGCCGAAGAAGTCTCCCATCTCCAGCCTGAACGATTACCGCCCTGTGGCCCTCACGCCGGTAATCATGAAATGCTTTGAGAGAAGAATTTGACCCCCACCAGTTTGCATACCGTGCAAACAGATCCACAGAAGACGCCATCGCCACAGCCCTCCACGCTGTGCTGAGTCACCTAGAGCAGCGGCAGAGCTACGTCCGAATGCTCTTCGTGGACTACAGCTCAGCCTTCAATCATCCCGGACATCCTCATCATCAAACTGGTCACTCTTGGCCTCCCTCCTCTCACATGTGCCTGGATTAAGGACTTTCTCACAAACCGGCCCCAGACTGTGAGGCTCCGCCCTCATCTCTCCTCCACTCGCACACTGAGCACCGGCTCCCCACAGGGCTGTGTGCTGAGCCCCCTCCTGTATTCTCTCTACACCCACCACTCCAGTCTGACCCACAACAACAATCTCATCATCAACTTTGCTGATGACACATCAGTCGGACTCATCTCGAAGGGAGACGAGGCAGTCCTTATCTCTGCTGACATCTCCTGGACAGACAACATCTCAGCGGTCGTCAAGAAGGCCCAACAGCAGCTGCACTTCCTGAGAGTCCTCAGGAAGTACAAGCTGAACTCCAACCTGCTGCTGACATCACAGTATGGTACGGCAGCTGCACTAAGGCAGACAGAGGCTTCAGAGTGTAGTCATGACAGCACAAAAGACTATCGGCTGCCCTCTCCCCTCCCTGATGGACATTTATTCCTCCCACTGCCTCAGCAGAGCAGCAAACATCATCAAGGACAGCTCCCACCCTGGTTTCAACATGTTCAGCCTGTTTCCCTCAGGGAGCCGCTACAGGTGCATCAACACAAAGACCCACAGACTCAGAAACAGTTTCTTCCATAACCACCCTGAACTCATACATGCACCGATAAGTACAGCCCCCCCCTATGTGCAACAACCAGAACTGTATATACAGGAACGCCGGAAATGAGCGGCTGTGAAATCCTTCTAGCCTTTGTTCAAGTCCACCCTTACTTCCACTTTTTGTTCGGTCACTAGCGCCACAGCGTGAAAACTTTCAAATTGACCCAGAAATGTCGCTCCGTTGTTTTGTACATTTTTTATTCTCGAGGAGCTGGAAAAACTTTATCGTTGTCACCGGCATGTTTGGTACCTTAGGCTCATCAGAGACAATCACATCCAGGTAAAATAATTTTATTTAATCTACACGCATTTAGGAATTACTTAGCTAATTCAATGGATAATTTCATCCTTATAGAATATGATGCAACACTATAGATCAACTTAG
The DNA here is from genome assembly GCF_900408965.1 of Simochromis diagramma. NCBI lineage: Eukaryota > Metazoa > Chordata > Actinopteri > Cichliformes > Cichlidae > Simochromis > Simochromis diagramma. The sequence goes on from NW_024386892.1 coordinate 3,190,611, forward strand.
CTCAGAATATATAAAGCATATAAACAATTACAGCAATATGATGCAACAAACACAGCAGTGCTACTGATCCAAAATACTCAAAGCTTCATAGAACTGAAACAAACATTTATTTTTACATCCCAAAACACTGGGATGATAACATTATTTGAACATTACCTAATAAGACTGATTCAGCACAGACAGTTATGTTAAACTTTCCTAGCAGTCCTTCACAAACAGGGAACAGTCTGTCTATTCTCTCCATCTGTCAGCTGCTGCTGGCTCTTCCTCCTCCTCTTCCTCACACACTGCTGAGTTTGTCCTGGTGGATCATCAGGGGTGCAAAGCCTCACAGATGATGTGCAGCAGTGGCTCCCTCAGTCTGTACACCTGAGCCATCCTTCAAATCCGGGGAAATGAAGGACGCATTTATGGGCCGCATTTGGAGCAGCCTTCGTCATGTCGCTGTGACGTAATCGGCCTACAGATGCGGCCTCAGGAGGATGCAGACCCTGATTTGGGACACTGCTTAAATCTGACTAAACAAGACCGGCAACCGACAAAATAAAGCAGGAAGTAATGCACACTGGTGACAAAGCTCTTTTAATTGTGCCTGTTTATTAAGGCAGGACAAACAATATAATGATAATAATCATAAAACAATCAGACGGAAGAATTAGAATTTTCTGCTGAACATGAAGTGAAAGAAGATAAAACACAGCAAACATGATATGATGTAGTCATCTCAGGAGGCTGCAGGTGGAGGTTTGATGGGGCTGAAGGAGGTTGTCTATTTAAATAACCCGCCAACGACGTTCCCCAGACCTGAGAGAGAAACGAGAAATTAATATCAGACAAACACAGATGGAGCCGACGCGGGCTCGTCTCTGAAGCTGCAGTTCCTCCCACGTCCAGCAGAGGCAGCAGCGAGTCGGCTCCCACACACTGACCTCTGTGGATAATTTCCTCTTTCATAACACCTGTACAGGTTTGATTTTTTTGGATGATAACACGACAGGGTGCCATCAAATTCAAAATGAAATCATATCAAATTTAAATATTTGGTCTATTTTCCATGTTGTAAATCAGCTTTCTGCTTTCATCCTGCACGATGCCAAGTCACATGTTTAAACACAAAATGTTTAAAAATGCTGCTCCATTAGGCAGCGCTCACCTCCTCCACCTCCTCCACCTCCCTGACCCTCGTTTTTGTTTCCACCGTCGAATGACAGCACGTCATCGATGTTGAGGCCTCCTCCTCCTCCTCCTCCTCCTCCTCCTTCCTTCTTCTTCTCACCCTCCTGGCCACCCTTCTGCCCCTTCTGCGCGTATGCACTTATGCCCTTCTTCACTGCACCCTCCACCACCTTACCTGCACAACAAACAGCGTTTAGGCATCCTCACCTGAAGGGCTCTCACCATCACATTTATATGTACTGATTATTGCTGCTTATTTCTACTTTCAGCGTGAGCTATTTCATCTGTACTTGGCCATCTGCAACCACGTGCCGACACGGCTCCACAGCCACAGATGGACGGTTTTAGGGAAGAAACAGGAGCCACGGCCGCTGAAAGGTGAACCGTGTCTGTGCGTGTAGTGCTGCTAGTTTGTGGTGACCCTACTTTTGGAGACATGCTGAGCAGCTAGGTTGGAGCTGGTGGCCTCAGCTCGCTCTCTAAAGCTTCTGGCCTCACGTTAGCGTTGCTGTGGAAGGGTACGCGTGGACCAGTTTCCTCTTTTTGTGTCTGCAGTACCTGATGGGCGGTGTGGGCGTGCGTGACGTGGGCGTGTACCTGCTGTGCTTCGTGTCTGCTCCCTGAGCTTCAGCGGCTGAGTTTGCAGAACAGGCTGAACAACGACGGCCGAGTGCGATAATTACACTTACTTTGCATTGACGTTTCTATGACAACATGATTGATTGCACTGTAAACAAGGCCGCCCTCACCGACACGGCCGTGTGGAAATTCCTGTCAGTTTCACGCAGGAATGTGGACGGACAAACCGGCGAACTGTCGGTGTTGGTGTTTGCATCGATGTTGTTGCACACCTCGTCTTCTCAACAAAGTCCAAAAATTACGTTAAATATTTAATTTTTTTTTTTACTGCAGACTGAAAATGAAATGACTGCTCATTCATAAAGTCTGTGATTTAGTATCAGACAGTGTTATCGCTTCCTGGTTGTGAGTCTGAACTAAAGTGTGAGTGCTCAGTCAGCCGATCGCCACACAACATTTCTGTTTTTGCTTAAAGAGCAAAAGGATTTTAAAAAGCGTGGACAGTTTAGATAACCACAGAAAAAGTAAGATAATCATAATCATGATAATAGAATGAAACATCAAAATAAACAGAGGTCGTAAGTTTACATTTCTAATGAAGAGATTCAACTCAACTGTTATGACCTAATTAAAAATCTTTCATTTTAGCTTCATACTTTGAACCTTTTGAAGGAAACTCTCTGAGGTTTGAAGCTGTTGCAGACAGCAGAATAAAAACTCTTCTCTTCTTTGAAATAATATTTAAAGCTGATGAAATCTGAGAGATTTTCCTCAAACTCACCGGCTTGCTGTCCCACAGCACGCGCAATCCCATCATTTCCCCCGAGTTTGCCACCGAAGTCTGCCATGACTGCTGCCGCCCGGAGTGTGTTTGTGGATGCTGAAGCATCTGTCTTATACAGGAGGGTGCGTTCGCCCCCTCAGGTGACGGGATACGAGCGCCGCTCCCGCCCTGCTGAGGTGAGGCTGCCGCACAGGGCTGACCTGTCACACAGGTTTGAGGCCAGGCGGCAGCATCATTTATCTATTATATTATGTATACAGTGTCAGCTCACGACAACTGCTGTTGTGGTTGGTTACTTCAGACTTTTAATAAAAGACCTGCTCAAACAGGAACGGTAATTTGAGAAGATGGCAGCACTGAGGTGAAATACACCTGTGATGGTGGGAGCCCAACAGGTGACGGAACAGTTTCCTCTAGATGAGAGACGAGTGCAAACCTCGCTCATAAATCATTTGTAGACTATGAATGTGAGGAAAACAGCATGAGTCAAGTCAAGTTGGCTTTATTGTCACTTCAACCATATACAGTTAGTACACAGTGAAGCGAAACAACGTTCCTCCAGGACCAAGGTGCTACATGCAACATAAATTAACAGAAAACACTAAACTAGCTAACTAAGAGGCCTAGTTAGCTGGCTAGCAGAGACAAGACAGACTGACCTAACATAAATTACAACATAAATTAACAAAAACTATCTAACTATCTAAGGAAGACTTTTTTTTTTTTTGTTAACAGACAGCAGACAACAAAGTGCACGTGCAAATGTGCAAACAAGAGCAACAAAGTGACAGTGTGACAAAAAAACACAACGTAACATAACAATAAGGTTTTGTAGGTGAAATACAGAGATCTGTTTGGGCTCTTCTGCCTGACAGGTGACAGGTGACAGGTGTGCTCCCTGAGACCGAATGAGGAGTTAATATGCAGCTGAAGCTCCTCTATGGCTGACGCAGTCTGAGGGAGGAGCTCCGCTGCCCTGCAGGGTGGAGTTGATGAGCTTCAAGCTCATCCCAACGATGCTCCGGCCGACGAAACTTCGTAATGACTCAGTGTTTAACATGGCAGAGCTGAAGTGACTGAATCTTCATGTTTTGACAAATGTGAAGAGTCTCCTGCTCTGTGTGTGTGTGTGTGTGTGTGTGTGTGTGTGTGTGTGTGTGTGTGTGTTCTAAAAGCCCTGCATGAGTCACGCTGTATTATTTATGTTCATAATAAGCTCGTTGACAAAGAGCTTTTTCACAGGACTCCGGGGTTAATCAGGTCAACAGGACATCATCACGTGGGTACCTGCAACATCCCAGCCCTCAGTTCGTTGATGGAAACTCAAAGATTTATTTCAAAAGGTCAAACAACGAAAACAAAGAGACAACAAACAAGTGAAACAGAAGCTGCCCACATGTACAGTGGGGCAAAAAAGTATTTAGTCAGCCACCGATTGTGCAAGTTCCCCCACCTAAAATGATGACAGAGGTCAGTAATTTGCACCAGAGGTACACTTCAACTGTGAGAGACAGAATGTGGAAAAAAAAATCCATGAATCCACATGGTAGGATTTGTAAAGAATTTATTCGTAAATCAGGGTGGAAAATAAGTATTTGGTCAATAACAAAAATACAACTCAATACTTTGTAACATAACCTTTGTTGGCAATAACAGAGGTCAAACGTTTACTATAGGTCTTTACCAGGTTTGCACACACAGTAGCTGGTATTTTGGCCCATTCCTCCATGCAGATCTTCTCGAGAGCAGTGATGTTTTGGGGCTGTCGCCGAGCAACACGGACTTTCAACTCCCGCCACAGATTTTCTATGGGGTTGAGGTCTGGAGACTGGCTAGGCCACTCCAGGACTTTCAAATGCTTCTTACGGAGCCACTCCTTTGTTGCCCGGGCGGTGTGTTTTGGATCATTGTCATGTTGGAAGACCCAGCCTCGTTTCATCTTCAAAGTTCTCACTGATGGAAGGAGGTTTTGGCTCAAAATCTCACGATACATGGCCCCATTCATTCTGTCCTTAACACGGATCAGTCGTCCTGTCCCCTTGGCAGAAAAACAGCCCCATAGCATGATGTTTCCACCCCCATGCTTCACAGTAGGTATGGTGTTCTTGGGATGCAACTAAGTATTCTTCTTCCTCCAAACACGACGAGTTGAATTTATACCAAAAAGTTCTACTTTGGTTTCATCTGACCACATGACGTTCTCCCAATCCTCTGCTGTATCATCCATGTGCTCTCTGGCAAACTTCAGACGGGCCTGGACATGCACTGGCTTCAGCAGCGGAACACGTCTGGCACTGCGGGATCTGATTCCCTGCCGTTGTAGTGTGTTACTGATGGTGACCTTTGTTACTTTGGTCCCAGCTCTCTGCAGGTCATTCACCAGGTCCCCCCGTGTGGTTCTGGGATCTTTGCTCACCGTTCTCATGATCATTTTGACCCCACGGGATGAGATCTTGCGTGGAGCCCCAGATCGAGGGAGATTATCAGTGGTCTTGTATGTCTTCCATTTTCTGATGATTGCTCCCACAGTTGATTTTTTCACACCAAGCTGCTTGCCTATTGTAGATTCACTCTTCCCAGTCTGGTGCAGGTCTACAATACTTTTCCTGGTGTCCTTCGAAAGCTCTTTGGTCTTGGCCATGGCGGAGTTTGGAGTCTGACTGTTTGAGGCTGTGGACAGGTGTCTTTTATACAGATGATGAGTTCAAACAGGTGCCATTCATACAGGTAACGAGTGGGGGACAGAAAAGCTTCTTACAGAAGACGTTACAGGTCTGTGAGAGCCAGAGATTTTCCTTGTTTGAGGTGACCAAATACTTATTTTCCACCCTAATTTACGAATAAATTCTTTACAAATCCTACCATGTGGATTCATGGATTTTTTTTTCACATTCTGTCTCTCACAGTTGAAGTGTACCTCTGGTGCAAATTACTGACCTCTGTCATCATTTTAAGTGGGGGAACTTGCACAATCGGTGGCTGACTAAATACTTTTTTGCCCCACTGTACACCATGACCTCAGAGACCTACATTTATCTCGCAGTTTGTTGTTTGTTTCACTGGGACACAAACAACGTGCTGGAAGCCAAACTGGGATCTTCTGCTGTTTGCAGGATTGCCTCACAGCTCTCGGGAATCGTTCAGCGTGTGAACACAGCGAGGACTCAGTCACATCCTGGTGTTGGTTTGAACATCTAGAGACAGATGTGTGATCAGGGTAAACGTGCAGCCTGCCTCACGTTTTATAATCTGAAACCTTTTGGGGAGTAAAGCAGTGTGAGTTCACTCGTCAGTTTCTGCGAAGCTCGTTGTTGTTTATTGACCTGTCAGACCGGTCGATTCACGCTCTTCTCTCGATGGAGGCGCCAAGGATAATCCGGTGTCTGATTGGCTGCAGAATCCAGGTGTTGCTCCGGGCAAGTGATTAACATTTATGGGTTTGACTGTAGCCGCCCTGCTGTCACTGAACGCCTCTCTTTGTTTGCTTCACAAACAAAAGTGGGTTAAGTAACCACGGAAACCAGGTGATTGGATAGAAATTGCTCCAGTCTTGATGTTGTTCTTGTTAAGAAGTCACAAAATTTCAAGCTACTTTACAATTTTGCCAGACCCGTGATCTTTGTGATATCTGTAGCTTGTGTTCTACAAGATATTTAATTATATTCATATCACATCGCTGTAACCACCGGTGACGGGTCCGACCTTCCTGTTTCCTCTCTGTAAACATTATGGGCAGATGCACAAACTTGTTTATTGCTGGATCGTTCAGGACATGCAGCCTTTTTGTTCGGTGGTGAATAAGAACGTTGCGAGCGTGCAGGAATATTATCAAAATGTTATATTAAAGCAACAGCTGCTGCTCGAGGGGTTGGTCAGTCGAGCACGTGGGGAAACATTTCTGCCTGACAGGTAGAACCATGGTTTCCACGTCTGCACCTGTTGTGGGTGCAGTGATTCAATAAGCTGCAGAGGTGTGCTGAGGGAGACCGTTCTCATTCCCAACGCGTAACATACCGATGATTTGTCATGTCCCGAGGTGTCCCACAGGAATACAAAAGCTGACCTTCCGTGTCCCTATGATACGCGCCGGATTCTGGAGGGAATCCAATAGAATGACTGAGTTGGCTGTAAAGGAGGTCTTCCACATTATGCTGTCTGTAAGATGGGCTGTAGTCATCCTCCAGCCTTATGCAGTCTTAATCCACGACTGATAGAAAACTCCAGGCCTTCCTTGAGCTGGTGATGAGACTGAGCAAAATAAAACCGGAAGAATCTAAAGAGCAGACACAGAGAAGCTTCGTGGAACAGCTCTTTGACTGGCGTCTGTGTCTGTGTGCCACACAGCAGCTCAGAGCGTCCTCATGGAGGTGCTCCATCGTTCTGCTGAGGGACTTCAACACTTGTGTGGGCACAAGTGTGACCTGGACAGGTTTGAATGGGAGAAACGGCCCAGTGTGAACCCGAGTGGTGTTCTGTTATTGGACCTCTGTGCTAACCACACATTGAACACCGTGTTGAAGAATAAAGGTGTTCATATTTGCATGCGGCACCAGGATTTTGTAATCATACCATCGGATCTGCAGCTGTATGTTCTGGACACGTGGGTCAAGTCGTCATCACCACCTGGTGACGACTTGGTTGGGGCGATGGGAGAACAAACATACAGTGAGGGTGGGAATGTCTGGCTGAGGCCGCGAGATCTTCAACTGCTGCTTTGTTGTTGTCGGTGAGGCAGTGTGTCATCGTCAGGGGTCCTTGACAGGAGCATGGCGGACCTCTGACCTCCGTCTGTGACAGCGAGAGTACAAGTAGCGTTTAGTCAAACCGGTGATGATGGAGGGAAAACGGAAGTTCATTGGTTTACAGAAAGCTTTACTATATTCATGCATTTCAAATTCGCTCAGGAGATCATACCAACATCTAAAGGTAGAACCTTTCTGTAAAACACCGACATTGTCATGGTACAGAACGACTCCGTGTTATTAAAACTCATCGTTTGAGTTTCTGGTTATTTGTTTATTATTTCTAGTGTTTAGGTGCTCCTGTGTGCCTCCTCCTTGTCTCCACGCTCGTGTGTTTCCTGTCGTACTTTGGAGAGTTTCACAGGTTTTTTTTCATCGAGGTCTTTTTATTGAAAGAGATTTTTATACAGTCACAACAACAAATAAACATACAAGCAGAGGGACACACTGCTCATAAACTGAAACCGTCCCATCTGCCAGAAGGAAAAGAAAGAAAAAACAAAAAAGGCAGAACGACTTATATAAACTTGACATTTACAGACACACTGTGGAGCAGGCAGCTATTGTCCATCTTTCCATTTGCCAATAAATGTCAGAAATGTTTGCCAGTTAGTGTAAAAGCTGGACGTGGATCCTTTGACGGAGCATCTCATCTTTTCCAGTTGAAGTTACTGCATAACATCTATGATCCATCGTGAACATGAAGGAGGCGAAGAGTCAGTGCTTTGAGTTTTGAGTCTCGTCTGATTAGTCTCAGCTGCCGTTTCCTCGTCTCCCTGTGTGTGTGCTTCCCTCTCTTCTCTGTCGGATCGTCTTCGTCGTCAGCCGTGTCCCCTCCTCCTCCTCCTCCTCGATGTCTTTGCTCATGGTTGTAAGGTTTTTGTAACGTTTTCCATGTTCCTCGTGTTCTTTTGTTTAGCTGCTCCTGGTTTCAGTTTTGTTGTGTTTTTGTTGAGCCTCCGAATAAAGACTTGCTCTCAGTTTAAGCTCCGCCTACACCTCCGTTTGTCTGCGCTTGGTCCGCTCTCTCTCATCATCACACGGTTGGCCTCACACATATAAATATATTCTTGGAGCAAATGAAGTAGAGCCTGTGCGCACCTAAGAAACGAGACAGAAAGTGGAGCTTGGACTCTGTGGTTGTGGCTCACCAAGTATAAAAAACAATGATTTTGTCACGGATGCTGAAGGAACCAAGTGCAGGCACTGACGACTGGCGTCCTGTGAGTGAGCTTTATTTACAGGCTGGATGAAGTGCAAACAAAAGTAGAGAATGGCAGTGACATAAACTAAGAAAAACCTAAACTGGTAACGAGAAACATGCAACCTGAGACAAAGAACGAGAGAAAAGCTGAACGTTGGAGAGAATGACAGCAGGAGAAACACCAACACAGGCAGGACAACGAGAGGAACAGCTGGGAATAATCAGACATAACCAGACAAAGGAAGCAAAGCGGGATACACTGACATAGGAAGAGGACTGCACTCAGAAAAATAAAGGTGTCAACTGGAACCAAAAGTGGTTCTTTAGACTGATGCCGTAGAAGAACCTTCAAAGGTTCCCCAAAGAACCATCAAGAAATGGGTCGTTGGGGAACCTTTAATGGTTTTTGAAGAACCTTTTTAAAATGGTTCTTTACAGAATCATTTTAAAGAAACTTGAGTGGTTATTCAAAGAACTATTTTAAATCTTTCAAAATAAAATGCATCATAAATGGAATTGTCTTGATTAGGGTAAAATAAATACGAGCACAGCACAGACATGTTTTAATGGTTTATTGTCATTTTGCAGTATACAAAAAGACAAAAAGACATTTTAACCCTCAGCACAACATCACTACTCATAAATGTCACATATTAGTGTTTTAAACAGTAATAAATAAACTTCTTTACTACACTATAAATAAAAACATAAATACTATATCTATAGATAACACAATTAATACATGTATTGGTTAATTAATAAAACGTCAAAAAGTGATAAAAACACAATAGAAATAGCAATAGCTTCATAACAGACCAATAAAATAACATTTTCATGTTTGCATGTTCAGTAAAAAACAACGTTTTTGATTAAAATGATCAATGAACTTCAGCGTTATGTGAGGTTAGTTTCATGTTGGACTCGTGGTCCTTTGTTAGTCCAGTTTAGGACCACGTCTCTGACGTATGTATCAGATCAAAACAAGCCCACACCTGCAGTTGTTTCAGTTTTTCACAGGTGTTTCCTGTCAGCTGGTCAACCTCACTCAGGTGAACATCCATATCAGCCAACCAAACGACAAGCTCCTCCCTTTGTGCTTCAAATCCCTCCCACTCTGAGACAAGGAGCTGAGAGAGAGAAAACAAGGGTCAGTTATAAAGAAGAGAGAAAAGTGAAACCCTCCTCAGAGGGTCTGACTCTATCTCACTTTGTACCTGCTATTAAAGTTTAGCATTTAATCGTGAAATAATTAACTGCTGGGTGCTGACATGTAAGAGAGCATTGCAGGAGTGACACAGGTTGGTATTGTATTACTGCATCACACATTTAATTCATTCTGTTTGTGTAATTATGTAACCACACAAGCACCCCCTCTACATCCACACACTCAGCAGCATATTAGGAGTGATGTCTCTCCATGAACCCAGATTAAAAACACCTTCAAATGAATAAAACCACATCATCATCCATGTTATTTGAACAAGTTTATTTCATTTTCACATAATTTTTTACCTTGTGTACATTTCAGAAGCACTTATTTTAAAGTATTCCCAATAAAAGATCTCTCATTCAGGATTTCCTTTAAACCAATGAACATATATGAATATATACATTTTCAGAGAAGCCGTTTCCCATCAGTTCGGTTGGACACTTTCATCTCAGGCGGCTGCAGACGGAGGTTTGAGGAGGCTGCAGGAGAATCTGGACCTCTGGCTTCCTACTTAAAGAGCCCCCCGAGAGCGTTCCCCATACCTGAGAGAAAAAGGATCCGATTAATAAAAGACACTGAATGTGAAAAGACATCAACAGCCGGGGCCAAAACCTGCAGTTTCTCTAGTGTCCGGCAGGGGCAGCAGTGAGTCAGTCTCCATAGACTCCCATGTTAAAACTTTGCAGCAGAAACAAATGTTTACAGTCTGATACACAAGCTGCTTGACTTTTCCTTGCGTGTGGAGGAAACTTCTACAGCTCTTATGTTGAGTGTAGGCAGACTGCTAAAGAATGTGTCAGGAGGAACTCAGAGGACGTTTTTATTGTTCACATGTTGAATTTTTTAACAGCTGGGATGCAACGATTTCATAAACCCACAGAAACATGTTCAGCTGCTACCAAACTCAAAATGAGTTTTTAGTTAGTTTAAATGTTTGGCATGTTTTCTGTGGTCTATCGTTTATGAGGAAACTGCATTGTGCTGTCATTTATTAAGGTTTGTGATCCACTGCTGGTCATGAAGTGCAAATTAACCTGCACAACACAAGATCAGTTCTAAAGTTGTTTCACTTTAAAGTAAGAAAAGGATGCTGTTACAGATCCTGGCACAGCTGGGATCTTATCACATCCACATCATGTGACAGCTGTTGCTTTGCCGTAGCTGTGAGCTTCACAGGAGGAAACGAAAAGGAAGTTAGACAGCGCTCACCTCCTCCTGCTCCTCCTTGATCCTCATTCTTGTTTCCACCGGCCAGTTTGAGGACGTCTCCCACGCCGAAGCCTCCTCCTCCTCCTCCTTGAGCCTCATTCTTGTTTCCACCGGCCAGTTTGAGGACGTCTCCCACGCCGAAGCCTCCTCCTCCTCCTCCTTGAGCCTCATTCTTGTTTCCACCGGCCAGTTTGAGGACGTCTCCCACGCCGAAGCCTCCTCCTCCTCCTCCTCCTTCCTTCTTCTGCTCACCCTCCTGCTGTTTGTTTCCACCCAGGGCCTTCTTCACGACACCCTCCACCACCTTACCTGCACAGTAATGAGCGGTGCAGTTTATTAGAGGACGTCCTCACTGATGTCATCTTTTTATCATCTTTCCTTTTCTTTTTGTATTTTTATAATTTTTGCTAAAACTGTTGAACTGATTCTGCTTTAAATGATTTATTAAATATGTTCATGTTTTGAATGGAACCTGTTTTATTTAATAGTTCTGTAGTTTCTGTGTCTGATCATCCGTCTGACATTTTTCTCTCATCTTTGTTTTTAAACTTGATCCGTGAGTAAAGTTATGCTCTTTGTCGTCATGGTTATCATTGAGCTGTGTGTATGAAACATGATGTCAAATATGATGCGAGTAAGTTTGACTCTACAAAAACGTCCCAACTTTAAAATGTTTGAAACACAATCTGATGATAAAAAGAAAAAAGTGCAGATTCTTTCATAACATTTTAAAATCTTTGCCTTTAGCTTCTGATTGTGCATCTTTAGAAATAAACTGCCTGAGGTTTGAAGCTGTTGCAGACAGCAGAATAAAAACTCTTCTCTTTTTAAAATAACATTTAAACCAAACTCACCGGCTTGCTGTCCCGCAGTACGAGCAATCCCGTCGTTACCCAGAGCTTTGCCGAGGAAGTCCGCCATGACTGCTGCTGTCTGGAGTGTGTCTGTGGATGCCGAAGCTTCGGTCTTATACATGCAGGTGCGCTCGTCCCCTCAGGTGATGCGGTACGAGAGCCGCCCTGCTGAGGAATCGGGTGTGGCTGCCACACAGGACCAATCATGTTGGTGTGAACCCAGGCAGCAGTTGAAGAGTGACGGTGAGGAGCTCCACATGTAAAAGTCACATCGCCTGCGGTCAGAGCTACGCCGATACTATGAGCATCACCTACTGGCTCTAAAAACAATGAGGGGTGTGTCTGCATATTTAAGTGACAATAACACGCTTTATTATTAATGCTCATAATAAAAACCTGTTTTCATAGAACTGCATCAGGACACAGCAGGAAGGACTGTGGGGTCACCTCAGTGTGTGTGTTTGTGTGTGTGTGTGTGTGTGTGTGTGTGTGTGTTGTTGTTGCTGTGTGTCATGACACAAATGTGTCTTCTCTCTTTGGTTCCTGCTGGTTTCCTGTCGCACGGCTGCTCGGTTCTCACACTGCTGTGTTGATGGAGGCAGCGATGAGGATCGGGTACGTGATTGGCTGCTGAATCCAGGTGTTGCTCTTAGCAGATGGTTTATGGGTTGGACTGCACCCGCCCAGCTGTTGTTGAACGCCTTTCCACATTAGTTTAAAGTAACCATGGAAACCAGGTGACAGGACAAACTCACCTGCAGCCTTTTACACGCAACATGTTCATGTTGATCTTATTAGCTCATTTACAGGAGTCAACATAATGGAAGCAATTCAAGCAACATAATTTCACGTCTTCAGTAATAAAAATTTTTTAAAATGAGATAAAAACAACATTTTTAAATTTGAAATATATAAATAAATATATAAATATATATTCATGTTAGTCCACATTTTGAGACTAAAACTCAAAATCTCAAACTAGCATAATAAGATAACACAATATAAAATCCAAAACATTTAACATTCCTGGAAACCCTCTCCTGTCTGATCATTTCCTGATAACATTTACATTTACAATAATTGATTACACAGCGGTGGTGAGTAGACGTTTATCACAGTAGATGTCTTTCTGAAAGCGCTGTAACTAAGTTTAAGAATATAATCCACCCACTGTTATCATCTCCAATGCCCTGTACCAACACAGAGCAGAGCAGCTATCTGAACACTACTCCAACAGAGGTCGATTATCTTGTTAATAATTTCACCTCCTCACTACGTACGACTCTGGATACTGTAGCTCCTGTGAAAACTAAGGCCTCTAATCAGAAGTACCTGACTCCGTGGTATAATTCTCAAACACGTAGCCTAAAGCAGATGACTCGTAAGCTGGAGAGGAAATGGCGTGTCACAGATTTAGAGGATCATCATTTAGCCTGGAGAAATAGTTTGCTGCTTTATAAGAAAGCCCTCCGCAAAGCCAGAACATCTTACTATTCATCACTGATTGAAGTAAATCAGAACAACCCCAGGTTTCTCTTCAGCTCTGTAGCCAGGCTGACAAACAGTCAGAGCTCTGTTGAGCCAACCATCCCTTTAACGTTAACTAGTAATGACTTCATGAACTTCTTCACAAATAACATTTGAATTAGAGAAAAAAGTAGCTGTGAGTGCATCTACATAAGAAGGGACAGTGTTTGCATCCCACCATCCACTGTAAGGACACAGATGTGAGCTCCCACGAGGTACCTGAACTGAAACTAGTTGAGGTTTAGTCCTTATACAGCACAGCAGAAACAAGTAGGCAACCTTTTCTGTGTCGTCTGGAAACATTTGGTCTATATTAACTTTTCTACGTGTGTTGTGTAGATCTTCACAGTGCAGCAAAAGTGGCCCAAGTATGGAGCCTTGTGGGACTCCTACAGAGGATTCAAGCTCAGCAGATCTTCGGTATACACTGTTATGATTAAATCCACATTAAATCATAACAGCTTCTTCAGAAAGATGAAAACGTGTGAGTTTCATAAACAGATTGTGACTGGCAGTATCAAATGGTTTTAGTCGTTTGCTGTTTTTCCTGCTATATGTTTCTTTATTGTTTAAACTCAGTTAATCTTGACTTTGAAAAATTAGCGAGGAGTTTCTTCAGCTGCCACTTTGTGACAGAAACACCCATCAGCTGCTCTGCAGAGAAACAGGTTTCTCTTTTGTTAAGTGACAGTTTCACGCGATCATCAGCAAGAAGTAAAAATACTCGTGAGGAACGCCCTGCAGACTGGAACATACCGACACATCGCTGCACCTGAAAACATCCAGTAAATCTGGAACACAAAGCTTAATCAGGTCAGGAAACAAAGAGCAGACAATAAACTAACTGAAAATAGAACTGCATTCCCATACGCTGGGAACGCTCAGCAGCTCAGCAGGTCGGTCACATGATCGGGTCTGAAAAGAGGATCTCAGAGTTTTTCAGAAGTAAAGAAGAGCCGAGGTTCAGCAATCTGCAAAAACTCTACTGTGAAGACAATTTATAAAAATCACAGTTTTACAGAAGTTTATGTTCTGGGTCAAAACTCAAATTCAAAGTCCAACAAAAGTGCAGATCAAAGCGTCAATTACAATTAAATTACTATTTAAAATTACGATTTAGAAATTCAAATCAACACAATAATAAAAAAGATGATATAGATTCATAATTTAAAAAATGATGAAATAAAATTTCTAAGCTGAAATAAAGTTCAATATGAAGAAAAAATGTAAAATAATAACTTGATGATTTAATGTTAAGACACCAGACGTCAGATTTCTGAGGGTTAATATAAGAAACTCATCGCTCTGGGGAAAAAGTTTAAATGATGACAGGAATCAAAAAGCTTCGCTCTCCTCCCGACAGCAGGACGAGCTTGTTGCTGCACATTTCTGACACTGGGCGACGCTGCAGCAGCTCGGCGGCCCTGCAGAGGAGCAGCAGCGCCTCACACATGTGGCAGCTTTAACATTTAGACTATAAACAGTGTTTCGATTTTAGCAACTCTGTTAAAGGAAACGCAGAATCACTTTAAAATGAACACTAGTCAAATATTTAACATGAAGAGTGAAAATTTACACATCGCATAGTTTTAGCACTGGCCTTAAACCAGGACAACAACAGCCACGCGCATCGAAATAACGAATTCTGTGTTTAAATAACGAATTGTAGAATAAAATTCAAAGCATTTCCTGTTTATACGGCGAGTCTTCCTTTCTGAGTCCTACAATAAACATCATATTTCTAACGGTGGACCGAGTGACACCCGGGTGAAGATGAGAACCAGAAACCTGCAGCGTCAGCAGAAGTAAAAGATATTCTACTGGATATCAATCAGAGTTGTTTTATTGTGTTTGCTGACAGGAAGCAGGAAATCAGGCACATGTTTACTCTGAGCCCCAAAATAAAACTTTATTGATCCAACTGAAAAATCCTTTCATCAGCTCGTCTGCGCGGGCGGAAAACACGAGCTGAGTGTCTGTGGGCGACACAGACGTTTGCTTTAGTGATGACACACAAACACCAGCCTTTCAAGTCTTTTTGTTTGTTTGTGTTTTTGGTTTTAAATTTAGCAAATCAAAATTCATTTTTGAAACAAACGTTCCCCCTCAGACCGTCCCGGGAATACTGCGGACACGTGAAAATGCTCCACAGCAGGTGAATAAAATATGAAGCAAAATAAAATCCTTTGAATAAAAACAACAAGAACGAATCAACGTTTTGTGACACTGAAGACGACGAAGCTCAGAATGTTAAAACATTTTTATTTTGTTGTTAAAAATCAGCAACACATACAGGAAGTGTGTGTGGATTAATCATTTCAGTGTGTGTGTCAGCAAAGCCACGTGCATTTATAAGGCTTCAGGTATCCCTCCGTCAGGGGGCGGAGCCCAAAAGAAACCTGTGGTCCACAACAACCAATCAGATGAAAGTGTGGAGTTAAACCGACAGTGTATATGATGAGCGAAGGCGGCGTAACCATGGTGCGCGGGGGGAGTGATGAGGAGGGTTTCTCTTGGTTAATGAGGGGTCAGAGGTCAAAGGTTGAGCAACAGATAAAATATGAAGATCCTTCTTCTTCTCTCGTTCGGTGACGGCAGGAAGTTCAGAGTCTGAGGGAAACCAAATGAAGAGGAGAAACATTTTGTTTAAAGCAGGTGAGTTAGGTCAGCTGACGTGAAGCTTACCTGTGACAGGTACGGTGCAGCACGTATATCCAAAGGACATTTTAATCAAGGACTTTTGACCTGTAATGGATCATTTTTGTGTTGCATTGATGCTGAGCTGTGCGCATCTTTCCTGGTGACTCGCATCACCGAGCAGCTTTTCTTTTCTGTATGTTCTCATAATTATGTTGTGCCTCCTGGTGGCAGCTTCATGCTGGTTTATTTGCTTGTTCTCTGCACAGAAACTTTATGATTAGCACCACGTTGGTCTTATTGGGGCCATGTTTGTTATTTACAGCTAACAGGAGCAATGTGAAACCTGAAGGGCTGTGGGCTTTCACACCAACTTCTGTGGCTACAATGTAGCTGCCATCACCAGTGTGTGAATGTGTGTGTGAATGGGTGGATGACTGGATGTGTAAAGCGCTTTGGGGTCCTTAGGGTCCTAAAGCGCTATACAAATACAGGCCATTTACCATTTAGTGTACTGCACAGAAATGCCACCAGAGGGCAGCAAGTGCTGAGACACTTACAGATGTGTGCGCCATCAGCACCAGCAGGTGATCCTTCATCTGCTCACTCATGTACCATCAGGATGTCCGATAAGAATCTTTGAACCAAGGTAGGGGTGTTGTTATCTACTGACTCTGTCGTTTAAAAGGATGTTTGCATTTAGACGAGTTAACTGATCTAAAAGTGAACCGCTCCAGCAGTTTGACCTGCATCTTCGGCTAGTCAGACACAGCTGACATAAGACTGATTAACTACGAGGGGGAGGGCTTTGTCAGAAAGTGCAATCAACTCTGCAGAAAAGAGAGAACGCACTCTGATCGTATGAGGATCATTATCATCCTGCTTCCCCAAAACTCAGCAGATTCATCTGCAGCTGAAACTCAGCATCACCACTCTTTCATGGTTTTTCTCACCTACTGTTCAGCTGGTTCAGTCTGTTCTCCTCCTGCGTTTGGATTTTGCAGCTCAGTCTACAAATCAGAGAGAAAAGAGGTCAGTGCAGCAAATTTGTCCATATACAAAGCTGCATTTCTCCCCAAAACAGAAGCCATTAACACAACACTAATGACATGAATAATCTCCTTGTGGTTTGACTCTGAGACACCACTTTAAAGGTTTGCTGATGTAAAATAGATGTAAATAGAAGTTAAGCTGCTTATTTTTGGGAGAAATGAAACTTTATTTGGAGCAATCAGAACGACAGCAAGGCGTTCAGAAATCCAGAAAAGTAAGACGAAGCCAAAGTTGAGCAAAGGCGAAAGAAAAACTGGTGTTAGTCGCTGTAAACAACCTGCTGAGATCATCTGTGATCATTTCCAGCTCCTACTTTGGTTTCTGTAGGCTCCTCAAGAAAACATGGCTACATATGATACGATACATCAGGAAACATATTTCAAAGTTACATGTAGTCATTGTCTTCATGGGTGCAGAGTTGTCAGTTGTGGTTAACAGAATAAAGAGCAGGATCATGCAGCCGTTTCCTGTTAGTGTTGTTATTCATCGTCAGCCTCTTTTCTGCTTAAACACCCTTCATGCAGGTTTTGTTTCTTGTGTCGTAGGAGCAGAGATTACTGTTCGATTCCCTCTGATACTTCCATACTGCCACCGCTGTCACAGCACCCACACCGCTTAAATCAAGCCCAGCTCTCAGAGTGCGCCTGTCAGCATTAAACCTGGAAATACTGAGACGGCTTTAAGGGAGAAACGAAAGGTCGGAGAGGGATCATTAAGGCTGTCAAACAAATTCTCTAGATTCTACTTTTTTCTTGTAAATATGCTCCTTTTCCACATTCATTTTCCTTTGTTTTATTTTCACATATCTGCTGGTTGTTTTACTGTAAATTCGCTGGTTTCTTTTCTTTTAAGTTTACAGTGTTTTTGCTTGTTGTTTTGTTATTCTCCTTGTCCAGGACCTTATTTGTCTGTTTTAACTTCATACGCAGCGACAGTAGGAGGACTTTATCTAAAGGAAATGATATTTTACTGATGTCCAAAAAATCCCTGAAATCTGGTCTTTTCTGATCTGAAATGTCTGATTCGTGAAGCTGTCGATGTCAGATAATCAGGCAAGAAGCTTCATGCCATGCCACCCCTCCCCCCCAACCAATCAGGCACCTCCTCAGGCACTGGCTCCGCCTCCTCCTGTTCACATCCAATAACCAGAGAGTTGGAAATGACAAAGGACAAAAAAAGTTATACACAAAAAACAGACTATGTGAATAATTACTGCATGAATGCTGAACACATGACTTTGACTCAGTAGTCATGAATATAATGAAACACGCTTTATGTGAATCTCCAAAATTCTGTCACGACTTTCAAAATTCGGTTTAGAAATATATTTTTGTAATTTTGTTAATGTGCAAAGTAGAAGTCCAGCTAATAAATTAGTTAAAAACAGAAATTTGAAATAATTGTATAATACAAGTATAACCTTTATCTGTAACATGTGAGAAAAACAAACCCCAGGTTATATAAATGAAATAACAACAACACAAAAACAAAAATGGAAACGAGACGCCTCAGTTCTCGTTTATATTTAAAATTTATAATAAGCTGACGTCACTCACCGTGCTAACGAATCCGGTTGCCGCTGCCGCATTCTCCACCCCCTGCACCGTTGCCTGGGCAACCTCATTGGCCCCAGAAACAGCGGTGTCGGCCACGACGTTGGCCTGCTCGGTCGTCTTCTGAGCAACTGGGAGACAGGAAACAGGAAATCAATGCTATTTTTATTGTTTACGTTTTAAAGTAAATGAGAAAAAGATGAATTTACAAACTCGTGAAGGATTTCGATTCTTGCTTCCACCATTTCATAACTTCAGTACAGTAAGTGCAGTTTGCACTGCAGGTGCTTTACCTGTGTTCACACCTGTCACAACTCCCTCCATCGTCTTACTTCCTGGAAAAAAAGAGAGAAAACCTTCGTGAGAAATGTATAAATCAGAAGCAGAGAGTTTGTGAGGTCATTATTCCTCTCTGGCTCTTCCGCACCGTGCCGCCCCTCCCTGAGCCTGGTTCTTCCGGAGGTTCCTTCCTCTTAACAGGGAGTCTTCCTCTCCGCTGTCACCGAGTGCTCGCTCGTATGGGTCTGTTTGTTGGGGTTGTCTCTTTACTGTACAATATAAACCAGCAGAATGCAACACTGTTTGTGTTTTTGTGCCATATAAATAAAATCAAGTTGATTCGATTCACCAACAGTGGCTGGAGACTTTCTCGCTGGCTTCTCAGTGCTTACTTTGCTGATGCTTCATACAATGTTCATTCTTCACATCAGCGCAGCAGCACAATCACAGCCGTGTTCATGGACCCGATTTTATGAGTCTGGATTTCAAACCCTTCCTGCTGTTTCCAACGATTAAAAAGGCTTCAAAGAATCAGGCCACAGCTGTTAGAGGCGACCAGACAGAAAATCTCATCTCTTCACCTTTGTTATAATCTATTAATATGTTTCATGAAAAAGCACCACTATCAGACTCAGCTGTTTTGCATGGATAAAGGATGATGATTGTTTATTGGTATGAATAAAAGGCCATTCGCTGACAGCAGCCAATCTGCAGCCTCATTAATTATGCATCATCTTTGCATCTTTGAGCTTCTTCCTTCCTGTAACTGCGCTCGTGCAGCAGCCTCAGCTTCAAACATCAGCGCTGCAGGGAAACAGCCGCCGAGTTTCCACGGTGTTTGTGTGAGATCAGCCGACAGCGAATCACAGACAAAGAGTCCGTTCACTGCGAACCGTCACATGTCCGAGCAGCTCGACGCCCACTGGCTGAATTACAACCGAGTCTGAATCGTTTCCAAACAACACGAAGAAGAATGCCGAGTGTTGAAGTCGTCCGTCCACCTCGCTGTGTCTGATCAGAGGCAGCGCGCCGTCCCCAGAATGTTAATAAAGAACAAAACAAGGGGAATGAGAGCAGAGAGTGGGCTGCCTGGGCGCAAAGTGGGTGACGTGAGTGAATAATTCAGAGAGCTCAGTTTATCTGTGAGGTAGAAACCAGGTCAGCCTCCGTCTGGACGTTTAAAAACAGACGTTTGCTTGTTGCTCCTGGTTTTATTCGCCCCACATGAGCTGTGGTTTGTGGCTGAACAGAAGAAAAGTTGGAATAAACAGGGCAGAGCTGCTTTAATGTCATTAAATATCAAACAGCACACACTCTGTTCATTTAAACCTCACAGATGACGAATTATCCTTCAGCTATCAGAAGCTTTTACTTTGAAAAGCAAACCCTGAGCTTGCTGAACAGGTGAGCACGGTGTGATTAGGTGTCGGGCTCATCTCTGACCCTTCCTGCTCGTGGACAGGATCCAATCTGGGGATCTCTGAATGCAGATGATGGTCTTCTGTTCTTCACACGACCTTCAGCATGAACCGGCGCCGTCTGCAGCCGGGCGTGAGCCGGATTACTGCCTCGGGTAACATCCACCATAAGGGGTCATAATGGGCGGGGCTTTGGTTGTGTTTTGGCCACATGCTGAACAAGCACGTTTTCAGAAACTATGAAGTGGCATGCATGGACCTACATCCCCGCAGTGACCGAGAGTCTCTGGATGAAGAAGAGTGAGAACTCGTCTGAGGGACTAAATGTGTCTTCGTGCCTGGGAGGGCCTCGCCACTCCTGCTTCACCTGCTTCACCTGCTTTGGATAAGTGGACGGATGAAATCGTGCTGCAGCAGCAGATCAGGATCCGGTCGCAGCGTCGTTCTGACAGGTTACGCTAACCGGAGCTGCGATCCATCAGGAAGAGCTGCACTTTAAATCACTGAACATTCAGCTTCCTGTCGTCCGCTCTCTTCATCCCTCATTGATTTTAGTGTCCTCCACTCAGCCCTCCTTGATTTTCTACACAAGAAATCTCAGTTCTTTCTTTCCATTAGTCTGTTGTTCTGGTTTTTAATAAATGCCACTCAGTGTTGGGGAGTAACAGAGTACATGTGCCGCCGTTAAGTATTTAAAATACTAAATATGAGTAACTGTATACTGTTACAGTTACCGTTTAAAAGGTGGTATTCAGAATACAGTTACTTTGTTGAAATAAATGGATTACACGGCGGTACTTTCCTGTTTCATATGTTTGCTATGCCCTCTCTCTTTTTGGTTTCCACGTCGGTGGAAACCCAAACAAAACAGGCATTAAGAGGCTCAACTGTCTGTGTCTCAATCTCACGTCTCATAATGATTTAATATGAAGGCAACAGGCAGAGAGTTACAGGCATCGCCCTAAAGCATGGAGCCTGATGGGCGGTGTAGCACAGCTGTAAGAAAGCTATTAAGACTCGACTGTACGCTGTGTTCGTGTTTTCCTCTTCCTCCACCTCCCCTCATCTTCCTATTCTCCCTCGGTCTGTTCCCCATCATGAGGGATGGGAGGAGGACGAGTGAAATTCGACAGCAAACGGGGATGAATGAAAGGACAAGAAAGAGACAAACAGCCAGAAGAGGAGAGATGGAGGATATACTTTTGGTGGTGAATGAATGAAACGAGTGGGTGTGTCTCGCTCCGTCCACTGCTGTTTGTCCTTTGGTGTTGGATTTCACTCGTCCTCCGCCCATGCTTCACCGATTGTCCACCAGGAAATGTGAAATTTCAAGTGCAAAGTAGTTTTAGAAGAGAGTGAAATTCAAAGTTGGAGCAGAAACTGAATCCTGAAATATTAAAAGAAACACACGGACGACAGGAAGTGGAGAGAAAAGTGCAATTCATCCTGACGCTGTGTTAAATCTGCAGATGGAAAGATGGAGGGATGGTGTTGACATTCACTCCGTCCATCCATCGCTCGGTTTCCAGCAGAAAGATGAAAGCTTCTCTTCTTTGTCCCCCTCATCCTCTCATCCTCTCATCCCTCCATCTCTCTTCCCACATCTTTCATGCACAGCGTCGGGATGAATTGTGTTTCCCTGATCTGTCACTAAAGTTTAACTTCCTGTTTTATCCCTCCCCCTGCCTCCTCCTTTCCTCACAGTGCTGTGATTGTTTGTAATTTTTCATCATATTTTATTTCTTTCAGATTTTATTTGTCCTCCACCCGTCCCTCCTTTTATCTTTTCTTCTTAAACGATAAATTATTTAAATGCAGCTTCCGTCCTCGTCTTTCTCTTCCTCTTTTCACCACAACTCTAATTTTACTTGCATCCATCTCCTCTCACCAACGTAGATGACCCCCTCCTTGGTCTTGGCAGCTGCCTCCTCCACTCCGGCCTTCGTCTTCTCGGCGGCGGCGACGACTCCATCCTTCGCCATGGAGAATCCCTTCTTGAAAACGTCCATGATGCTTTGCTTGTCTTCTTCTGCTGCTCCGTCTGCCTCGGGTGTCTCGCCTCTTCTCGTCTGCTGGGATCTGTTCCTCCTGCTAATGCATAAGTGAGAGAGAGGGTGGAGAGAGGGCACGTGAGGAGAGAGGGCTGCTTACGAGAAAGGGAGGGAGGGTAATACGTGCAAACAGCTCTGGATTCATGTGGTGGAGTGGAGCCTACAGAGGAGAGAAGTGAGTCGGAGATAAGAAGGAAAAGGAGAAAACAGAGAAAATGCTAAAACCATAAATGTCCCCAGACCTGGAGCTCAGACTGAAACACACAACAGAGACATTACTGCTCAGAAACACCTGCAGGGGCTAAAAACTGGCTTAGATGTTTTAAAATGGGGGTTTGTGGGGACTGGCTGGCTTTCAGAGCCTCGCGTGGACAGCGGAGGAACATCGGCTTTGGTACTTCCTCCTTTTTCAGGTCTGGAGGATTCTTGGTTTAATCAGGAAACTGAGTAATGACGATGTCCCACAAACACGTGAAATATAATATTCTTTATCTCAGGACTGTCACTTTACTCAGGCTCAGGATTTTAAAGGTAACTAAAGCTAAAGGACTCCTGTTTATTGGACTGTTGGAGTGAAACAGTGTGCGGAGGCTCCCCGTCATCTGTAGCTGTGCCTTCGACTCCATTAATGTGGAAATTCCATCAAAATATCTGCAGGATTTCATGCTAAGGATTCACTCAACAAAGAGCTGATATTCGAGAACGTCTCAGCTTGAGAACTTCTGCTGTGCTGTTCACCCTCTTGGACCTTTCCTTTGGTCATCTTTCTAACAGCTGCAGGAGACCAGAGTCCTCCCTGAACCAATCAGATCTATCAGACATATAAAATGATTCTCCAGCTCACGAGCTTTTGGTTGGGGCCACATTTTATCTGCTGTAGTGAAAACTTCAGTTGCACACGGAGCAGAAGGTAATCACTTAGCTGCTGTTTGCTGAGCGCTGAACAGAGCCTCCAATCAGATTAAAGGAAGCCAGCCTCCATCTTTCCTTCTTTAATGGTGAGATGAGACGAGGACACTGGGAGAAAACACAAAGCCAACTTCACCGTCCTCTA
The DNA here is from genome assembly GCF_900408965.1 of Simochromis diagramma. Taxonomy (NCBI): domain Eukaryota; kingdom Metazoa; phylum Chordata; class Actinopteri; order Cichliformes; family Cichlidae; genus Simochromis; species Simochromis diagramma. Next base: position 3,213,941 of record NW_024386892.1, read on the forward strand.
TTTTTAGCTCAAAGCTTCTTCCATCAAACATGGTCCCTGCGTGCATGCTGACACGGTTAATCCACTTAGACCAGCCGTGTGTGTGCGTGTGTGTGTGTGTGTGTAAAGATGTTGGAATAAATTATAGATTGTACCATGTGTTTAATGTGTGTCAGAAGAGCAGTGGGATCTTTTCGCGATGGATCTGCTCCATCTCTGTATTTTTACTCAAACAGCTTTGCATGACTGATAGTTCAAAATAATCCTTCTTTATCTGATGCTGGGCCATGTTCATTCTCTGGGAGCTGTTTTACCTCCTGTCTCTTTAAGTCCTCCCTCCCTAAAAGCAACATTCCTCTGGTTGGCCAACTTCTGGAAGCCTGCCGAGGGGCAGCACTCAGCAGTGTTGTGTCCACATAAGAAAGAAATGAGTAATGTTCCACCTCTGAGAGCTGACTGTCAGGCCTTTATCTCAAAGAATAAAACTGCTGTGCACTGCTGCGTTATTAATAAAACTGACCTGAATTACAGATTTAATAAATATAATAAGAATAACTGTAATATCTCAGCTTCTCCCAAAGACCGGGTTGAAATTGTCATTGCTCATGTGGTGTGAAAGCATGATGCTGGTACAATACTGAGGCGCGTGATGCCTCGAGTTATCGTCATCAGAAACTCGCCGTCTCTCTTTAACATGAAGGACGACTCTTTAAAAAGCCGACCACGTAACTTTAAACCTAAACAGTGAGTGAACACGCAGCTACAGAACAAATGAAAAAGAACCAGTGGCTTTGAGGACCCTCACCCCTCATTTTCACAACTTTACCGAACTTTGTAGGCCTTTGTTGGACTTTAGAAATTGGCAGACCTGAACTTTTATCTTTTGGTGGTCAAAGGTGGCGAGAACCATGATCGAAATGTTTCTGGAGCTCTCTGGTGTCGTGTGGTGAATGTGGAAGTCCTGTTCGACCGCGGCGAGTCTGGCAGGTTTATGGAGGACGTGGCAGAGGAAATGATGAAGGAGTGGATTCATCACCTTCGTCCTCTGAAACGAACCCGAACGTGACTCAGCAGAACACGCAGCTCTCTCCCACACTTACCCTTGGCTGCCTCACCTCTTCTCTTATTGGCTGACTGCAGGCGCCGAGCTATTTTTAGATGCACTTTATTTCATGTTTTTCCCCACACTGATGGGCGAGGCTCATCAGCAGCACTAGGTCTGTTGTGGGTTACCGTGGCGATAAGAGCTGTCTTCTCAACAGTAGTGATCGATGCTGACCATCAGCTCTGCGCACACACACAGGCGTACACAGTAATGTTATACATTATTGATTCTCATGAAGAATTCTCTAATAGCTGCACAAAGACGCCTATTGATGGTTTGTGTCATTGATCCTCGTTGGGAAATGTGACCTGAGAGCAAGAAGCAGATTCTTCTGTTAAGTGAAAAAAATGAAAGCTGATCTGATCATCAGTGAAAGGACTGCAGCGCTTTGTTTACCTGTAAATCACACTTTTAACCAGAAGTGAAGAATTATTCACAGCTGATCAGCTTCAAATATGTCAAATATAAAACGTCCAAAAGGTTTCAGCTTTGTGGCCTCTTAGAAAGAAATGCTTCAAAAACATTTTACACCAAATCACTTTCCAGCATCGTCTCTGTTATTAGTGACAAATCTCTCTTTACCGCCAAGCAGCAACAAGAACATGAAACCTGCAGTTCCTCTGACGTCCGACAGAGGGCGGCAGCGAGTCCGTCCCCATAGACTCCCATGTTAAACCTTCCATCAGAAACACGTGGTACACAAACTGTTTGGTCTCTGTGGATCACTTCCTCCTTTATAACACCTGTACGGAGGGACAATGTTTTTATAACTCACCTGAGTTAAAGTTAGCATTATTAGGGGCGTGGCCTCTGTGAGTGACAGGTGAATGGTGGCACAGGTGGTTGTAGCTGCTAGTTGTCTGCTAGCTGTTGGAGCCTTTTAGAGCATTTTTAGTGACATCATGTGACCAGTAATATCGGTGCTGTGAGTCACTGTACTCACAGAGCATCTGAGGAGGCGGAGCTCCAGTTTTGGTGAGTGAAATTCCAGGAATCAGCTGAATGTTGCAGGTATCACCAAGCTTACTGGGCATTATCCAATAACATGGTCACGTCTTAACAAACAGCCTAAACCTTCAGAGCCAGGAGGTGTGGCCTCGTGTCGGCTCAGCGTGTCCGTCCTCTTCTGCTTGAATTTGAATCCCAGCAGAACTAAAAACCCTAAATACTGAACTGAGATGTGTAGTTAAATGTAGCTGAAGTGCTTTTCAGTGAGCGTGATTATTGGATCAGACATCACAGATGTTTGTATCCACACTGCTTCAGCTGCTCGCCTTCAGGACACAGACAGACAAAGGGCTCTTTAATCCAGATGAAACAGAGAATAATGGACTGGAAAATACCTCCAACACAACGTTAGCAACTCACAAACACACAGACACGTCACTGAGGTACTGCCACCGCAACAATGAAATAAATACGTTTTAGTGTAATTATGACTCATATTTCAGTCTTCAGTGGGAGTATTGGCAAAGTGGATTATTGATGATCTTAATAAAAATACTAAATGCTGTTTTTTTTGGTTTAGGGTCTGTAAACGTCACTCATGCTGTTGCTTTTAAAGATTAACATTAAAACATTAAAGTTTTAATGTGAAAAGTCATAGACAGGAAGTTTGATGGTTCAGTGGCGCTGACAGTGTCATTAACATGTTTAATACTCAGTTTGGTTGGTTGAGTCCAGCGTGTGTGTTAAAGCTCATGGATGAGTCATCGAGTCTCATGATGTTTTCCTCCCGACGAGCTCAGGACTGAACCTCCGTGAGGAATGTGACGGCTAATTGAGACCCACCAGGTTGAAGTGTGTGTGTGTGTGTTTCTCACATGCCTGTTTGTGTTAATTATATTTTCACAGCTGTGGTGACCTGCATGTTTCTGCAAAGACAGCAAAAACTCAACGACTCATAATTTTAACTCAACATCTTCAGTTCAACCTGACACACACACACACACACACACACACACAGTTTCAGACTCGTGTATTTGAAGCAAACACACGAGTCTGACCTGAATCACAGTAAATCCAGTGAACTTGGATCTGAGACTTTGACTAACGATCAGTTAAACATGGATCACTGAGAACCAGGATGTCCTGGTGGTGCGTTCACTGACAGTATGGAGATTCTTGCTCAATAATAATATTCCCACGTGTCATGGACCCAGCAATGTGTGCCTCAGTTTTTGGTTTTTGTCAATGTAAACTGACTGACATCTTTGCATTATTCTTGTGAATTCTTATTGGCCGTTTTTATTTAATACCGGTCAGGTGACCCTTTTTGGGTTTAAAAGGATGCCGAGTCAACGGACGGCTGGGTGTCAGAACCTTCCTCCACTGAAGCGTCCCGCTCAATGGAGGAGAACATAATTGAAATTGGAGACTCTGTATTGTTTGTTCTAAGCTAAAAGATTATTCTGTCGTCTTTGTGCACTTTAAGCCTGTTTTCAACTGTTTTCTTTCCTTTACATGGTTCCTGCACAAACGTCTTCTTATGTGTATTTATTGATTATTGACCATTGGCTCCAGTTTAAAATAGCCCAATATCCTAATACCTCATTTGTATTAACTCATTAGTGATTCATCCTTGTTACAAATGTCATGCTGAAGCTAACAGCACGGAGCAGCAGGTCAGCTGATCGCAGCCTGCACACAGAAAATTCTGCTGGTAAAACAAATAAGTTAGATTATTTCTAATTCTCAGAATCAGCTGACGTGTTTCACCTTCAGACCGTTCCAGAGTCGGAGGCCTCTGCTTTTTGGGCCTCTGCACTGGGATGAGGGGTCTGTAAACGGCTGGTGGGCTGGGAGGCAGTGCAGTTAATGTGCAGGAAGAAGATTGTTGAGCTTGTTTTGTTATCGCAGCAAGCAGGAAATGCCCCCCCCCCCCAGGCCGTTTTCTGCACAAACACGAGCTGGGACAGCACAGGAGGCAGAAATCTTCACGTTTCCCCAGAACTCAAATCTATAGACAGAGAAGCAGAGTTTATGGAGCTGCTGCCCCCTGCTGGTCACATCTGCAACACACAGCCTGGGCTCAAAGTAGAGACTGCAGGGAGAAAAACACAGGAAAACATTCAAAAAGCACCCACGTCAAAGAAAAATGAATCAAAACATCACATAAAAAGGTAACCATTAAAAAAATACACGTGGCACAAATGAGCCCAACTAACAAGAATCCCACAAGACGAACATTTGGGAAATTTTTGTTAGCCTTCAGGCAATAATTCTGATTAGTACAGTGGCGGACAGGACAGGCAAAAAAAAGAACAAAGAACAATAGTGACCGAGTATTAATCACAAAAACAAAGAATAGCCACAATAAAATGAGTCAAAATGGCATAAAAAGCAAAAGCTCAACGAAAACCACACTTCCTCAAAATCATTTTATCCACAATAAATCACACAGATAACACAAATATGGCCCGCACGTGCACAATCCCTCATTAGTAGTAGTAATCTTCATTTTCTCATTCCTCCTCCTCCTCCCCCCAGCTCTGAAACAATGCACGGAAACGATCCCCACCCAGAAGACCAGCTGCCCCCTCCTGGCTCCGGCTCCAGGTCGGCCTCCGTCACTGCGTCCTGCTTCACTTCACCTTAATCAGCTGCAAACATGAGAAAATAAAAGTGTCAGAGTGAGACGAGGCCCCATACCTCGAATAAAAATCCCAATAAAATCAGCTTCTACAAAAGTAGATTTTAAAGTAGAGTTTGTTTCAAATCCAAACTGAATTAAACAGAAAATCATGAAAATAAAAATCGAGTTTTAGTTTCTACATCTCAGCCAAGATCAAGACTTTAGTTCTTTTAAATTTCTCTGTATTTTAGTTTTGTCTAAAAATGTGCATAAAACAGGTGCACAGCAGTGCCCTGTGTCCTGCTGCGGGAACAGCGACCTCTGCTGCCACAGCTGGGTACTGCACACAAACTAAAGTTTAAGAGGAGCAAAGTTTTAAACAGACCAGGACAGAGACGGAGGGACGTTCGGCTTGAGTCTGGATAAAAATGAAAATCTTTGGCCTGAAGGAGCTGCTCAAAGAAAATGTCCTCACGTTCAGGTCGAACACTCACAGCAGCTGCAGCACAAACAGAAAGGAAGGAGGCGGGTGGATTTCCCCTCCTCTTATCACTCTGCACAAGCACAGACCCTGAGTCAGTGAAGGAATCTTAATGGAGTCAACAAGGAGGTGAAACTGTCCGTACCGTGTTCACACAGAGAGCAGCAACAACAGGCACAACGCCCACTGAAGCCTTTTATCGAGCGGCTCAAAGACATAAAGTACCTCAAAGTATTTAATAAAGCAGGTAAATAAATCCAAAATGCTACAAATGCAGAAAGCTTTTCACTCACAAAAAGAAAAGGGCAAAAAAATGTTCAGAAAACATTAAATGAACTGAAAATGTCTCCAAAGCGATGCTGAAAACACTGAACACTGAGGCGAAAGGCAGCAGGAACCACGGGGGGTCCAAAAAACACGGGACCACCGTGAAAAGGAACCAAAGAGACGTGAAAAATAAACTGCACAAAAGATCAAACCTACGAAAAAACAGGAAGTTTACTGCATGAATGAGTGTCGATCACATTTATTGATCCGTTATAAACACAGAGCTGGACCCGGTCGGAGGAGGAGGGGAAACGTGACCAAACCCTTTCCTCCTGCAGAGGAAACAGGAGGCGTGACCTCCTCCCTCCCCTCCTCCTTCTCTCTCCTCCAGCTGTTTAAAACCGGCTGGCACGTGAGCCACACAGATGCAGACATGACGGCAGTGGGAGAACTGGTGCTGGTGCTGGGATTACTGGTGAGCGCTCACTGCGAGGTGAGAGCACGAGACCCCGAGGTGGAGGAGGAGGAAGGGGAGCTGGGAGGAGGAGGAGGAGGAGGAGGAGTGTTCCCCCCTCATCCCAGGACGACCGAGACCAGCCCACTGGGAGAGACGGGGAGCAATCCGGCCCGATCCGGGTGAGTCCACAAACCACTGCCTCCTCACTCTGCAAAAGAAAAATAATTTCATAGAAAAAATGTTTTTTTGTTTCAGTGAAACTTTTTGTTGCTGTGAAGTTTTTTTTGATTATTTTGGATCCTATTATTTATTTGGCATTTCTGCTTTTTGTTTTCATAGTTCTGGAACATCTGTTCATTTCTACTCCTTCATGGTTTAATCTTTATTTTGCAACCCCCTTATTTGTGAGCTGCACCACTTTGTGCTCATTTTGCATCCCCTGTTGTTTTTGTAACATATCATTTTGTTTATTTTGAGTTTGTGTGGTAATTTTGCATCCTGTTCTAGGGTAGAATAAATCCACCTCTCTTTGGTGTTGGGTCACAACACGTTAGCGCGAGGCTTGAATCAGCGTTTGTGTCGATGTGCTCAGAAATAAGACGTCTGGTTGGGATAACATTTCCTGCTCTTGTTTCCTGTGGAACATCAGGAACAATGAGAGCGGCTGTGGCACTGAAGGCTGTGACTTTGGAAGAGGCGTCCTCTGATTCAGATGAAGCTTAAGATAATCTTTGGTTAGGGCTGTGGACTCACAGTGAGCACGCTAAGTTTTCAAGGAGAAGCTCTTTGTCTTTGACTTTGTGGCTGTTCTGCAGTTTGTTTTGTCGGCATGTTCAGACAAGCTCACCGCTCTGGACCTCACACGCTGATCTGCATCTTCTTCATGTGCAGGGCCTCCTATTCATCGGCTCTTTGTGATAGGTGTAAAGTTGAGAAACAGCTTTGCCCTGTTGACTCTGTCATGCCAGCATAATTTTAACAGGCTGCAAACACATGCATGATTCATGTCCCCTTAAAGCCTGTGCTCCAGCTGATGGTGAAAGAAGTCCTTTATTCAGAGTCCCACCAACAAAGTGTAGTTCAGATATGAGACAGAGTCTGTGGACACATTAATCTCTCGTATCTTTGGACTTGAGTAAACATCTCCTGTCTAATTCTGCATGTCATCACTTTGGTTTCTAATGGCTTTGTCATCATTTTGCATCCCTCTTTTACTTTGCTTGTGATTGTGGTGTCTTTGCATCCATCTGATGTGTGGTAGTTTTCTTATTTATGCCTCCCTGTCCTGATTTTGTTGTTTGTTTGTTTTCTTCCCATTTTGTGAACATTTTGTGTCCCGTTTGGTTTGGCTTCTCTTTGAGGTCATTTTATAGATTCACTTGATCCTTTTGCAGCACTTGTATTTAAGGTCATTTTATGGGTTCAGTTTAATTATTTTGAATCACCTCTTTGACATTCATTCATTTCTTCTGTTGCGATGTTACTTCATGTCTGCTTGACTTTTTGTTAACTTGACATTTTTCCTCTTTGATGCTCATTTTGTCTCCCCTTCTTCATTTTACACATTTGGCTGTACTTCCAGGTCCTTTTGGAGTAACTGTGACATTTTATCATTATTTTACTTGGTTTGTTTTTGAATTTGTAGATTTTCTTTCTTGTGTGCACATTTAAGCAGCTTTTCAGTTATTTTACAACTTTCTTGGGGCCATTTAGCATCCCCCTGTTGGTAGTTTTGTGTCTCGTTTGAAATGCCTTTGCGTTCACTTTTAGAGTATTTTCTAAAAGACAACAGTTATATAAGGGAGGACTCTCTGACAGTGAGGATTATCTTACAGTGTTTGTTTTTCCTTCAGTCACATTTCATGATGTCTTAAGTGGAGTGGACGCTGAGATGTGGAACGTGTTTGTTGGAGCTGAGACTGACAGACTAAATAAGAGGATTAAATCTCCAAAAGGGTGACTTTTTTTTGTTTTTGGAGTACGCTCAGAGGCCTCGGTCATTATTCCGACCCACATCCGTCGTACAGATTCCCAGATAAAACGATCCCCCGGGCTCTCAGCAAAACAACCCTCTATTAGCTCTTTAAGTGCCCCCATCAGCCCCCATCACCACAACGCTGCTTTAATGACACAGGCAGAGCTCTTTGTGCTGTAATGATAACAGCTCCTTTCCTCACGGAGTCGGAGGGCAGCTGACTGTGTACATTTTCATCAGAGGTCAAAGGTGAACGGATAGTTTTTGATTCCTTCATGTTGAGGCTGCCGACGTTTTCAGGTCCTTTAAGAAAGATCAGCTCGAAACTGCAGACGTGCTGCAGGAACATTCAGACCTTGAAATAAACACTTTATTGTATTTTATTCAGTTTTTTTATTTACATTTTCTCTTAACAAGGTGAGCTCTCTGTTTTTTCTTCTTTTTCTTTAACCCTTTGACGTTATTTGAACAAGATACTACACTGTGCAAAAGTCTTGAGCTGGCCCTCGTTTCTTGACAGTTTACTTCCAAGAACTCGGACTTCCTTCCTGTCTCAGTTCTCCGGCTTCCTGAAGCTCTTCCAAAGTTCTTCTTTGGACATTGGCTGCTTTTTCACCCATTTTCAGTCCAGTCCTCACACCTGAGAAATGTTTTTTGAATCTTGGTCATATCAAATATTTACTTCCAAGCTAAACTGCTCCATGTGTTTACATGGGAAGACTGTTGCACAGTGCTGTGTGTAGATGCATGCTGTGCTTTTCGGCTGTCCTCTTGTTATAGAATTTTGAAATTATGTGTCTGCGGGAGAAAATGGACTGAGCGCGCTCAGATATTTTAATTCTTTCTCTTTGTGTGCTTTATGTGCGCATGCCTCCAGGTGACTGTCATCAGCGTTCAGATAACATGTCCTCCTCATCGTCAGCGCTGTAATCGATGATCACGCAGGTGTGTCAATCTGGTATAAAAATAATGGTGCAGGATGAGAAGTTTAAAGTGTTTGAGGGCTGAAGATGATGAGATCAGGCTTGTATCTTCCACCACGGTCACATGTCTGAGCTGCACATGCTGATGGGTGCAAAACATAATTTAATATTCATCGTGCTTATTTAAAGTGTGCACAAAGTCTCAGGAGAGCACCGCCGGTTCATCCAGCACCGTCGGCAGCCACATTTTCATTAAACTGACTGCAGACCCTCCTGATCTCAGCAGGATGAAGCCTTCGCATCTTCCAAAATTCACGTTGCTGAGAGTGAGCTCTGTGTGGTGTTATGACATATCCGTCCTGACCTCCTGCAGCCTCGTTATTCAGATCGAGGCACTTTCACAAACAGCCTTCAGATATGAACCTGAACTCTCGGCCTGCAGCAGGAACCTCAGCGGCCTCGGCTTGTTTTCCTCCGTGTCTCTCGGGATGACTCTTCCTCGGAAACGCTAAGATCTTGATCTTGTACGCTCACCAAAACAAATGCGCACACAGCTAAACGCGGTGGTTTGACAGACCACAGCTGTGATGCCGAGCAGATTTGAGGATGTTTGGTCCACGATGTTTAAAACACAGTGACACCTCCTCCTTAGAAAATGACTGACAGAGTGAAATTAAACCCACTGACTGGATGTTTGTGTTGGAAAAGCCCAAATCTCTTCAGGCTGACTCACACTGAACATGTCAGTGCTCCTCTTAAAAGTTCAAAAACACACTGTAACATCTGTTGCCGACAAAAAAACCCAAACAGCTTAATAAGCTGATAGGATGACAGCCAGGAACGAGTAAAACTATTACAAAATGCTGTTATTAATAATGCAACAATAATTATTAATAACTGCATGGAGACACAAAATAACTTGAAAGATGGAAAATGATCACAAGTAGAGACAAAATCTCAAGAGGATGGAAAATAAAAACCAAATGACAGGAAAAAAAATACTATGAAGGTGTAACATGATCACAAAGAGACACCAGGTAACTGAAAATGGAAGCATTTGTTAAAAAAGAGATGCGCAAGACATGAAAAGGGATGCAAAATGAGGGAAAAGGCTAATAGAAAACGAAATAGTAGAAAATAACGACAAAGGGACGAAAGTTTGTGCAAAGAGATGGAATGTGGCCCAAAGTTAACCACAGGTCTAATGATGAGAAATAAATTACCAGAATGAATGATGAATCACCAAAGGGATCCCATTATATAAAACTGGTGATAAACAGATTGGTATCTTTACTGCCTCAATTTTTGAAGATTCTTGAAAAACTATTTGCAAACAAACTAGGTTCCGTTATTGATAAATATGATTTATTGAATGATCATCAGTATGGCTTCAGAAGAAATCGTTCAACATCTCTAGCTGTGATGGAATTTATTGAAAATATTGCAACGGCTGTGGATGAAAAACAGTTCAGAATAGGTGTTCATTGATTTACGTAAAGCCTTCGATACGATAGATCATTCGTTACTTTTACAGAAGTGTGAAAGGTAAAGAGGTGTTGCACAATTTTGGTTAAATAGTTACTTGAATAATAGGTTCCAATATGTGAGTATTAATAACATGAAATCTAAACTTAGAAAAGTAACTTGTGGAGTTCTGCAAGGATCTGTTTTGGGACCTAAGTTATTTTTACTTTATATAAATGATATTTGTACAGCCAGTGAAACTTTAAAATATGTGGTGTTTGCTGATAGGACATAAAGAAATTACGGAAAACAGTGGAAACAGAACTCATGTAATTAAATAGATGGTTTGTATTAAATAAACTATCATTGAGTGAAAGTAAAACAAAATTTATGTTATTTGGAGGTAGTAAAAGTAATATTAAAGTAAAATTGAATTTAAATAATGTTGAAATTGAAAGAGTATATGAGACAAAATTTTTAGGAGTAATTATTGATGATAAACTTTGTTGGAAGCCCCACATAGAACATGTGAAACGGAAATTATCCAAGTCTGTTTCTATTCTTTATAAAACAAGAGATTCTTTGAATAAGAACTGCCTTGATTTATTGTATATTTGTTTGCCTTATATGACCTATTGTGTGGAAAGAGGAACACATAGAAAACATATTTGGATTCAATATTTAAATTGCAAAAAAGAGCTATTAGAATAATAAATAAAGTTGGATATAGGGAGTCAACCAACCAGTCTTTTGTAGGATAATCTATGTTAAAATTCATGGACATTATATATTCTAAAACTTTAGAAATTATATATCGAGTGATGACAAAGAATGTTCCAATTTGTATTTTAAGTATGTTTAAACTAAGAGATGGAAAATATGATTTGAGGGGGTCTTATGTGTTTGGTTCTCACTTTAGGTATTTCAATGTTAAGTATAGATGTGTGTCAGTTATGAGAGTGAAATTATGGAATGGACTTAATGATGAACTGAAGATGTGTTTTTCTTTGTCATTTTTCAGGAAGAATTTAAAAATTTGTATCATACAAGGTTATAGAAATTTGGTTTGATGAATAATTTTGTGTTGATTTAATTTCTTGATTTATCATTGATTTCTTTTCAAACTGTTATGTAACTTATTTATCAATGCTATTTATTTCCTGGCTAAGGATTTGATTCGTATGGGGGTAAAGGACAGGATAATTATAAGCCACAAGGCTTCAGCCTATTCCTTTTTTGGTTACTGTTTGATTGAGTACTTTTATGTAAAATTATAATCTGTTGTTGTTGTTGTTGTTGTTGACCGAAAAATAAATTTCATTTCAAAAATGTCCAGAGTGGCGACACACAGTGACTTCAAAGGCGGACGCTAAATAGATTAATGAATAAAATGACAGAAGAAAAGCCACTAATATTATGTAAAATGACTATAAATATACAAAGTGACCACAATAGTATACAAAATGAGTGCAAAGGAGGAGAAAATGGACCCAAAATACAGGCACAGGGATTCAGAATGTCCACAAAAAGGACAGAAAAATGACTTTAATATGCAGGTATATTAAACAGGTACAAGGATGCGAAGTGATCAAAGGGACACCAAATATTGCTAAATTGGTGCACAATAGGTACAAAGATTAGAAAAATAATTTCCACAAAATCCCAAAGGGATGCCAAATAGTGACAAGAGCAACAAGTGTTATTGTTGGCAGACATTAAATGATCACAACGGAACGATCTTGTCTGATCACGACAAGTGTTAAAGAAATTACTAGAATTATCCAAAATGAACAGACTCAGAGGCCAAGGGACGCTGAATGGGCACAGGGATGCAAAATGACCACAAAGAAACACAAAAGCTCTATAAACAGATGCAAGATGGTTACTAAAAGTTGTTCAAAGGTCTACAACGTGAAAAGTAAAAGATGTAAAAAGAGCTCAAATCTCTTTATCTCTCATTTCTTCTGTGAACACTCATTCCCGTCATCCTTCGCTCTCCTGCTACAAGTTCAAGCACAAATTTCGAAATGTGTTCTAGGAAAATATCGTCTGCTCTCAACTATAGGAAATTACAGTCATTCATCACAGAAGTAATTCCTGGCATGAGTCAAACATCCATCTAAACAGCTTCTCTGCAATCCAACAAAAACAAAATCCCCTCATTTAGTTTCACTTTGTTGCAGCGGCTCATGTTTGTGAAGATAAAGTGTTGAAATGAGTCGGAGGAGTTTCCACTTCACTCTCAGACCTGCAGGCTCTCGCTCTGCTCGCACATTTGAGGAGTTTTCTCAGGATAAATGACGAGATTAGCCTGCATCATGTGGTGCGGAGCCCCGAGTTCAGTCTGACGGGTCAAATGGAGCTGGAGGTGGAGATTAAAGAGTTGCTCTCTGATGTTGTTGCACTGTCTCACACTCACCTGTGCACGAAAGACGTTTAACAGCTTAGTTTCCTGGAAATAACACGACGACCCAGCGTGCAGCGAGCACAGACGGGCCCCCAGCATCCCACAGAGGAGCCACACTCCCCCCAATTACAGAGATTTTTGCTCTTTTTGCAGTTACTTTGTTTTTGGATGTTTTTGTGTCTTTGTGGTCAACTCTTTTGTGCTGCTGTGTTGTCTCATTGTAGTCCACAAGCTTCCTAATCTGCTCCTCCAGCTTGCTCATGCATTTGTGTTTCAGTTTAGCCTGGAGTCGATCTGCGAGGTGTGTGTGTGTTTCTGCTTTATTTGTTTGAAAGTGTGTGTTTCGTTGTTCAGGCTCAGCAGCAGGATGAGGGGAGACTTCCTGTATTGAATTACTCACACTGTGAGGACAGATTGTTGAGTAAAAGTTCAGCTACAGAGGGGAGGATTGTCACATGCTCCTGAAATAAAATGGACCAGGTTAGCCTATCAAATTAAACCTTATCTCAACATTCTTTAAGGTGCAACGAGAAACCCCGAAGACCCCGAGGACATCGATTTAAATGATCCACAAAGGAGAACAGCATGAATGTGAAACACACAAAAACCACAAGGAGATGTCAAACATTTAAAAAGAGGATGCACAATGACCACAAGGCTGGAACTTTAAAAGATGAAGGAGTGAAGAAATGCCCTTTAAAGGGAAACAGCCACGGGAAGGATCAGAACATTTACGAATGGATGCACAATGGCTGACAGGCGGGGGGGGGGGGACAACCGCAAACGAGTCAAAGTTACGAGAAAATGATGGAAAATCACTACAAGATGCACCCCCCCTCCCGGGATGCAACTGTGGAGGCTTCAGAGGCCTCGTGCATCAAAACAGGGAGTCGTGTTTGTCTAAGACTCGCGTCCAGGAGCACAGACGAGGTCGTGAAACGTGAAAATACGAACTCTGAGAGCTGCTGGTGCCACCGTTCGCCAGAGTCAACAGACAGGAAGTCCCGAGATAAACAGACACACACACACAGAGCAGCTGTTTGCTTCAGCGTTCAGTCGACCAGTAAACTGTGGACGCTCTCTCTCTGCAGTCACACAAACTGACGCCGTTCTCGGGCTTCATGCTGTGACTGCTCCTTTCTACACATCCTGTACTCGTGACTGAAAGCCTCAGCAGGATTACGTTTTTCTTTTAAACGGGACTTAAACTGGACATAAATGGCCTCTTTTACTCCTCTTTCAAACCGTCTGTCCTCTCTGTCCAAAATGTGAACATTGGCATCCTCGAAAGATTGACCTTTGTCCTTTAGGATGCCAATGTTCACATTTTGGACAGAGAGGACAGATGGTTTGAAAGAGGAGTAAAAGAAGCCATTTATGTCCACTGTGAGCGACCATCTTTGAACAGAGGCGGTGGTTTACGACACCGTCTGTAATCTATAATCCAGTTTTGAGATCTTTTCTCAGTCACATCCTGGGCCATCTGACCTCAGGAAATCACATGATAGGGTGGGGCCAGGTTTCACAATGAACTCACCCGAAACTCTGGTTGATTGTGACCCACACCCAGTTTCACACCTTGGCTCATGTGATTAGGTAGAGGAGCATTAGGGGGTCCATTGTCCCTCTTGGGGGGGAAACTCCCACTAGGTTTAAATCTGGGACTCTCCACCATTTGACCTTAGAACTGAAGAAGCTTCTCGGATGAGAGGTGAAACGTCTTCAAGCAACTTAAAGAAGTCCAGACGCTTTTCTTTCCAAGCTCCTTAGACTGCACTTGGTAATATTGCAGATCAGGGAGACAGTTTGTTTGTGTGTGTCTGTCTGCACATGTGTGGTCATCTACAGAGACCATGTTGTGGAGTCTGACAGCAGTGGGGAAGGAAAGACCTGTGAAATCTGTCCGTCCCACACCGTGGGTGCTGCAGCCACTGAAGGAGCTGCTCAGTGCTGTCAGAGTCTGCTGCATGAGGTTGGAGATGTTGTCCAACAGGGATGACAGCTTAGCCACCGTTCTCCTGTCACTCACCACCTCCACTGGGTCCAGAGGGCAGAACAGAGCTGGCCCTGCGGATCAGCCTGTTCAGTCTCTTCCTGTCCCCGGCAGAGATGCTGCCACCCCAGCAGACCACAGTGGTAAAGATAGCTGAGGCCACCACAGAGTCATAGAAGGTCTTCAGGAGTGGGCCCTCCACTCCAAACGACCTGAGTCTCCGCAGCAGGTACAGCCTGCTCTGCCCTTTCCTGTAGAGGGCGTCTGAGTTATGAGTCCAGTCCAGTTTGTTGTTCAGATGAACACCAAGGTACCTGTAGCTGTCCACAGCCTCGATGTCCATACCTTGGATGTTCAGTGGTTGCAGTGGAGGATGTTTGTGCCTGTGGAAGTCTACCACCAGCTCCTTGGTTTTACTGGCGTTGATCTGGAGGTAGTTCAGCTGGCACCAGTCCACAAAGCCTTGGGTCAGACCTCTGTATCCTTGTCGTCTCCATCAGTGATGAGGCCGACTATTGCAGAGTCATCAGAGAACTTCTGCAGGAAGCACTGGGTGGAGTTGTGGGAGACGTCTGCAGTGTAGATGGTGAAGAGGAACGGAGCCGGAACCGTTCCCTGTGGGGCCCCTGTACTGCAGACGACCCTGTCTGGCACACAGCCCTGAGCCCTCACATACTGTGGTCGGTCGGTGAGGTAGTCCAGGATCCAGGTAGTGAGGTGATGGTCCACTCCAGAGTTCTCCAGCTTGTCCTTCAGGACCGAGGGAAGAATAGTGTTGAAGGCACTGGAGAAATCAAAGAACATGATCCTCACAGTGCTCCCAGCGGTCTCCAGGTGAGCGAGGGAACGATGTAGGAGGTGAATGACGGCATCATCCGCTCCAATGCCAGGCTGGTAGGCAAACTGAAGTGGGTCCAGTGATGAGCTCACCAGGCGCTGAAGATGAGCCAGGACCAGCCGCTCCAGGGTCTTCATCAGGTGGGATCAGGGATTAAAACAAACCCAAAGACGAGCCTTGTGTCTTTTCACAAAAACAAAAAAAGAATCAAAACTTTAGTGATCAGATCCCAAAGAGATGAAAACCACGTCAGAACAACCGAAAAGAGAGAGGACATTTAGAAAAGGGATGCAAAATAATTACAGAGGTATCAGGATAACACGAAGCAACTGCAAAGGAACAAGAAGCATTTAAAAAATGATGCTAAATTAAAAACCATGAAAAATGTCTTGGAGCAAAAATATTCATAAAGGGATGCCAAATTAACATAATGACTAAAAACATAGTTTTTAGTTATTCTGGTGTTACTATTACATTCACCGTTGTCTCACAATAAAAACATAAACTAAATCTGCATTTTTGGACTCGGCTCACGTTTTTATTCTTATTCTGTGGTTTTCATGGTTGATTACTCTTCAGAGAGTGGAAGAGGGCTTTTCCTTGAAGCTGAGTGTTGGTGGCCACTGAGAAGAGGGCACAGTCTTTGACCTCTGACCCCAAACAGGAATACAGAACAACAAACTGTGTGTGTGTTTCCATCTTCCTGTAACGCTGTGGACATCTGGGGTTTTCCTGGCTCACAACCGGCCTTTAAGAGGAGCCGACTACACGTCTGTGCACATACAGCAGAGGCAGTTAGACCGAGTTACACACAAATATGTAATCTTTCTTCTTGTTCTTAAAGGAGCACTAACATTTTTTCTTAGCAGGAAAACTGTGGACATATCACACTACATCCTGACTCTGTGTGTGTGTGTGTGTGTGTGTGTGTGTGTGTAGGAACTGGTGTCCGTTCGTGCATAACCATGTGCAAACGATGGCAGTTATGTGTGGAACAGAGAAGTACACCATCAAGTCTCAGAGTCCATGTCCGAGCGGGACGCCCGACTGTCACCTGACCATGTGAGTGTCTTTGGTTCGTGGCTTCAGCTGAAGAAGACTGTGACTCATTCGTTGATCATTTTAGTTTTACTCATTGGGGATCGTGAGGTTTCTATAACATCGTGAGTGTAAAATGCATTGATCTTTGCTCAGTAACTTCCAAATCTGTTTAATATGTAGATATGATATATATCTATCTAATAGACTCCAGTTTGTGCATGTAAATGGAGAGTCCTCTTCACACACTGAGGTTAATTTTGGAGTTCCACAGGGTTCAGTGCTAGGACCAATTCTGTTTACATTATACATGCTTCCCTTAGGCAGCATCATTAGAAGACATAGCATACATTTACACTACTATGCAGATGACACCCAGCTCTATCTGTCCATGAAGCCAGATAACACACACCAATTAGTTAAACTGCAGGAATGTCTTAAAGACATAAAGACCTGGATGGCCGCTAACTTTCTGCTTCTTAATTCAGATCAAACTGAGGTTATTGTACTCGGCCCTGAAAATCTTAGAAATATGGTATCTAAGCAGATTCTTGCTCTGGATGGCATTACCTTGGCCTCCAGTAACACTGTGAGGAACCTTGGAGTCATTTTTGACCAGGACATGTCCTTCAACGCACATATTAAACAAATATGTAAGACTGCTTTCTTCCATTTGTGCAACATCTCTAAAGTTAGAAATATCCTGTCTCAGAGTGACACTGAAAAACTAGTTCATGCATTTATTCTGTCTCTTGTTATTAATCTCTGTCTCTCTTCCACAGCATGTCTGTATCCTGTCTTCCTTCTGTCACCAAAGTGCTTGGTGACAGTGGCATCAGATCTAAAAGCCTCCTGTCACTAATCATCATCTTCAAACTACTTTGATGTGTGTTTTCAGTGTAACTTTAGTAGACAGTAGAAAGCATGTTTTTATCCCTTCACTGACCTGGGTCCAGCTTGATGTTTCATATTTCTCATGTTTTCCTGTCTCAAAATCCTGAATCTGAAAGTTCAGAGTCAGAATAAACCTTAAACTTTGGGAGTCAACCCGCCCACAGACGTGACGTCTTTGCTGAAGGTGAATGCTTCTATAGAGGCCGAGCAGCGGTAACCACAGTGTGTTTGTGTGTGTGTTCGTGTGCAGGTACAAGCTGTCCACACGGCCGATTTACAGGCAGCAGCAGAAGATCGTAACCGCTCTGCTGTGGCGCTGCTGTCCGGGACACGGAGGACACAACTGCGAGGACACAGGTGAGTCAGCAGCATCACCGTCACTCGAGTCCGCGTTAAGGATGTTTTTGTGAAGCAGACTTCAGTGTTGCGCAGGTTGTAGCACAAACGCTCAGACTGACATCAGAGAGTTATCCATTAAAAGTCCACCTTAAGCGTTCCTGTCCTGTTTGGTGCCCTTCCTGTTTTGGCCTTTAGGTGGCGCCGGGTCTGCACTCGCTGGCGAAAATCTGCTCTGGTTTGTTTGGGTTAAAAGCAGCCTGATTACATTTATCCACTGCACTTTAATGTGGTTCCAAAATCAGAAACAAGTGAACAGAAACAGCCTGAATAACATATTCAGGGAATAACGTATGAAAATGTGTTTTATTTATATTATTGTCCTTTCAATGGTAGAAATCCTTTTGTATTTATGATGTAAACATATTTATTAATATTTATGTTTAGTGAGTTTGATCCCGACGGCCACAGTGAGCCTGAAAGCAGCCGCGGTTATTCATAAACTGCTCGTTTTAATAGAGGAGATGAGGATGGAGCATATTAAGAGTTGCTCTAAATGGACGCCTGGTTCTGGTTTCCCTCCACTGGAGTCTATTTTTACTTTTCCAAGAACAGGCGGGCTTTAGTATTGCTCGGGAACTTAATGTGTTCCAGATTTTCTCGGCGTGTGGGAACAGCCGTGTTTATCTGCGGGAGGACGTCCTCTGCTCTTCGCTTCTGTTTGTGTGACGCTCAAAGTTTATCAGCGGTCGTCTCTCAAAGCTCCCAGCTCCCCCACAAACAGGCCACATTATTGCATGATCGTAGCCGGCTAAAACAGAGACGGCTGCTGCCTGTGTTTTTCTGTTTCCAGCATCTGAGGCACAAAGTCAAAGCCACAAGTTCATGAATCCATCACTGAGTCTCAAATCAGGAGCTCATGAAGAGAAACATTAAAGTCGTTCATTCTCTGCCTCAGTTTATTATTATTATTGTTATTATTGCTGCTCTGAGCCCTCGTTGTGCTCGGACGTCAGCTCTGATTTAATCTGAGTTTATGGGAAGAGGAGGAGGAGCGGGCGTCTCAGCTCGGACCGCTGCCTCCAGGATACAATCATTTGTATTGACCGTCTCTGAGCTGACTCTCTGTCTTTGTTAGTTTAAACTGCAGTTTTACAGCTTGTTTCTTCTCCAACAGTCTCAGGCCCTCGGCAGGATTCTGAAAGCTCGACTCTGATTGGACGATCTGAAGCAGGCACATCAGAGGTCAAGGCTCCAGGTACGCTCTTGGAAATGAAACATTTTTGACTCTTCAGGTAACTCACGTCTCAGACTGTAGAACCACAGCGAGCCAATCAGTGCGTTGGTCATAACAAACAGGAAGTGGTCATCGATGGAGTCAACAATCAGACTCCACCTCAGGGTGATCGATTTGAGACTTTTCCACTTACAGTCGAGACCCAGAACTCAGCTTTCTATCAGATCTGTTTGTAGTAACTCTTCTTAAAAGCTTACAAGTACTGCCCCTCAGCAGGCTTCCTAAAAATGACCAATCAGAAAAAGAGAGATGAGCTAGACAGCTTGTTTCAAACACAGGATGCACTGATGATGCATGGACCTGAGAAAGAAGGATTACTCTGGACTGTGAATCATGCAAAGCTACGTCAGTCACATGACAGATTTAAAAATAACAGGAAATGACCCAAATGAGTCTCCAGTCATAAATCATTGAAAATCACACAAAGATACACAGAAATATAAACATATTATTAAAAGCAAAGTAAAATGAATAAATATGAATAAGTGTAAAGAAAAGATCAGGTAGAGGGAATAATAATGATATGTACTCATTAAGAACAACAAGTGAAAAGATCTGGTCATTAAAGGGTGGAGGAGGGGTCCTGCAGTGAGGATGACCTCAGAAACCTGGAGGAAGAATAAGCTGAGAAAACGCAGCTAGAGGAGCCGCCTCCAGCTGCAGGAGGTGCTGCTGCGGTCACACCGGGGAAAACTGGTTACGGCGACCTCTGGCTGACCTGCTGGTCTCTGTTTGCGGTGGTTTTCGACTTCGTGTTTGCTCAGAATAAATTGGTTGGCTCTTGAGTTTCACCTTCACTCTCTGCGTTAACGCTGCGCTCTGACTCATTACTGTTCTAACAAAGTGAGGAAGCACCGCGCTTAACCACCGCCGCTCACATTGACAAAAGGTCAAGTTCCCTCCTCTCCCCTGGAGAAGAGGGCGTGGGTGCGCCAGTACCAAGGTCACCTCCCACCCCACCCCCTACTCCCACATTCGCAACATATAAACAAAGAGTGAGTCATCTGGGAACCACAGACACACTGTTCAGAGGTCAAAGGTCACACTGGCCTGATGAGAAGATTCAAGTTGGAGTGAGCTGATGGAGAGGAGAAGAGTGCAAGTCAAGTCAAGTGGCTTTATCATCATTGCAACCATGTGCACAGTGAAGGAGAACAAAAACAGTGCAACACCAGACAGTAGAAAAGTGCAACAATGACAGTTGGTTGTGCAAAAAGACCAAGCATTGTGCAGGACAGGTGGGCAGAGGTGATCCTGATGCAGGACACATTTCAAACAACATTGGCTGCAGTGACCTAAGGCCATCACAAACAGATGCCAAAGAATATCAAATACACCCTAAATGACTACAGTGGGATGCAAAATAAGTACTAAGACATGTAGAGTGACCATGAACTGATGGAATAAGACCACAAGCATGCATGAAAAGTAAAAATTTGACTACAAGGGTGTGCAAAAATGACCAAAATTAAACAAAAAACCCCACAAAAGGATGCAAAATAAGTACTGAATGATGCAGAACAACTTAATGACTTTAAACAACCAAAGCAAAAGCAATGACTACAAAGGGATAACAACATGAGTGTATAAAAGGGCAAATTTACCGCAGAGAAATGCATGATGATAGATATTTTTAAAGACGAACAAAATAATCAAAGGGCTGAATGTGAAATTACCACAAAAGAATGAACAACAACATCTAATGGACACTGAATGACTAGAGGGATGCAAAATAAGTACAAAGAGACGTTAAAGGGAGTTTAAGAGCGCGCAACAGCAGAAACTCAAACGAACGTCAATGAACCGAGGAGAGCAAGTTTTTGGTTGTTCTGCTGTTTTTCGGTTTTCTAACTGCAGCAGGTTGATTCTCTTTGTTCTGCTTTTGATTCAACAGGAAGTAACAACAACAGTTTTCTCAGCTTCGGTGCCGTACTGTGAAATTTCATTACTGCAGGATACATGCAGAGTACATGAAGTATTTATAGCGTGTGCGGCACTGAGAACCCTGAGAATCAAAACAGTCGATGTTGTTGGAAAAACACGGGACTGAAATAGACCTTTGGCCTTTACGGGCTCGATTTAACAAAGAAAGACAAACAAAAAGGCCGTTCCTCACACACCTCCACACGGTACAGTCCGCTCCCACCGCGCCTACGATTGAACCCACTTCCTGCGAGCTGGGGTCGATGAAATTAAATCACTAACACGATGGGACACAATAACAGGAACACCTTCAAATACAACAAGCGTGAGTCATCCACTCATAACACTTGCAAGCACTGCATCACATGAAATTCTTTGTGCGGTAGTAGCCTCTGCAGTGGAAGCTAATGCACGTGTGTCCAGCTTTTTAAAGAGAGAAGAGATCAAGACTTTAAAACAACAAATTGAGCCATGAATCCCTGGTCTTAAAAATGATAAATGAGACGAGATTACAGTTTTGTTTTAGAGCAGCAGCTATCGGTTAAATCATCAGTTATCAGTTTCTTCAGCTCCAAAAATATCTAAAATATTAAATTCAGAGAAACGAGAAGTATCAAATGTTCACACTTAAGAAGCTAAACCAAACAAATCTTTGGGGGTTTTTCTTAAAAGTGACCAAAATAATTATTCAACCGTCCAAAGACGCAAATACAGCGACTCACATTCGCTTACTGTACTTATTCTTTAGTTTCTTTAGTCCACTGCAGATCATATGGAAGCAGACACATGAGTGCTCCCAGTAGGATAATGTTTGCAGCCAACCTGAGGTAAAGTATCGCTGAGGAAGATAAAGTTTCAGACCTTCCTGGTTAGATGCATGAATGAGGTGATGCAGGCAGAGAGTTCAAGAAATTGAAGGAGAAACTCTCCGAACTGAATCGAGTTCATTCAGGATGACAGCAGTCAGACGGATGAAAAAGAAATCGTATAGAACCAAACATATGCAACCAGAGGGATGCAAAATGGGCACAAAAGAATGGAAAATTATTTTAAAATCATACAAAAGAGGCACAGATCCTCAACTACATCAAGGGGATGTGAAATGATTACAGAGGGATGCTGGGGGGGATCCTGGGGGTGGGATGGAGGCAGACCTGCTGTGCCGCTCCCTGAAGGAAGCACCTGAAAGAAATGCAAGACCAGGAACACTCTACAGAGGAATAACGATGATAACGAGACACAACATAATGAAGTGAAGTAAAAACGACCACTGTGTGATACCGAATCGCTCCAGATGGATGCAAAGAGAGCACACAGGAAGGCTGATCTACAAACTGTTGTGGTTTAAGACAAACAGCCACAAAGGGATGCAAAATGACTACAGCAGGATGTGAAAGGAGAATAAAATGACAAACCATTACAAAGAGATTCACCTGCAGACCCACAAAATAAGCCAAGCAACGTAAAATCACCAAAAAGGTTTTGCTGGTCACATATTTCATCTTTCCATCCACCCCGGCTTCCTCTGAATCTGATCCAGCCAAACTGATGTTCCTGCTGAATTAAAAGTTTTTAACTCTTCTGAGTTGTCAGATGTTCATGAACAAAACTTTTAGATGGGACCAAACTCAAAGACCTCAGACGTGCTGCAGCCTCAGAGGAGAAAACGATGACAGTGTTCCTCGCTGTCTTCCTTTGCAGCCGCAGAAGCTGCTTTGATGTATTTTATGCCTTCGACCCGGCCTGCAGGTCACCGACTCAGAGATCAGCGCTCCTGCTGTCGCTGCGATTCCAACAATGAGCTCAAACAAAAACGACGGAAGCTCAGCGGAGAAATCCCCAAATACATCAGCCTGTTTCCCATCAGCCTCTTCGTCTCTCTCACAGCCGGTCTGCAAGACTTCCTGTTCATCTCTGTGTTAGTTTAGGTCAGTGAGGCTCGTATCGTCACCGTCTGCCTTCAGTTCGGTATTCCCAAAGAAGAATACACACCAGGTTTGCTTTTCCTGGGCGTGTTTTAGGTTAACCTCGATTATCTCAGACATTCGTCAGTCTGAGTTTTTAACGTTTTCTGCAGCTTCTCGCACTGATTGTTGTTTTTACGTTTCAGTTGTTCATACTCGGCCCCAGCAGCGGGGCGGAGACCTGAACCACGAACAGAACGACCACCAAGTGCCCGACAGCACGCTGTATGATGCCAGCTACCCAAGCAGCCAGGACAACGACACACAGCCCACCCCGGGGCCAGGACACGCCCACAAACGCCATCATACATCATACCAGGCGACGAACACTCACAACCACGACCGACACCCCCACCACCTCGATCGTGATCACCCACAGCAGGAACACCGAACGCCAGGTGAGTTTCTGTCTGTACTGAGAAGGTTCCAACAGCCAATCACGACCCAGAGGTCCAGTTCAGGGACTCTAATTAGCTGAGGTGAAGCCGAGCAGACGACTAGCAGTGTCACCATCCACCTGTCAGTCAAGGAGGCCACGCCCCTCCAAACTTTGAACCTTAATATAATTTAAACAGGTGACACTTAAAAACTTATGAGGGGAAACTGTTCTGACTAATGGGGACTCTTCCACTGCTGGAGCCTCCGGTGGACATTGGAGGAACTGCAACCTGCCTGCATGATGAAGTCAGGGCTTTTATTTTGGCGTTCCTGATTCTTTTATTTAAATAAAGACGTGAGCACATCTTCCATTGCTGATAAACACCCACACACACTTCCGCCGAAGGAAATCCGCTTGTTCCTCCGTTACATATACATCAGTGTGTGTGTGTGAGTCACCCGACCAGCACACCTATGACATCACACCCCCACTTCCAGCTTGTTTGGGATTGGCCAGCTCTCAGTTTCCCACAGTTCTGTTTTCTCTGACCTTTGACCTCAGTGACCAGCCAGCTACATCATCCTGAGAGGAACATTTATGAGTGTTTCAGAACCTCCAGTCCAGAGAAAAATAACAGCTGATCTATAAAATCATCTCTGTGACGGAGCTGTTAGCTTTAGCCTCCTGTGCTGGTGTAGAAAGCACAGACAGCGAGTCCTTAGTTTATGTTTATAAAACCATCCAGTGATAAACAACAAGTTTTATTTCAGTCCACAATATTTTGTGTAATTTTGGGTTCATTTCTTATGCCATATTAAGCTTTCCTTTTAATAAACTTAAAGTGACGTCTCACCTTCTTAAGAAGAAGAAATGAAGCGCTTCAGTGTAACACATGCTCTTTTGTCGAAACAGGAAGTCGCCTGTGCTCGCCTCCGTAAATCACGCTGACGATCATTAGATAGAAACACTGCAGCTGACAGGAGAGCGTGTGATTTCTTTCCCTCTCTCCTGACTGCAGCTGCAGCCTGAGGTGACCTCACTGTAAGCTGACCTTTGACCTCTCCATATGCTAAAGAAAACGGGTCATGATGATCAGAGTGAGTGTTTCAGGTGGTTTTGTGTCTGGACTGCATCTCCAAAGCCAAGCACACACACACACACTTGTATTCCTCACATGTGAGGACCCTTGCTTCCAGCATACCCAGACCCTGTAAGCCCCCCCCCCCAAACATGCTTGATGGGTGACGTGTCCGGTGAGTCTGCTGGCCATGCATGAACTGGGAAGTTTGCAGCTTCCAGGAATTGTGTACAGATCCTTGTAATATGGGCTGTGCATTATCGTGCTGCAACATGAGTGATGGTTGCGGATGAATGACACAACCATCAGTGTCACGATCTCTGTGATTCAAAATGCCAGCAATGTGTTCGTTGTCCATAACAGACGCCTGCCCATACCAGAACCCCACTCGGTCCACAACGCTGACATCAGCAAACCGCCCGCCCATACGCTGTCTGCCATCCGTCCTGAACAGTGAAACCAGGACGTGCCAGACGCCATGAAATGTGAGCGTTGTACGACGACGAACTGCAGTCGGGTCCAGACCTCGGTGAGGACACGAGCATGCAGATGAGCTTCCCTGAGACGGTTTCTGACAGTTTGTGCAAACGGATTGTTGCTGCAGCTGTCCGGTTGGCCGGTCTCAGACCATCCTGGACGTGAACGTGCTGGAAGTGGAGGTCCTGGGCTGGTGTGGTTACACGTGGTCTGTGGTTGTGAGGCCGGTTGGATGTACTGCCAAATTCTCTGAAACACCTTTGGAGACGGCTCATGGTAGAGAAACGAACGTTCATTTCATGGCCGCTGCTCCGGCAGACATCCCTCAAAGGTTGAGGCATCTGTGGCGTTGTGCTGTGTGATCGAACTGCACATGTCCGAGTGGCCTTTTAGTGTGAGCAGTCTGAGGCACACCTGTGAGGTGGGATTATCTCAGCAAAGGAGAAGTGCTCACTCACACAGATTTAGACAGATTTGTGAACAATATCTGAGAGCCGTGGGTCTTTGTGTTTGTAGAAAATGTTTCAGATCTTTGAGCTCAGCTCATGAAAAATGGGAGCAAAAACAAAAGTGTTGCATTTAACCCTTTCAGACAGAGTGGTGCCTACAGCTATTCAAAGGCTGTCTTCTTGTATTTATGTCCATGTTGATGGTTTACTTGCACATAAACCACTACATTGGACACTGATGTGTCCATGCCCTGCCACCCACTGGTCAGCCAGTGTTGTTCACCTTGGTGGACATGTAAAGAAATCTATTTTCATGCCTAAAGATGAATAAAAATACTTAAGAAAAGAATCCAGATTGAGGTTGTCATAATTCATGCATGA
This sequence comes from Simochromis diagramma, assembly GCF_900408965.1. Taxonomy (NCBI): domain Eukaryota; kingdom Metazoa; phylum Chordata; class Actinopteri; order Cichliformes; family Cichlidae; genus Simochromis; species Simochromis diagramma. Next base: position 3,239,620 of record NW_024386892.1, read on the forward strand.
AAGGGTTAAATGTTTGTCCAATAAATGAGGGTTTCTGGGGGGCTTTCAAAGTGTTCCAATTCCCAACATTGTAGAAAAATAACTCAGACTGGAAAAAGTCTTCCACACAAAACCGGCCGTAGAATCGAATCCTTTAATCTGTTAGCATCCACTGCTCGGACTCGTTCAGGGTTACATTCATATTTCGCCCTTTTTAAAGACATTTTTCCAGTGAAGCGTTGGTTTGAAGGCCAACACCTTTTCCTCTGTGAAACTCACTTTGTGTAGCATGTGTAGCGCTAACCTGAGCCCCACTGTTAAGTGCTTTACTGGAAACCTGGTGACTATCAACAGGTTCAGATTAAGAGCACTTTTCTAACTTTCCAAAGAAGCAGCGTGGATTTGAACTCGGAATAAGCCAAATATGTGTTTCCGCCCAGTGGAGGTGATCGTAATGTGACGTGCGTCTGCTGAAACACAGCTTTCATGCTTGCAGCAGCAGTTTGTGGCTGGCTTTGGCTCAGCCTGTTCTGTCCTTCAGAGCCTCTCGGGATCGCTGAGCAGGAAGTGTAAGCACAGTTGGATTTATTTCAGACTCCAGGAATAACAATAACAACACAATCAGATCCTCTTGGCCCCGAGGTGCCTCCGACCAGCCGAAGGACCGGCAGCGCCCTGAGGTCTGCATGTTCACTTTTCATCAAACCATCCCAAGGCGCTGTAAAGCTCAGCGACTATCCTCTGAATCCTCCCAGCAGCAGTCTGAGGTGTGTTTGCTTCCCTTTGGAGCTCTGCTGTGTTTTTAACCCAGACTGGAGCCTCAGCTGGTTCCATTTCAGAGCACAACAATCCAGTCTAGCTCCCCAGAGAGCCATGATTCACAGGGGGGAGTGTGTTTTTGTCAGCAGTGGGCGAATAGCCCCTCGGGGTTCTATTTTTATTTCAGAAATCTGGTTCAGAAGTCCAGAGTTTCCCAGCGGCTGATATCCTACTGTCAGGTTCCTGCGTTCTTCTAGTGCCGCCAACAGGTCAAAACTTCTGCTGCAGCCCACAACTCCTCATGTGGTCATGACTGTTCTCGTGTTTTTGAATCAGCTTTTAAACCAGTGAAGATAGAAACTGGACATTTTTACCATTACATCATTTATTAAACCAGTGACATTAAAACAGACCTGAGCACACAACACAGTTTATACAGTTTCAGAGTAGATACACAGGTTCCAGTTTAATGTTCCAGCAGTTCTGTTCTTGACTTCTAGTGGGATGAATTTCTAGGCACAGCTATGAGGTGGAGACTTTTCTGTTCAGAGGTTTAACCAAGTAGCTTATTCCAGGACAATCCACACAGTCGTTGAGCTGTGTAACTGCAGTTTCCTTTGTACCGTTTGGTTCCTTTAATTTTGAAATGTCCATACATTAAAAACATCATTTTCATTTTTTCCAGAGGACCTCAGTGCCGCCCCTCTCCCATATCCTGGTGCCCTTATTCCCCTTATTGTCCCCTACATGATGGACCGGGTGTGGTCCCAGCTGCAGCCGGTCATGGAGCGCTTTAACCACTCACTGGAACACCTGAGCCAGAGGGTAGGTGACCTGGCCCATGATGTGGCCCAGCTGAAGAGCAGCCAGCTGGGGGCGGGGCATCAGATGACTCTTCAGGAGGAGCGTGATGATGGGGTGGAGGAGCGGTTGGACGCCAGATTAGATGAAGTGATTCAGAACATCGGGGAGGTCAAGAGGCAGGTGGAGGCGCAGCAGACTGAGATGGAGAAGAGGCTGCACTCGCAGCATGTAATGCTGCACTACAACCTCACCAGCTTCAAGGCCGACATCGACGTGAAGCTGAAACGCCAGCAGAAGACGCTGCAGGTCAGTGCACGAGGGAGGCGAGATGCCAACACTTTACAGGATTCATGGTGATGTCGATATAAACCTTTATAATGAATCAGGAGTATGTAAAATGAAAAGAAATGATGACATTATGACAAACTGAGGCCTGGCTGGGAATTTAAACATCTTTAAAATGGCCACGATTCATCCTTTTGGTCATTATTTACAGTTCTCTAAAATGTTAGAAGACTCCATGAAACTTTTAATTTAAACATATTCCAGTATTCCTCATCCCAGCTTCTCCATCCATCCATCCATCTTCATCCGCTTTATCCGATGCCGGGTCGCGGGGGCAGCAGCCCAGCTTCTCTTTTAAAAAAATGACTTCTGTTATTCCTGGGTGTCATCACTGACGGCCTAATATTTTGGCACGGTCCCTGGATGCTGGAGAATCTGGAGTTTGTCGTCTCCAGCTGTTTTCTTCTTCTTTTCTTTCTTACTTTTGTCCAAACTTTCTTTTTCGACTGAGCCACAGTGTCAGAGGAGATGACATGCGGTGCCTCCATAATTTTATTTTTTTGTTCTTGAACCATCGTTCCTGTGATGGATGCAGTCTGGACGGTTGTGCCTTTTCTTGATTCCTCTTGGACACAACGAACAAGCTCGTTGTTTTCCTGCCTTAGAGATGCAAGCTTGTCTTTTACATCATCACTGCTGTCTTTGCTTCACCTGGAGGAAAATGTGTTATATAGAGGAAATGGGGGCGGGCTTATGCAGATTGCACAGGCTGGTGTGCATGTTGCATGAATCGCATGTTTTTTGTGCAGGGTACAAATGTTTCCACGAACTGTTAGGAAATGAGGTTTCAGAGCGCTCGCGCTTCATTCTGATGCAGCTTTGCTAACCAAAGCTCTGCTGCCATGTTTCTTTTAGAGAGAAGAGGCTTTCTCCTGCAACCTTTCCAAGCTTTTCACATGCTAGTTGAGGCCAGTAGAGTATGAGCTCTTGGGTTTTGCACGGCCTGACTTCAAAGAAGACTGTCAGGTGTCTGAGTGATCTTTCTCCTGAGGTTGATGCACAGCTGCAGTTGCCTCCCTGAGATCATTGCTGATGTTTCCTCCCTGTCATTGTGTGGTTGGTCCGATCGGTGACATAGGTCATTATAATCTAGCATTAGCTGGTGTTGGTGGGACCCTCAGGGTGTTAGAGGAAGCCAGAGTCAGGGCAGCTCTCATTTTTAAGTACAGTCTGTTCATATGTTGCCAATGAAACACATTTATTCATAACTCCTGTTGCTGATCTCAGGTCAGCCTGCAGGCCATGAACGCCACGCTGACAGGGCTGAAGTTGGACCAGTGGGAGATGGCTGAGGATGAGCAGGATCAGGACGACCTCCATCCGCCCACCAACCCTCCACACCAGCTGCCGCCTCCCACGGACGCCTCAGAGCTGTGGGACGCCATCGACCGGCTGGACAACACGGTGGTCAACAACACGGTGAAGGTGAGCCTGCACACATGAGGACTTTGTTCTTGACGTTCAGCACGAGTGTGCTTTCTGACAGTAAAATCAGGACTGAAACAGGAAACTGAAATGTGTCCCGTGCAGGTGACCACACTGATGGAGGATGCGGCGGTGACATCGCGCGCCGTCCAGCAGCTGAGTCGGCACGTTAAGGAGCTGGAAAAGCAGATCAACGACACGGCGCGGCGCACCCAGGTGGTGTTCATGGAGACGGGGCTGGAGGTGGAGGACGCCAAAGTGAAGGTGCTGAATTATGTAAAAGAGCTGGCGGGGAAGCTGAGCCAGCAGGTTAAACGACTGGACGATGTTGAGGAGGACATGGACTGCCTGTGGACGATCCCGAACGCCTGCAAGAACAACTCGCGCATCGAATGCAACTGTGAGAGCCTGCAGGCGACCGTGGCTATCTTGCAGAGGGACTTGGCCAACGTGACCGAGCTGGCCAATGAGAACAGATTAGCTCTGGACGACAACAGCAGGGGAGGGCATTGGGGTACGAGCAGCGACTGGGAGCCGGCGGTAAAGGCGCTCCAACTTGGCCTCCACAGGGTACGAGCAATGAAACTGTAAATAAGAGCAGACACGACTTTCAGCTGATAACGATCCGGAGACAGGTCCACACAGCGTTTCTAAACGGGCTGCTTTCTGTGTTTCTGTTTCCTCTCCATCCTCCTCCTGCAGGAGCAGAGCAGGATCAGGACTCTGGACCTCGGCCTGACCCACCTGAATGCCTCAGTCTCCGGCCTGAAGCACGCAGACAGACAGCAGGACGCCAAGATAAAGGTGCTGGACACCACCTTCAACATCCTCCTCCAAGACGCCAGCCGACACAGCAGGGTACTGAAGATGTTGCTGGGAGACGAGGTGATCGACTTCTTGAAGATGATCAGCCTGAGGGAGAAGGAGAGGCCGGACCACGAGGACGAGGAGGAGGAGGAGGCTGACTTCATCTCCGTCCAGGCTCTGAAGGAGGACCTGAGGCACCTGCAGGAGCAGCTGAGAGAACACGAGCATACAATCATCATGCTGAAGCAGGGCCAGACGGGTACGCCTTTACTGTGAAGGGACAGCTGCAGGCTGATGCTTTTATTTTGAATGAGCTACTCTGTCAGGGTTGCCCCCTGCTGGATGTTAAATAAAATGTACTTTTAAGAAGCTGCTTCCTGTTTTTGCTTCAACTCATTTTTGACTCATCTGTTCTCAGGAGGCAGAGAGGAGGTGCCATCTGCAGACCAGCCTCCCTCCTGGTTGCCCGGTGACCCAAGGAGGGGCGGCGGCGACGGACTTCCTGCTAGGGAGCAGCAGATGCTCTTCCATCCCGGGGATGGCGGTGACCTATGGAACCTGGAGAGGAAGGTGGAGGAGGTGGAGCGCAGGCTATCCCAGCTGGAGGAGAAAACGTGCTCCTGCCCCAACGTCTCACGTGTGGCTGCCACGGTGATGAATGAGGTGACTTGGCTGAAAAAGGGGCTGGAGCAACACCTGGGGGTGTTCAAGAACGTCTTCAGCAACGCCGACGTGCTGGCGAGATCCAACGCCACGCTGGAGCTGGATAAGCTGTGGCAGCTGCTGAAGAAGAAAGAGAAGAAGAAGCAAGGAGGACGGAGGGAGGAGTCAGAGAGGGGAGGAAAGCGGCGCAGCAGGAGGGAGTCACCAGGTGAGGTTTCAGGTAACACACTGCTGCCCAACAGTGTCTTAATGTTTTATTGATAATAGTTGTTTGTTTGTTGGTTTTTTTCTTTACATCTTCTTCCATTGTCCCCTCCTCTTCTCTCCAGGTGAACCCGTCCCCGCCAGCCTATCAGAACGCGCCCCGCTGTTCGTTGCTCGGTCTCTTCAGAGCGTCTCTGGCGTTGTTGTTTTTGAGCCGTCTTTGACCCAGGGTCAGTTTTACTCTGGCAGTACCTTCACGGTTCCAGTGGATGGGATCTACCTGTTTGTCCTCACCTTGCACCTGAGACCAGGCCCCGCCCATGTGGTCCTAAGGAGCATGGGGGAGGAGGAGGAGAAGGGCGGAGCGTGGGTGCCTCTGCAGAGGCAGGAAGTAAGTAAGGAGGGGCCGGCTACCGGGGTCAGCCTCCTGCTGCTGAGGGAGGGGCAGGAGGTGAGGCTGGAACTGAGGGGAGGAGACTGGGCGGAGTCAGAGGACAACATGTTCGCATGTCTGCTGCTCTACCCAACCACCTGAGAGCGCTGTGGACCAATCAGCTGACAGCTGAAGGAACTGGTTGGATGAATGGACGGATGAAGGCAGCTTAGAGGACCAGGAGGAGTGAAATAATCCGATGTTGTGATTTCAGCTCAGAAGAAGAATTCTGTTTTTTTTAAATGTCATATTTAGCGTGACGGCCAGTTTGTTCCAGTTTGGTTCCAGCAAAACACTGAGGAAAAGAATATGCTAGAAATAAGCAAAAGAAAAAATCTAAACCTCTCAAACCTACAGTATGCACTCACTGCCACTTTATTAGGTGCATCTTCCTGTAAATATCTAATCAGCCAAAGACGCCAAAGAAACGGGAAGTCACTTGTTACAGCCGGGCTCTGCAGAAGAGCATCTGTGAATGTGCTAAGAACAGTGTTCTTACTGTGTTAAGAACAGGAAGCTGAGGCTACAGCTCACACAGAAACCTGGACAGCAGAGGATGGAGAAACGTTTCCTGCTCTGTGAGTGTCAGATGGTCAGAGTTAATCCATCCTGCCTGCATCAGAGCTCAGCCTGCTGCTGCTGTGATCAGGGCCACGCCCGTCCTCTGATGTCACAAAGAGAGTTCACTCAGGCGGCTCCACAGTCACAGATCTCAGTTTAACAGAGCAGCTTTGAGATGTGGAGGAGCGGGAGGGTGTCATCACAGATGCAGCAGCTGAGTGATGATGTCGTGATGATGTCGTGTCACCATGGATGAGAACCTTGTCATGTCTGTCGTGAAGGATTAAAGCAGCTCTAGGTGTACCTAATAAAGTGGCAGTAAGCCTCCAAACTACATTTTTGGTTCTACTGAAAAAAAGGCGGACGTCTGTGTGATCTTCATATGGAGAGTAACTCCTCGTTTTCATGGATGTGAAGTTTATGCTTTTATTTATTTATTTTTTTAATTGTCAACACTTGCCCCGTGTATCCTGTCAGCGTTGATTCTGGGAGTTGAAGGAGGGTTTGACCCGATGAGTCTTTGCTCGTGTTTTGAATCATTAGACTAAAACAGAGAGCACAGCTCAGCCTCGTGTTTCTAACATTCAGTTGCAGGTTTTGGTTATTTGAAGGTTTTTAAAACCAGAGCTCAGCAGGAAAGCTCTGGTTTCATACATGTGACAAAAAAAAGGATTTTCTTCTTCTGCTGTCAAAACTACAGAATCGACGCCATTCTCCTGAAAACCCTCAGCTCTGTGCAACGCCGTGACGCTGAAAGTCTGGACGGACTTGAGTGAAAGCCACGCCCGTGTGATGGGTGGGGCTTATAGCAGAGAGCTCATACCAGCTTAAAAATGCTCAATTACTGACCAATCAGAGTGGACATAAAGTGGGAAATGTTTTTGTTATTTTAAACTTGAGGCAATTTTTAATTTTTACTTTATTTTACATGAAGAAAATATTTGAATGTAAAGTCACGAGTTTCATGATGTAAAAACACAGCAGAAAATATTTAAATAAACCCTGAATGAGACAATAAACCAGTGAGACTTTTTCCTTTAAACATTTTATTCGTCCTCTCGTCTGTGTTCACTCTACAGCGTAGAAAAATAAGCATCAAAAATATACCAACGAAATCAAAATCCACTGTGGCAAAGCAAACGTGATGCAAAAATAACTTCATCTGAAACATCAACCTTTCACTCCGAGCTCACCTGGAGCACCAGGTGGGTGGAGCCAGCGCCGGTCTTGGCAGAAAGTCTAACGAGCCAATCGGAGCAAGAAAAATAAGGGAGGCTCCTCCCCCAAATAAATGGGAGGGATGTCGAAAGAAATCGGCAACGAGCGAAAGAAACGTCTATCGTAACACTTGTGAAGTGCGCTAAAAGCGGTCAAGCTACCGCGCTAACAAACGTCATCACGGCAGCACACGAACACCTGCGACAGGTGAGCTGAAGACATGCTAAATATTAGCTGCTCAAACAAAGCTGCGGTTATTCTTCTACAATAATCTAGAGAAGAGAAATGAGCCGGCCGGGCTGCGACAGGTGAGCACGCTCAGGTTAGTTCGCCTACACACAACTACAAAAATCACCAGGAGGACGGGCTTCCACGCGTCAGCGCCACGACCCGCAAACAACTCCTGATGCTCCAATCAAAGTTGATCAACTGGACCAACAGAAGAAAGTCCTCCACCCGTGAGCCAGCATCCACCCGTCACTGAACGAGCTGAAGCCCTCATTGTTTATATACAGGTGGACCAGAGCGCCCTGCTTTGGCGGGCCGGTTCTGGCCCCCGGACCGTATATTTGACAGCTTTTCAGTTAAAACCTCCAAACAGACTAAAACAAAAAAAAAAACGATGCTGAGGTTAATGCAAACTGCGCCGGCTCGTTGGGGACGTTCCTCTGAAGACGGTCAGGAGCAGAGTGGTGTTATAACGCTGGCGTCCACCGGGGGGGGCTCACGCGATAGCAGGTGAACCCACGCCAGGCATCGCAACCGTTTGTTAGCGTTTAAGTTTACAAGCAGCGCGTCTGAATTTGAGCTTTACAGAAATTATCAAACACTTCTCTAAGATCAGGACCTCGAGCGTGCTTCAGCTCTCAAACCAAGCCGCTCTTTGCTTCTGTCCAATCAGAGTTCAGGGCCGAGCAGACAGCAGGTCGCCGCTCGGAGCTTCGTGATGTCAGAGACGTGTTGGTGTGCGTGAGCTCGGCGAGGCGAGCGGAGCAGCAGGAGATCCGTGATGAAGAAGTGAGGATGAGAGGGCGACACTGCAGAGCCAATCCAAGAGTTTTCCTCCAAAGTGACATCATCACGCCGCACACACAGCGTTTGAGCTCCTTCACGATGTCAGCGAGCCACATTTGCAGTAAAACTCTCGCTGTGGTCCGATCAGCTGGTTGGCCGGAACCGAGCCACGTAGGCGCCGCACGAGGAGCAACAGGAGCGCGCCGGCTCGGCGGGAAGCTGCTGGCAGAGCGAGCAGAGCTGGGGGGGCCGGCGGGGCCGAGGAGGCTGCGGGTGGCGAGCGAGGCGGGCGTCCCAGGAGGAGCTGGGCTGGACTGTCCTGGAGTTGGTATCGCGTCGCCAGTCGCCGTCTGGGGGGATGTCCAGGCGGAGTGGGTGGGCGGGGCCATCTGACGCTCTGAGGTGGTGGGGGGCGTAGCCCAATGAGGGGTGCCCGTAGTGGCCGTTGGCGCTGGCGGCGGAACGACGAGGGCGGAGCATGGTGGCGTAGAGGCTCTGCTGTCCCAGAGGGGAGGCGGGGCCGGTGCCAGCTCTGGGCCTGGGGAGGGAGGAGATGGAGGGAGGTGGGGCTCGGCGAGGAGCTCGAGGCAGCGTGCCGTAACTCAGCGGGACGCCGTGAGCTGAAAGAGTCTGACGCCGGTCAGGCACAACCAGAACGTGCTGCTGGATGCTCGCACCAGCTCCTGAGGAAGAGGAAGAGGACACATCAGGCGGCGTTCACGCTTTTTGCGTTCACACCCTCAGCGCTGTGCAAAAGTCCTGAAGACGACCGGCAGAAATGAGGCGGGGCTCACACCAAACAGCCCGCCTCCATCATGTTTCAGTAACTCTGCACACGTTTCACTTTTTCCTACAAACGGTGACTCAAGACTTATGCACAGCACTGTAGGCGTGACGGGTTCACATGTACAGCACGGCAGCAGGGTCACATGACTGCAAAGGAATCCTGTCACTTTGATCATTTCCAGGTTTTCACCTGTGAGCAGGTTGCCATGGGAACGCTGGGAGCGTTTAATCAAACTAAACTGTCTGAACTACAGAGAGAATCTGACTTCAGCATTTGTTGAACTGCATTTCCCAGCATGCCCGGCCAGCTGCTCTGAAGATGGAGGTGAAGGGCCGGCACGTTACCTGAGTGTCCCCAGGATGAGGGCCTGGAGCTGGGGGGCTGTGATGTCTGCGTGGGGGGGTGCTGTGCAGGAGGAGAGGGGCCGTGGAGTCGGGGCTGGTGGTGGTGGGAGTGGTCTGCAGTGAAGGAGGGAGAGGAGGGGGGATGCAGGGTAGAGGAGCTGGAACGACGCAGGAGGGAAGAGGAGGAGGAAGAATGTCTGAGGGGGGGTCTGGACACAGAGGGGTCCTTCAGGAGGAGGAGGAGTGAAGGTGGAGGCGTCAGTGAGAAAACAAAGGGAGGGGGGAGAAATGAAAACACGTTAACGTGATGAAGAAAAAAAACACACATGAAACAAGAGCGAAAAGATTTAAAAAAAAAAAAAAAACAACAAACATGGGGGAGGGGCTTGTATCTTTGAGATGCAAGTCTGGGGGTGACACCATGATCGTGTCTGCGTGCACGCTGCTGAATGACTCAGTTCTCCCCTCACGTTGTAACAGATTTAGGAATCAAACCCTCGGGCCGAGGGAACGCGGTGAGGATCTGATGCCGAGCGCCGCTCAGCTGTCGGGCGGGAGCAGTGAGCTCTGAGGTTAGAAGCTTAATGGGAGAACTAAACTGCCCATCAATGTTTAATGCGGCGGCCTGAGGCGATTCCTGAGGCCTGAATACGAGATGGCTGAACGCCAGCGGCGCCGAGAGCAGAGCGAAGCGTGCAGAAACACAGGAAGCTGCTGCTCAGACACAGTTGCAGTTAAATATTCTCCATCCTCATGAGTGGTAACGTGTTTATGAGGTCACAGGCTAAAATGTGACAGCGTCACTCGACGGGTGTGACTCGAGTTCACCTGGACAGGTTCACTGATTTTTAAAGATGCCTCATTTTTCTGTGACATGGACGGAATAAAGAGGTTTTCCTGCTCTGCACCAAAGCTGAGCTCCAGGCTGCAGTTACAGGGTGCGACCACAAGGTGGCAGAAGGAAGCTGCTAGTGCCTCTGTGTGTTCCTGTCTAACTATCTTTGTGAGGACCGAAATCTGCATTCTACTACACTTGTGAGAACCGGTGTGTCCTCACAAGTTTGAAGCCTTTCTGAGGCTCAAAATGTGGTTTTAGTGTCAGGGTTACAATTAGGTCATGGTCAGGTTTAGAGTCCGGGGCTAGGGAAACCATTATGTCAATGAAGGTCCTCACTAAGATAGTTGAACGAGCTTGTGTGTGTGTGTGTTTCTCTCTTACACAGCTGTGGGAGGGGGCGAGGTTTTGGGATCGCGACCCGATGACGGTCCCACTGAGGCTGCGGGCGATGCGTCGCAGGTTTTCGGCGCTGTAGCTCTCGTCTTCAGCTGACGGCGGCTGCAGGTCAAACAGGAGAGTTCAGTTTTTTTAACAAGGTCGCACAAACACAACGTGAACGCTGTCATCGGCTGAACGCACAGGTGTGCACACCTTCTGCAGGCCTGCTACTGGGGTCCTGTAGGCGTCTCTCTCGATCTCAGCTGTTGGCGTTTTTGAGCGTCCGGGACCCGACTGCCTCCTCCTCACGCCTGCACGCACACACACACACACACACACACGCACACACACACTATGAACATCATTTATAGCTCACAGTCACACGGGCAGGATGGCGTCTGCTATCAGCAGCTTCATGTCTGTGACGTAGAGGAGCTGAGACCAGCGTTGGTGCCTCACGTTTGATCCGTTTCACTCACTGCAGGAAACTTAAATTGCATTGTGGGTAAACACGGAGCAGGCGTCCGCTCGGAGCAGGCGTCCGCTCGGAGCAGGCGTCCGCTCGGAGCAGGCGTCGCTTCTGCTGGAACAATCTGAACTCATTTTATTAACTCGTGTTTGCAGCGCCATCAGTTCACGTTTATGACGGCATGAACAGGTCAGCTGAGCGAAGGCTCCTGATTGGTTGGAACTATTAATAAATGTCCAGCTTCAACCTCTGAGGCACCAAACGCTGCAGTTCCACTGACGTCCAGCAGAGGCTCCTACCTGGTTTGCTGCCGCTCGGCTGGGGGCTGACTCCCCGGCTGCCCCGGTGCATGCTGGGAGCCAGCAGACTGGCCTGGTACAGCGATTCCAGCTCTGACAGCTCCTCGCCGGGTGTCACCGCCGCCGCCACCAGTCCCCCTCCCCCAATGCTCTGGGAGCCGTAGTATCTGTTGACGTTTTCAGCCCAGCGTTCCACGGGCAGCGCCACTGTGGGCGGGGAAACGGGCAGGTCCGGGCGGCTCACTGGGGGAATGTTGGCGGGGGAGTCTGGCGGTGAGTACAGGTGCGAGCTGATTGGTGGACTGGGAGAGTCGATGACGTCTTGGTCTAGGTGTAAGCATGACCAGTTCCTGGTTGGATGAGGGGCAGGGGGCGGGGACGGTATGTGGCTGGAGTCTGGGGGTGTGGCCTGAGGCTGCCGGGTGTAAGACGGTTTCAACGTCTCAACAGGTGACGGGATTTGGGGATGCAGCCGGGGTGGGGGCGGGGCTTGTACTGGAGGCACTGGGGCAGGAGATGTTATGGTCCACTGCACTGAAAGCTCCTCCTCTTCAAGCAGAGGGGGTGGAGCCAAGTCTTCCACAGGGGCATCCACACAGAGAGCAGGGAGGGAGCCGACGCTACAGAGGGTCTTCCTGTCCTCCCGAGGTGAACCTGAAGGGGCGGGGTCAGATACCAAGGTTGACTGGGGAGGCAGCGACCTAATGAGGCAGGTGGAGGGAGGCGGCGTCTGCTGGTCCAGAGAGGCAGCTGATTGGCTGCTGTGCATCTCTGTCAGAAGTATTCGGCCCGAGAGAGGCTTTTCACTTTGGGGGGGATAGGATAGAAAGGGGGGGGGAGAGGGGTGTGTTAATGACTGGCTTTACGCCAGAGCTCTGTGTAAACTTCAAATATCTGCTCGAGTTATCAAGACGTCACATATTTGTAAAAGTGCTCCGACGTTTTCAGAGACGTCTGTTAGCCACCAGCTGACCGCACAGCTGGACTGGCCATTGGGCATGCCGGGCATTTGGCACTTTCATTTTCTAACGGTATAAACGATGATGGTGGTGAATTAGCCAATTGGTCATGATCAACGCTGGGCTGGACCAATTACAACACATCCATGTTGAGGTGAAAAGGGAAGCGATTTGTCCCGGACTTCAGCTACAATGAAAAGACACAAAGCTGGAGTTATTCTGTCTTTGCTGCACAGCTGCCTCTTCTTCTCTCCCCTCCCTCTCCTGTTGCTACTTCAATCATGAAACTGATCAATGATCAGCTGATCGTCTCTCTTGTTTGTTTATCGCCCACTTTGTGCCAGAAACAGGAAACCAGCAGATGTCGCGCTAAACAACAGCAGCATGTTTAAGCTTGATCAGCTGTTGTTAGAATTGATTTAATATTAATTTCTAGTATCAGCTGATGTTTGCTGGAGCCACAGCTGGAAAGCTGCTGGTCATGATGTCGGTTTGGAAACATGAAGGTGATACAAATCATACATATATACAACAGTGTACGTCACTGTCACAGCAGCTTTGTTTTCGTTCAAAGGCTTTATGGTTTTTCATGTAATACCTGGTGGGCCGGTCAATACCTGGGGCCACGCCTTGACCACCCGGTCAGCTGGTGGGTAACAGGCATCTTTGGAAACGTTAGAGCACTTTTGCAAATATGTGACGTCTTGATGAATCGAGCAGATATTTGAAGTTTACACAGCAACATCTTCACCTGAAAATATCTTACACGTTTATTTTGTGACCCAGACAGAGTAATATTTCAAACTCAGCCACTCTGTGTTCCGCCGCCACTGCCTCGTTTGAGTTTTGGATGAAATGCATTCTGGGATATTTGCCTGGGTTTAGCTACAGCAGCTAACAAGCTGATTGGAGACCAGAACAGCCAATCAGATATTTTTGCATCCAAATCTGTGATTGGCTGGTTGTAGAGAAAGAGTTGAGCGCACACGGGCAGAAATGTTGAGAGCGCGAGCGACACATGCAAAAACTGAGCGAGAGGGGCTGCTGTTGTGTGTGCGTGGATAATAGCAAACACTGAAACACAGTTTTTGCACGCAGCGATGAGTTTTGTTCACTCAGATTTAGCTTTTCTTCGCTCAAAACAAATTTCTCCTCAAAATGCAAAACTTGCAAATTTTTCTTACGTGCGCTCAGATTAGTGGCACAAAAATAACGCCACATCATCGCGTTAGAACCACATGTGTGAGTTTACTGCCCGATTTATTCTCAATTTATTTTTGCTCTGGTTGAAGCTCTCGTCAGGTTCTTACATCAGCCCATGAGGAGGTAAGATGTCAGGAGTTTTGAGCTCAGCTGAGGATTTACACCTCCAACCTCCACAGGTTCTGTTCACACATCAGGAATAACAAGGTTTAATACACAGAAGGTAACAGGGCGCCACCTGCTGGTGCGTTCTGATTGGCTGATCAGGCTGCAGCGGTACCTGTGCTGTTCCTGGAGCTGCTGCTCCTCCTGCTGCTGCGGTGGTTTCTCTCTGCCTGCCTCTGAGTCCTGCTGTTGTTGCTGCAGCAGTTGCATGCGCTGCTGCAGGCTGCGGGCTCTCCTCATGCAGCGCTGCAGCCGGCTGTGACTACTAGCTCCGCCCTCAGCCACCACCGGCCGCAGTTTGGCTGCAGCCGGGGTCACGATTCAACAGAAAATCCACAACAGAAGGAAAATGAAAAGAAAACAGAAAGAGAGAAAAGAATAAAAAATGAACCAAAGATGCAGAAAAGAACTCGTTATGATGATTTCATGCAAAACAATCTGACAAAGAAAACTCACAGCTGACAGGAAATCAAACATCGCACTGCTGACATGAAGGTGGCGTGGTTATTAACGATGAAATGGAGAAATCAAGTCCAGACAGAAGGTTAAAGTAAGAGAATCACAACCAAAGAAAAACAACCCGGCTGTCAGCTTCGAGGACGCCTCCGACACGCTTGATCATCTACGGGTGACGACGCTGAACCGCACGTTCACGTGTGACCTCACAGCGCAGGAAGTCACACATGAACCAGTAAATAACAGAGGCTGCTGTGTGATGCAGCCCAGTGTGAAACAGCCTTTCTGTGCTTTTCTGGGATGTTTGCAGAGCTCACGGCTTCTTAGATTCACTCCAGCTGCTTTTCTCTGTGGCGAGGAAAAACTGACGTGCTGTGATGATGGTCTGTTTGGTAAATGGATGACTTTCAGAATTAAACTTCTTTCCAACAGAAGACAGAGGGACCATTTGGAGTTCCAGATTACTGACAGAAATGAAGTCGAACTGTGACCCCGTCCACCTCTGACCCCTCAACGTCTCCCGTTTACAGCACTGTGTCATCTGCATACAGTGACACTCTTCTTCTTCTACTTCCTCTCATCCTTATTCTCTAACAGAAGTTTAAAACAGGCGTTCTGAAGGGAAACCGTTAGTATCAGGCTGTAAGTATGAATATTCCTGCTCTATCGTTTAACATGGGAGTTTATGGGGACAGACTCACTGCTGCCTCTGCTGGACATAAGAGGATCTGCAGGGGGCGGGGTCACACTGAGGACATTTCCTGTCTATTTTTAATGAGGACAGTCTTCACTTTGTCCCACTACAGAATGAGCCAAATCTGATGAAGTGACTCGAACCCTGAGCTGAGTTAACACTCTGTGATATTTACAGACCCTCATGGTTCACATCTGACTGACACACGTGAAGCAAACAGCGGCGAATACAGACGCAGTAATGATGTCATCAAAAACCATCCCGATGTTTGTTTGGGTGAGCGGATCGTTTAAAGCTCGATTCAGCTTCTCGCGTTCGTGTGTGTGTAAGTCGGCCGTCAGGTTTCTGCCTGGCTGCGTTCAAAGTGGAGAGAGTGTGGTTAGTGGCAGTGGGAGGAGCTTACAGACAGCTTCATTGACAGCTGACAGCGCGGCGGCGACCTCGCCTGCCTGCTCCAGACGCATCGACTGGTCCAGCAGGAGCTCCGCCTCTGACACGCACCGCTCGTAAGTGTCCGATTTACCTGCAGAGCAAAAGAGGAAGACGCACACAGCTTTAAACTTTGTGTTTTCACGGAGTCCTTCCCGACTCCCCCGCGGACTTTCCACTGAACTCCCAACGCCTCGATGCGTCTCTCCTTCTGCTCGCGACACTAGCTAACCGTCCAATCAAACAACCCACTGGCAGCACGAGACAAACGCCACATAACGAGAGAAAAAACAAAGAGGAAGCAACAAGAGTGACAATTACAGCCAACAGGATTTTCAAAATAAAACCATTTTTTATGAAATCGTGAATTTAGTAACAGTCTGAGCTGAAGCGTGAAGAGTGTCAGTGTGTGTTTGTGTGTGTGTGTCAGTGTGTGTGTGTCTGTCTGTGTGTGTCTGTGTGTGTGTCAGTGTATTTGTGTCAGTGTGTGTGTGTGTGTCTGTGTGTGTGTGTGTCAGTGTGTGTGTCAGTGTATTTGTGTCAGCGTGTGTGTGTGTGTCTGTGTGTGTGTGTGTCAGTGTGTGTGTCAGTGTATTTGTGTCAGTGTGTGTGTGTGTGTCTGTGTGTGTGTACCCTGGATCTGCAGCTGGTCCAGGTCCAGGTACTTGCTGGGTCTCGGGTTGAAGCCGAGCGCCGCCTCCCTCTCCTTCTCCTGCCGCCGCTGCTGCTCCTCCTCCCTCGCTCTCCTCAGCACCTCCTCCTGCAGCTCGTCCAGCTCGCTGCGGCCTGCAGAGGGCGCTGCAACAACACCATCAGCATTAATATATAAAACAAGTTTGCACGCCGGAGTAAAGTCGGCCTGTTGACATGCAGAGCTGAGAGCTCAACGTCTGCATGAGCAAGAACACGAAGACGTTCGTACCGAGGCTCCCCCTGCTGGATGAGCTGAGCTCCTGCAGCAAAGCGCCGCTGCTCTTCGAGCGGGCGTTCCTCCACGAGGGTCCTGAGGAGGAAGAGGACGACAAAGCCTTCTTCACCACACACTCCCTGAAGAGGAGAAACAGAGACACGTTTAGCGTCAGGAGCTGAAGTTTCATATAACAGAGCCAATCCTGAGTTTAGACTCCACTGAACACTCATATTCTGTCATACAGGTTCAGGGGCAGGGTCATTCTTTAATGACTTTACAAGAACGAACTCTCAAACCACCAAAGGAGTCACTTAGCATGGCAGGAAAGTTTAACTGCTGCAGCAGGACGGGGTCGTAATCAGCTCTGCTCCTAATCTGACAAACCCGCTGCAGAAACACAGCGACGGCGATCCTGCATGTTTTCTTCGATGTATTATTTGTTTTTACAGGATCTGATTTGGTGCAAATGGTTTATTTTTGCCAATTGTTTGAGTAAACAGGGCACATGGGCAGTTCAAGGACCACTGAAAAGGTGGAAATTTCCTGATTATGCCACTTTTTACAGCTTTGTTTATACAGATGAGAAAATGCATTTTTAAATCTGCTGAAGGATTTTGATTTATTTTATATTTACATTATTTTTATTGCATTGTTTTCTTTTTATTTAATGGAGTTCTTTTATTATTGTACCTTTTATTTCACTTTGTGTTTTTATTATCTCATCGTATGTTGTTTTTTACGTTACCGTGTTCGCTTACACGCCATCTCACGTTTGAATTTACTCCCTTGTTCTGTCTTTAATAAATATAATTATTTTACTTAAACAGTGACTTCACGTAAGGTGCGATACGATCTGCCGACTGGAGTATTGATCGATTGATCGATTGATGACGACCTTCTGGAGCTCACCTGTCTCCCGGGTTCAGGTCCAGGCTGACCGGGCTGCTGCTGTTCCTCTCGCTGCTCTCGTAGCCGCTCTCCATCCTCTGGATCAGCCTGGGTGGAGCAGCAGGAGGAGCAGCGGGAGACAGCACGGCTCCTCCCTCTCCTTCGTTCTCACCTCCCGGTCCAGCTCCACCTCCTCTGTGGCTGCTGGAGAAAGAGGCGGGGAGAGTCCTGGAGGAGCCCGTCCGGACAGGCATCACCTCCTCCAGGGCTGAGGGGGCGTCCTGAGCTCCACAGTCGTCGAGCAGCGGCGCTCCGAGGGGGCTGTACCCCGCTTGCCTCCGCCTCTCGCGGTTAAAGATGCTGTCGATGTTGAGCGCCTCCCTCCGGGGCCTCCAAGCCGGCCGGTACCTCCCTGTTCCCCCGGAGGAGCTGGACTTTGACTCGCTGCTGGTGCTGTCGGCCTCCCAGTCCTGAGCTTTCCCAGCGGAGGAGGAGGAGGAAGGAGCGGCGCTGCTGGCAGGGAGGTGGTGGTGATGGCTGCTGTTCGAGGAGGGGGCGATTTCAGAGGAGAAGCCGGCGGCCGGCAGAGACGTGGAGGAGGAGGAGGAGAGGGGTCGGCTGTGGATGATGTTGCTCATGGTCTCCTTGAAGTCTCGCAGGCGGCTGGTCGATGATGAGAAGGAAGACGAAGGTTTGGGGAGGTGACGAGGGACCTGCTGCTCCTTTAACGTCTCGCCTGGAGGAGGAGAAAAGCAGGAGTAAGAAAAGACGAGGAGGAGAAGGAGTAACCTTACCCCAGAGGAGAGTGAACGAAGGAGGTGGATGAATGACTGGATGGGAAATAAAAACACGGCTTCACCTTCAGAATCAGCTGATCTACGCCCTGAGACTTTGCTCCACCCACATACACTACACCTACACAGCTGGTGCTGAATTATCAGAGGTCACAAAAATGCCACTAGATGGCGCTATGGCCCAGAAATCATCCTGCTGTGAAACTCCAGTGTTTGTCGCCAGGCTGAGCGTGGGCTCGTGATACTTTTAGACTCATGTCACATGTCAGGCAGTTCACAGAGCAAGTCTTTGGCCTAAGCCCCGCCTACCCTCACTGTGGTAACCAGCCGACGACGCTTCGTTCTCAGGTTTAGACCGCCGGTGGCGGCTAGCGCTCCGCCTCCTATCCCCGGCCACGCCTCCTTTCCTCGGAGGCTGATGCTGCTCACCGTCCGTCACGTGGCCTTAGCAACAAGAAGCAGGGCAACACATGTTCACAGCGTGACCGCCATGATAGGAAAAAGAAGCAGAATGCATGAATGCGATCGGCTGCATAGATGGGTCACATGACTGAGGCGGAGCAATGAATGAATGTAACTGCAACACGTTCACGTTCATTAAATCCTGTTTCATCGCACCGAGCGTCCAAAACACAAAGATGGAGAACGTTCGTTTATTCTGGAAGAAAATACGAAACATTTCCTGCTCATGTTGGCTGTTTGACGAAAATATGGTTTAAGCTCAAGATTACATTAAAGCCCAGTTTATGGTAGTGCTGGTTACCACAGGAGCACCAGCTCCTTTTTAAAAACTAAAGCTTCAAACTGAACACAGTTAAGAAAACTGGCTGTTGATGTGGGCATCTCTGCTAGGAAGACACCCACGCCTTCCATCTTTGAGCTTAGGACCGCTGGTGGACTCACATGCTGGCAGACACTAACAAGGGTTCCAGTGTCTCCGGTTCCCCCCTCTGACCCACCTACGGTATCCAGGCTGCAGAGCGAGGCGTGCGGGGCTCCGTCTGGGCGGTCGATGCAGATGACGGTTCCCTGGGAGTCGGAGGAGTAGCGACTGGCCAGGGACTCATGGTGCGAGTGGGAGGGCTGTCGGTACGAGTAGCTCTCCGTCGACGAATCGGTGCGAGTGTCGCTGGAGATCGACGGCTCGCGGCCTGGGCGAGTGGGAGGCGGAGGATGGAGGGAGGAGGTCAGTGGAGATGGACTCACACAAACACAGCACAACAAAAGCACTCATCACATCAGACACGCCTAAACATTAAGAACTACTTCTACTGCTCCTCCAGCTGCCGCCTGCCAGTAAAAGTGTTATTGGAGCGACTGAGGCTGGTTTAGTTACCTGAGTGTTTGCTGCTGTGCTACTACTACGACTCCTAGCTGTGTTGTAGTTACCCGAGTCTTCGCTGTCGTAACAGGCCTTGTTGAGGTGGTGGAGGTCGAGGCGCGAGGGCAGGTCCTGCGCAGACACCGGCGTCCCCCGCGGGTCGGCGTACAGCAGCAGCAGCGGCTGGTAGTGGCCTTTAATGCAGCGCGAAACCACGTCGATCCACTTGGGCCCGATCTGCAGGACAGCGACGGAAACCAGCAAGACATCAGTGAGTCACAAACCTGCACACACACACACACACACTCACACACACGCAGACACACACACACACACACACACACACACACACACACGCACACACACGCAGACACACGTGCATGCAGACACACACACGCACACACACACACACACACGCAGACACACACACACGCTCACACACGCTCACACGCAGACACACACACACGCTCACACACGCTCACACGCAGACACACACACACGCTCACACACGCAGACACACACGCAGACACGTGCATGCAGACACACGTGCATGCAGACACACACACACACGCACACACACACACACACGCAGACACACACGCACGCAGACACACACACACACACACACGCTCACACACACACACACGCAGACACACACACACGCTCACACACGCAGACACACACACACGCTCACACACGCAGACACACACGCAGACACACGTGCATGCAGACACACACACGCACACACACACACACGCAGACACACACGCACGCAGACACACACACACACGCTCACACACACGCAGACACACACACACACGCTCACACACGCAGACACACACACACACACGCAGACACACGCACACGCTCACACGCGCAGACACACACACACACACACACATACAGACACACACGCAGACACACGTGCACGCACACACACACACACACATACAGACACACACGCAGACACACACACAGACACACGCACCGCACACACACACACACACACACACACACACAACACACACACACACACGTGCACGCAGACACACACACGCTCACACACAGCACCAACAGCAAAGAGCTGCAGACCAATGAGAAAGCAGCAAGAACATCTCTAACCTGAGTCTAACAGCAGACACAAACAGACGCTTCGCTCTGAGCAGGATTGTCATGCGTACTCGTGCACATGAAGTCAGGGCACTAGTGAACAATCCCCTGGTTCTTATACTGAACAACAAGCAGCCACTTTGTTTCCCCAGGCTGCTGCGACGGTGTTCCTCGACATCCTTCGGCTGGTCCTGGATCTGTTCTGGAGACCTCCTGTGAGCTGGAGGAGAACTCCAAGCAGAACCTGCAGCAGGTGCAGAGCTGGTTCAAAGAGCTCACAGAGGCTGCAGCAAAATCTGATGCTCTGCTTTAATCTAGATATATCCTAAATGTTCGAGTGCAGGTTAGAAGATGCTTTTAAAAGACACCAAATCACACTGAGCA
This sequence comes from Simochromis diagramma, assembly GCF_900408965.1. Taxonomy (NCBI): domain Eukaryota; kingdom Metazoa; phylum Chordata; class Actinopteri; order Cichliformes; family Cichlidae; genus Simochromis; species Simochromis diagramma. The sequence goes on from NW_024386892.1 coordinate 3,260,260, forward strand.
GTTCCAGAGCTGCAGAGCTGTTACCCACTAAAGCCTGAAATCTACACTGAAGCGCCTGTTTGGTCTCTACAGGTAAGTTAATAAAAACAGTTTTAAACTTTTGTTACAGAATAAAGATTGAGAGGAAGTGAAAGAGAGGAATGAGCAGAAGAAGAGTGTCACTATATGCAGATGACACCGTTTTACATATCGGAGAAGAGACTGGCCAACAGTTCGTCAGGAGACGGAGACAAACAACTGTTAGGGGCGTGGCCTCTGTGACTGACAGGTAGACGGCAAACAGGCGGAGGTCCCTGAGCTTTCTAACATGACGTAACCAATAACACGGCTGCTGTGAGGTTGCTGTACTAACACTGTCTGCAGTTAATTGGATGTCACTGAGCTCTGATTAACACTAAGCTGTGTCTGCTTGTTGCCCCTGTTGAGGCTACAAAGCCCTGAAAACAGTGGGAGGAGTCACGGTGCTGCATCCAGTTCTTATCTAAAATCTCATTTCAGTGCTGCCAAAAAAAAAAAAGTTGCCAGGCATCTGTCTCCACCGCAGACAGTTCCTGTTCCCGTAATTACCAAGAATGAACTTATTACCTTTTTTTAACCTTAAGTGTTTCTGTATAAACTTCAGGCAAAAATATAGAAACAAATTTAAAGCAATAATCTTGAATTAATGGAAGATAATTCAAGCCAACAGTTGGGAAGGTGAGGAGGAGCCGGTGCTTTACCGGCTGCAGTCGGGACGTCCAGATGCTGACAGCAGCTCACGGCTTCGTGATGGAAAAACGCCTCCTCCCCATCCTCCCGCTCAGTCTGTCTTTGTAAAATCCTCCTGCTCGATTACTTCAACACTTCCTCCGATTCTTCCAAACATCCAAAAGCTTCAGCCCCGCTCGGCTGTGACAGGACGTCCGCGGGATTCAGCGCGCCGCGCCGACCCGGCCGTGTGAAAATATGTGTTTGTTTAAGAGAAAGAGACAGAATGAAAGTCTGCAGCGTGAGCAAAAGTGTCGCTGTGGTGTGAGCGCGCTCTGACCACACCCTCCACTCTGTCCAGCTGGACTGGTCAACAATAGAGGGATATCCTTGTTTTCACAACCAGCAGAGAGTGAGGGAGTGCGGGGAATGACATCTCTCTTTCCATCAGAGAGCGTCGATGACAGAAGAGAGAGGCGACAGGGAGCAGGAGGAGGCAGGAGGAAAGAGGTGATAGTGGGGAGGTCGAGGGAAGGACAGGAAGCACATGAGGTCATTTCTCTTCCTGACCACACACGGAAATTTGATTGTGTATCAGTTAACCCCACAACTCCCAAAGTCCGGGCCACCGCCCCCTGGTGGGCTGTGGAGGTGTTGCGGGTGGGGCCCCCCGAGCCTAAATAAAGCAAAGCAGCGCGACTTAAATAACGAGGCTTTTTAATCCATAACCACCTGCTGCTCATCTGGGTCCAGATCGTGGTGGTGCGAGTCTAAACACCCTCTTATCAGACATCACCTCCAGCTAGAGGACCGATGCTGAACCCGAGCTCCTCAACCCGTCTCTGAGGCTGAGCCCGCTCACGCCTCACCACCGCTCGGCTGCACTTCCTCCTCCGTCCTGAAGATGACCCCGAGATAATGAAACCCCCCCTGATCCAGCTGCTTCACACTCAGCTGCGAACCTTAACGATGAGAACCACATCGTCTGCAAAAGCAGGGACGGGATCCTGACACCACGCCCCCACGTCCACACGGTGAGAACACGTGGCTCTGAGAAGTCTCCTAACAGCAAACTGTTCTTTTTGATGCAGATCAAAGGTCAAAGCTTTCCTTTACTTCACAAACACACACAAAACGCACTCGCATTACAGTCGCACTACAGCAGAGTCTAACCGGCCTCGGTGGCACTGCACCTCGTTATTACTACGTTATTACAAGTGTCTTGGTGAGCAGAGAAACTCATCCTCCGCCTCACGACACGACCGTGAGAATAAAGGAAAGGAAAGCGTTCGACACATCTGTCGCTGCAGATGTTTCTACCTGTGTGCACGCATACCTCTTTGACGTGTGCGTCATCAAAGTACATCCACCGGCGGATCTTAGTCTGGAAGAAGAAAGTGGAGTAATGTTTCCCGTAGTAGCACACCATCCCGACCAGGTAGAGCTCGGACTGCCGAGCCTTCTCCTCGGTCACCCTGTAGAACAGCTGCAGAGAGGGGAAGATGTCACCGCACGCCGCCGACGCTCGCGTTTACCCTTCGCTTTGTTCAGACCGTGCTTTAATGCCGTGTCTTATTCTACTTACATCCCCGAGGCGCAGGCAGGTTCCCAGGGTGTGGATGACGTCCTCGGCCAGGTCCGAGTGATCCGAGTCCCACACCAGGCCGATGGTGATGATCTCCGGACTGTTGAGGAGGACGCGAGCCATCCGCAGCTGCTGACCGCACTGACTCTGAGGAAGAGGAAGAAAGGTGAGCCGTGACCTCTGAGTGCTTCACGCCAGTCAGTGTGTGTGCGTCGCAGGAGAACTGCTGCTCACAGGACAGTTGCGCAGGTCGCCCATGCTGGCGTTTCGTAGCAGCTCCCCGAACATGCCCGGGGTCGCCTTCTCCCTCGACTCCAACATCTTCACTGCCTGGTTACTGAGGAGGAGGAGGAGGAGTGTTACTGTGTGTGAGTCAGTTCTTCATGATGAAGAAGCTCCAGTCTTCATTAAATATGATCTGGTAAACGCTGGATTGGACTTACCACAGGGAGGTGGTGGAGATGTAGTGGACCATCTGAATGAAGGGCAGAGGATCCGAGGAGGCTCCACAGCTGCTGCACACACACTGAACCAGACGGGAGGTGAACACGGAGTGTGTGTGTGTGTGTGTCTGTGTGTGTGTGTGTGTGTGTGTGTCTGTGTGTGTGTGTGTGTGTGTGTGTGTGTCTGTCTGTCTGTCTGTGTGTGTGTGTGTGTCTGTCTGTCTGTGTGTGTGTGTGTCTGTCTGTCTGTCTGTGTGTGTGTGTGTCTGTGTGTGTGTGTGTGTCTGTGTGTGTGTCTGTGTGTGTGTCTGTGTGTGTGTCTGTGTGTGTGTGTGTGTGTGTGTGTCTGTCTGTCTGTGTGTGTGTGTGTCTGTCTGTCTGTCTGTGTGTGTGTGTGTGTCTGTCTGTCTGTGTGTCTGTGTGTGTGTGTGTGTGTGTGTGTGTCTGTGTGTGTGTGTGTGTGTGTGTGTGTCTGTCTGTCTGTGTGTCTGTGTGTGTGTGTGTGTGTCTGTGTGTGTGTGTGTCTGTGTGTGTGTTGACTCTTCATGCTCATACAGTCAAAGTACAAAAGTAAAATATCAGGTAAAGTTAGGAAATGAAGCCACCTGCAGGTGTGTGACGCAGCAGGTAAACCAGTGACAGATGATTGTTTTAAAGCGACTCGTTAATAAAAAGAAAATGAATATTACTGGTTTTTAACTGGTTTTACAGTCATTGCACCTGACTGACTGGTTAAACCCTCTCTGTGATCCCAGAGTTTCTTCCTCACCTGCTCAAAGAGCATCATGGCGAACTTCTGGTGGGGGATGCAGTGTCTGGCTGTGCAGATGTCTTCTTTGGTCTCGTCTGCGATGTGGAAGTGGATCCTCATCAGGATGTTTTCCTGCACAGACGCAGAAGTGAAGCCTGAGCTTAGGTAATCGAGTGAACGCGGCGAGGGCCCGCGGGCACGCCCGAGCTACTGAAACGCTGGTTCTGATTGGTCAAAGTGTAATCTCTACTGTAACACTGATCAAGCGCTGCAGCGCCTTCAGAGTTTGTGTGTCATCGTCTTACAAAGCACTCCGCAGCGTCGTCCATGATGCCGAGCTGAAACCGCTGCTTGTCCTGGAAGGTTTTGGCGAGCGCGCTGCGGAGCGCGTCGGACGGCAAAACTTTGTCGCTGCTGTACTGGAACTGAGCAAAGATGCTCTGTGGAATGGAGAGGTCAGGGGTCAGTGAGAGGAGGGACCGGGGTCAGGGGTTGAGGGTCAGGTTTGGAGAGGTTCTCACCTTCAGAGCGCAGAAAATGCACGAGTCCTCCATGCACTTATGGGTGGTCAGCTGACGGAAACTGCGGCGGAAGATGTCGAGGTGCCAGAGGACCTGAGAGGAGGAAAAACAAGTTTTAAAATGAAGCAACACAGGGGAGCATTCTGGGAAACGGAGTCAGAGCTTCACCTCAGCAGCACAAGTCCTTACTGACGGTGTGTCTCTGTGCTGCTGCTCTAACTCCACCAAACACATCGCCACACCTGTCAGCCAATCACCTGTCAGCACAAACCAACAGCCAATGCTGTCCTGACCAATCAGAGAGCGGGCTTAGTGACCTGAGGAGTTGCAGAAGTAAAAGTAAAGTCTGTGTGTCAGACCAAGTTCGTCAGCATCTCCGTCTGCTGCAGGAAACCGTCTACACCGCGTGATGAAGACGTCTGCGGCGCGATGATGGGAGCTGGCGTGAGCGTGCCCAGAGGACAAACTGCTGCAGCTGTATGTGTGTGCGTGTGTGTGCGTGTGTGTGTGCGTGTGTGTGCGTGTGTGTGCATGACTGACAGGAAGAGAAAACACGACGCTGCACGTGTCACAGACAGCAAACATCAGCTCGCCGCTCAGTTTCACTGCAGACTTTATAAAAGCTCGTTTAGCAGATCTCAGTGACTCACGCTGACCAGGATCAGTCATCAGGTGTGAATCACCTGCAGGACACACTCGAGACGGAGGGCGCGTCTTTAAAAACATCCTTTTAGTCAACAATCACCTGAAGACACCAAGAAAAACAACCAGAGAGCGGTGGGCGGGCCGCCTGGGAGACTCATCTTTTTAATCTGTCTGCGAGAACAACACCATCTGCAACTGATTTTCCACAACACCACACATTTAGTTTATTTTTGGCTCTTATTTTGAAAGTTCCGTCAGCACAGCTTTTACCATTTTGTCTTTTACTCACCAGCTGGCTCGCCGCCGCTCACCACAGAGCCGCTTCTCGCCTCCAGAGATGATCTCGTAAATAAAATGTTTGCAGAGCAGAAACTTCAAACTGAATTATGTAATATTTAATGTAAGAAAGTGCCTCACGCTGCACACAAAGTCTGTGAAATACACGCTTTAATTTGAATGCTGGGGTTTCTGCACCTTCACCACATCAGAGCTAAGACGAATTAAAACCTCTGTTGATATCACACAGAAACAAACACTGACAGGAAACTGAATTAGTGGAGCAGAAGCTAAAGACGCCTCTGAGGATTTAAGCCGAGACCAGAAACCATCGAAGCAAACGTGTCAGAGCCGGAGGAAAGACATCAGGACTCGCCGGGTGGATAAGGGCGGAGCTACACCAAAACTCACCAGACTGAGACCGGAGCAGCCGTGAGGGCCGGCGTGGGTTAAAGGGGCATTACGCCGCGTTAGCTGAACCCCGCGGAGAAGCCGGGCGCCTCGCCTCCCGCCGAGCAGCAGGAATCCAGACACGGAGGAATTTTTTCATCACTTTACTCATGAGGAGGGTTTTAAAACGATCCGCGGGGGCCCGGAGGGTCGGACAGTTCTGAATCCTGCAGTGTGTGTTTGTCTCAGTGACTGAGACGTGCCTGCAGCCGGGGCCGGCACCGAGCCGCCAACCGCAGAAAGATCCCAGCTGAGCTCGTGATAGAGGAGCAGAAACAGCCAGGCCTAACCACTCAGCCATCTGAAACAGTGAACCAACCATAACCACGGTTTAACCATTACTATGCTTTAAACTTGCAGGGTTTACATTTAAAGACAGTCCCTGATGGAGGTGTCGACACGGTGATCTGATCCATTCACAACCTCACGACCTGCAGACTTCACATCAAACAGCCTGTGAGAACATGGATGACTTACTTTCATTCACAGGGAGCTGAATCCCTTCATGAAACATTTCACACTAACGCAGGAAATTATCATCAGAACAAACTCGTGCTGCAGACAAATGCTGGTGTGTTTGAAGCACACAGCCGGGTGTCTATTACACCGACACGGGGTGAACAGAAATGTGCTGATCAGGACGATTCAGACGTGATGCTGGGGCTTAAAAGCAGACGGAGAGGCGCTGATCTGATTCACGCTTGGACCTGAGTCCTCAGTGAAACAAACTGCAGCGTCAGCATTTGGCCGTTTGCTTCCTCCTTCCTGTCCCCGCCCCCCCCGCCGGCTGCAATATGTCGCTGCGGCCTCCAGCAGGTCGACCAGGTAACAAACCGTCTGTGCAGATCTGCACGCCGAGCACACGTCCCACAGAGGAATCAGTGTTTAGCGCTTTTTTTTGCTTTGAAAGGATAAAATCAGCCTGCAGGACGCAGCAGGAGGAAACATCAACACCTGAGCACAAAGATCAGCCGGACGAGTCGCAGTCGTCACTTAAATCAAAGCCCAAACGGAAACCTGCAGGACGAACAACACGCAAACACAAAGGGTCCACCACAGACTCTACGGGAGCGACACTCAGCTGATAATCAGGAACATCCAATCAAAATCTGAGATGTTCCCTCGGTCCGTTAGTACAGTGACATCACAGCAGCATTTTACTGATGAGGCCATCAAAAAACAGCACAAACACGGACCAGAGGTCCAGTTCAGGTGAAGCTAGCAGACAGCTAGCAGCTACAGCCACCTGTGTCACCATCCACCTGTCAGCCAAAGAGGCCACGCCCCTAATAATGCTAACTTTAATACAATTTAAACACATGCTGTGAGGGGGAATTATCGCTAGGGAACAATCAGTGTGCGTATCAGGTTATGAATGCTGGAAAGATTTAACATTGGAGTCAATGGGGACAGATTCACTGAATTTCCAGGATCAACAACTGAAGAAGTTTGATGTTTGCAGCCTGAAGCCTTTAAAAAATGAGCTCTGTGGTGTTTTACATGCTGTGTTCTTACACCTGTGCTGCTCATACTACACATGCATGATAACATCAACTCACACGTGAGTGACCAAAGTAAAATAAAGTCAGAGTGTGCGAGGCTTTCTTGGAGAGGTGGATGTTCTGAGCAGCAGCAGGAGGAGGATGATGATGATATTGATGGAGTGTGAGCAGCTGCTTGTTACTGCGATCTTCTTCCTCTTCACTTTGCCTTCATCACATCGAAGCCTCTGTGCGTCCCGTCAGTACTGATGTCTCTCCGATCCGCCACCTACTCAGCTCGGCGCGGCGCCCCACAGGCTCGCTCCGTTTGATCCGTTACGGTTTGACGTGACCGGGCGGACGGACAGCTGCAGGGTCCAAAAGGTGCAGGAGTTAGGAGGAAGCATGTGTTCATGGTTGGACGGACACCTGAGGCAGGTCGTTACCTCAGACTCTTTGATGTTGATCCAAGGAGTCGGAGCTCCAGTTTTGCCTTTCGGAATTCTGGGACTCATGGGTGTGTGAGAAACCGGAATATAATGATGAGCAGCAGCTTTGTTCACATGATGTCGCACATCTGCAAAGGTGTGTGGTGACCTCTGACCTGTGCCGCTCAGCCTCTAAGCTCATAACGAGCGCCGTCACTTCAGCAGCACAGACCGCCAGCCTCACCACGAGGGGTTAATGAGTCAGCCTGTTTACACCGATAATTACCACCCTCCCCCTCCCGATGAGTCATTAACGAGCGCTGCCTTCAGTCTGGGAGGCGACGCTGCTGCACGCGTTCATTACAGCCTCACTCAAAGAAGCGGCGCAGATCAGCTGGGCTGTTATTAGAGAGGGTGTGTCGGACGGCGGACCCGTGTTGTTTACCTGCTGCAGTGCCAGCTGACTGGCTCAAAGGCACTGCGGCGAAAGTGCGAGGCTGTGCAGCAGCGAGCATTTTAAGAGACAGGGCGTCACGACGGGACGGCGAACGGCTCGTCTGGAGGACACGAGCTGACTCACACAGGGTTAAACCAAACCACCGCCAGCGCCATCATGCATTTAGAGCTTAGAGGTCATTCAGTAATGAGCACCGTTCAGACTGTTATTACAGAAGAAACACCGAAAACACACAAACCTCACACGAGCATCTGAGACGGCGCAAACATGTACAACATCTTTAATTCAGCAGATTATGAAGTCGAATAAAGGCATTTAAAGACCAACCATCTGTCTGTCCATCCATCCATCCAACCATCTGTCCATCCATCCATCCATCCATCCAACCATCTGTCTGTCCATCCATCCATCCATCCATCCAACCATCTGTCCATCCATCCATCCAACCATCTGTCCGTCCATCCATCCAACCATCTGTCCGTCCATCCATCCAACCATCTGTCTGTCCATCCATCCATCCAACCATCCAACCAACCATCTGTCTGTCCATCCATCCATCCAACCATCTGTCCGTCCATCCATCCAACCATCTGTCTGTCCATCCATCCAACCATCCAACCAACCATCTGTCTGTCCATCCAACCATCCGTCTGTCCATCCATCCATCCAAATATCTGTCTGTCCATCCATCCATCCAAATATCTGTCTGTCCATCCATCCATCCATCCATCCGTCTGTCCATCCATCCATCCAACCATCCGTCTGTCCATCCATCCAACCATCCGTCTGTCCATCCATCCAACCATCCGTCTGTCCATCCATCCATCCAACCATCCGTCTGTCCATCCATCCATCCAACCATCCATCCATCCATCCAAATATCTGTCTGTCCATCCATCCATTCGTCTGTCCATCCATCCATTCGTCTGTCCATCCATCCATTCGTCTGTCCGTCCATCCCATCCATCCATCCGTCCGTCCATCCATCCATCCATCCGTCCGTCCATCCATCCATCCGTCCGTCCGTCCATCCATCCATCCATCCATCCGTCCGTCCATCCATCCGTCCGTCCATCCATCCGTCTGTCCATCCATCCATCCGTTTGTCCGTCCATCCATCCGTTTGTCCATCCATCTGTCTGTCCGTCCATCCATCCAACCAACCGTCCAACCAACCATCTGTCTGTCCATCCATCCAACCAACCAACCAACCCACCATCCAACCATCTGTCTGTCCATCCATCTAACAAACCAACCCACCATCCATCCATCTGTCTGTCCATCCATCTAACAAACCAACCCACCATCCATCCAACTATCTGTCTGTCCATCCATCCATCCGTCTGTCTGTCCATCCATCCATCCAGCCATCTGTCTGTCCATCCATCTATCCGTCTGTCCGTCCATCCGTCCATCCATCCATCCATCCGTCTGTCCGTCCGTCCATCATCCATCCATCCAACCATCTGTCTGTCCATCCAACCAACCATCCATCCAACCATCTGTCTGTCCATCCATCCAACCAGCCAACCCACCATCCATCCAACTATCTGTCTGTCCATCCATCCAATCCGTCTGTCTGTCTGTCCATCCATCCAACCATCCGTCTGTCTGTCCATCCAACCAACCATCTGTCTGTCCATCCATCCATCCATCCAACCAACTGTCCATCCAACCAACCGTCTGTCCATCCAACCAACCGTCTGTCCATCCAACCAACCGTTCGTCTGTCCATCCAACCAACCATCTGTCTGTCTGTCTGTCTGTCTGTCCGTCCATCCATCCGTCTGTCTGTCTGTCTGTCCATCCATCTGTCTGTCTGTCCATCCATCCGTCTGTCCATCCAACCAACCATCCAACCAACCGTGTGTCCGTCCATCCATCTGTCCTCTTCCACTTGTCTTTATTGGGGCCATCACCATGGACAGTGTGTCATGGGGCTAACACAGAGAGACAGACAACCATTCACACTTACAGGCAATTTGAAGTCACCAGTTAACCTAACCCCACTAACTGCACATGTTTGGACTGTGGGAGAACACACAAACTCTACACAGAAAGGCCCCGCTCACATGGTGGCGTAAACCCAGGACCTTCTTGCTGTGAGATGACAGCGACGCATGTGTTTCAGCTCTTCAACGCGGCCTTTAAACTCAACAGGTGTTTTCCTGAGTTTCTTTTCCTGCACAAGACCAACAATAACAACAATAATCATCATCATCATCATCACAGTCTCCACTAAGCATAAGTTGTGAAAAAATGTGAGGCCTGCAATTACTGACTCTGTAAAAATTTGAATTATTTGAAGAATTAAGTCTTTGTACCTTCTGGAAGTGTGTGTGTGTGTGTGTGTCTGTGTGTGTCTGTCTGTCTGTGTGTGTGTGAGAGACGCACAGAGCTCAGCGCTGTCTGAGCAGCTCGTTTTGTAATTTAATGCTGTTGAAAATAAGCGTTACACTTAGGAAACATCTGACTTCTGAGTCACTGATTCCACAGAAAGTAACACACACACACACAGACACAGACACAGACACACACACACACACACACACACACCTCTATCTGTTGTGCAAAGCTAAAATAACAGGGACGTATCAGACGTCCTTGAAGAGATCTGAAGTGATGTAAATTTCCCAAACTTCCAAACAGACTCATCCCAATACCCCTGTGACACCTGAGCTGTTTTAAACTGGGCATAAACACGTACTGTTTAGCTCAGAATATTAAGTAAACTGCACTTTTTATATAAAGGCTCAAGATTCTCAGTCACAGTGAGCACGTTCGAAACAGACTAACAACACAAAGTACAATACGAATATAAATGATACTCCTTTTAACAGCTTATACTTTCTATGTTAACATTTTCACAGGATTAATACAGTGCTCTGATAATGTCAGTGTGTGTGTGTGTGTGTGTGTGTGTGTGTGTGTGTGTGTGTGTGTGTGTGTGTGTGTGTTAGGGGTGGGGGAAAAAATCGATACTGTGTAATATCGTGATATTTTGTTTGCTAATAATGTATCGATACAGGGACAGCAGAAATCGATATTTTGTTACAAAAAAAGTTTTTGTGCTCCGACTTCAGAGCACGTTGATCCTTTTTCTGAGCAAGAATCCTGACATTCCTTCACTGTCCAAATGTGTTTAACTTGTTTTTTGGCAGCAATAAACACGACAGTTTACTTATTTTAATTTAAGACATGTTTTATTTTAATTAAGTTTAAAACTTTTTTATTTAATGTAAAATTATATTTTGTTTTAATTTACTTTCAAATTCTTCAGTTGCTGAAGGGGCTGCATAGTTTTCATAAATAGCTATAATTGTACCAGATGGTTGCATTCAGTGAAGTTGGACTAGACTGTAATACAAACCGTTCAGTTTGTCAACAAGAAAACTGACTGAAATGAGAGAAAGACTGAGTGTGAGACTTTGTTATTAGAGAAAATGAATATTGATAAAGTTTACCTTTATGTACAGAATCTGAATATCGCTAAATATTTTAAAAAAATTGCAATAATATCGTATCGTGCGTTAAGTATTGTGATAATATCATATTGTGGGATGTATGGTGATTCCCACCTCTAGTGTGTGTGTGTGTGTGTGTGAGCCTGAAAGCTGGGGCCAAAGGTCAGAGTGTGAGGCGGTACCTGCAGAGCGCTGTTCAGGAAGCAGCTGTTCTGTCCCGGCTCGTTGCTCAGCCCTTTGCTGGGAGCGATGGACGTCATGGTGCGAGGTGTCAGGATTCCCTGCGTCCCAGCCCCACCTCCTCCTCCTCCTCCTCCTCCGCTGACACCACTTCCACTGCTGCCTGATGCAAAGTAGTTCCTCTTCCACGACATATTCCCAGTTTGTTCTCGTCCTCGCTCCCTGTAGGGATCAACTTCCTGTCGCGTATTCTCGCTTCAGTGCAGATTGATCCATTTCCTCCAGCCAAGAGGGAGGCAGAGATAAAAATATCCAGAAACGAAGAACGTGAAGTCAAACAGGAACGTTAGCATCCAATAAAACGTAAAAAACAATAAATCATCTGAACGTTTGACATGTATCAGTTATCTAAAATGTCTCACTTCAGTATTTCAGGGAATAAAAGGCTTCACATTCTTAATGAGCATCTGTTTACAGGCTGAATATTCCACACGCACAATTCCCAGCATTCCCAAAACCCTCTGCTGTGTAATCCCAGGATTCCTGCCCTTCTATCCACCCTTCAAACATCAGTAAGAGCAGGTCATGCTCATCACCGTGGCCACGGGGCTGAGGTCGGACACACACTCAGGTCAGAGGTCAGAGGTCGAGTGCAGGCAGCCAATCGGAACATACCTGCTGGAGAGAAAGAGGACAGGGAGGCTTTAGAGGAGGACTTTATTTACCGTCGCGCTCGTTCATGCTCTGCCTGACTCCCCCATCCTCACGCACACCCAACCCTTTGCTCATCACACGCAGAGACAAACGTCTCTGATATTCTGTGTGGACCGATTGAGCCTGGCACGATGAAGAAACTGAAATGTCCCGAGAGCAGCGCCCAGCTCCAACACATCAACACAAAGGGTGCTGTAAAGCAGTTCGAGGTGCTGCGACGTCCCCAAAGCTCACAGGAAGTATTTCACCACAACAGAAACCTGTAAACCTTTGTGTGCATCCATCGCCTCGACCCCTGATACCAAACCCTGCTTTATTCTGCAGCTCCATTTGATGAGCTTGTGAGCGTGCGTTTGATTCCATTAGACGTTAACACTTAAATCTAAATGACAGTAAAACACTTCCTGCTGTTTAAAGCCCAGCAGGGCCTCAGCGGACGTGTAACACCCTCCGGATTTAAAACACGTGCGCGGTTACTGATGACATCAGCAGAAGCGCAGCAGGGCCCGAGCTGTGTGCAAACTGCAGGAGCAGAGACATGAAGGTGTGCTGGGTAATGACAGGCTGCAAGGCTGCCATTACTCTGTAATAACTGGCCTGTGAAGCTCCTCTAAGACCCCAGACTGAGATAATGTTAGGCCTGTGCAGTGCAGATGCTGTAATGAGGAATCCTCCTCCTCACTGCAGTCACCCCCTCTCCACTCATGCCCACACCTCCCTCGCTCACTCTCGGTATTGTTCCCCCACGCAAGATTAAGACAGACGCAGATGTGAAGATATACAGATGTTAGAAAACCAGACGTGAGACACAGAAAGAGGTGGAGCCAGGTCGATAAGGGAAACGGGCTCAGATTTGGGCCTAATGACCTTTAACACCACCCTGTCCAGACTGGAGCTTTGATTCTGATCACGTCCTCATTGGTTAAACCAGACCCAGGTTTCACCTTTGACCTTTGAGCCTGAAAATGAGCTGCTGTGCTGCCTCAGGCGGGGTTCAGTTTGCTCAGACCTCAAAGGCGTAGATCTGTGAGTCGGCGTCTAGGAGGCCGTTTCCTCTCCTACGCAGCGCTCTTGTGAAACAGATGTGCCACAGCCAGGCGGGTTTGCACATTTAATCATTAACTGTCAGACTCGATGGGCGTTGCGGCGGGGCGGAGCGATGCTCCTGAAGCATTTCCCTCTTTAGCCTCGGCTGTTTCCATGCAAACTGCCCACTAAAGCCAAACACTCACAAACAGGTTATGAGTCACATGGTGTGCATGTTCAACAGCTCACTGAGCTCAGCACGCGCTCGCCAGCACGCACTCGCCAGCACGCCTCACACGACCAGCACCACCTGCACCAACCTCCTGGTTCGAAGGATCAATGCAAAGGTTTGGAGCAGGGTTTGGGTTAGGAAAGGGTTACACAGCGCAGTGCCTTCTGAAGTGGTGTGTGTCTGTGTGTGTGCGTGCCTGTGTGTGCGTGCATGTGGTAATCTGCAGGTCAGAGCAGAGGGAGGTGAGGAGGGATTAGCCTGATCAGATGCGTCTGTCTGGTCAGGATTACGCCGTCTGTCTGCGGGTGTTTCTGTGCAGGACCGAGTCTCCGTGTGGACACTTTTCCAAAGGAGCCATGACAGGTTCAGAACTGGGACCGGTTTCATAAAGTCCAACTGAGCACAGACTCAGGCGGGCGTTTGAATTCAACTCGCTGAGGTCAGAGGTGTTCTCTGTCTGGCTGTAAGCCCGAGGGTTAGAGGGTTAGAGTGAAGCAAACAGCGTGGGCTGCATCATCAACAAACCACTGCTGTGATTTCTGCCTTACAACACGTACAGCTTTGTTTATGATCTAAGAGGGTTCAAATGATTTTAGCGTGGTGAGTGCAAACTAACAGCCTGGATCATTCGACTGCCTCTGCGGCAGTGAAATGTCATTTAAAGGAAAAGAATAAGAGCAAAAGGCAGGCTGAGAGGCAGCGAGGAGCTCATGGAGCTTAAGTAACTCGAGTGAAACTCCGAAGGACTCGCCTCACTTCCTGCGCAGAAAACTAAAATGTGACGAGGACCAAACGACACGTTCATGCTGCACGATCTCTAATCCGGTTCTCCCAAACACATCTGGCAAATACATACAGCAGGTAAACCAGCAGGTGGCGCTACAGCTATTATTCAATCCAAGACATTTTTCTCAATGAAAGCGGCTCCAGTGCACTGAGACACACCGAGGCACTGAGGGTCGCTGCGCTGTGGACGTCCAGGCTGCAGTTCCTCTAACGTCCATCGGAGGCTCCAGCCTGTGAGTCAGTGAGGGACACAAGTTTGAGTTATCTGATAAATCCTGAGCTGAGGCCATCTAGTGAGGTCTTTGTCAGACACAATTCTTTTCTCAGGCTTAAAAATAATGAAGTGGGTGGAGCTCCGGGCCTACAGGTGATGACAGAGTGATTAATGAAAACTCCAAATCTGACCAGCAAACAGGTGAAACAAAGAAAACCAATCGTATCGCCTGCTCTAACGCTTTTAGGGTGTTTGGGTTTTTACCTGTAGACTAACTTCCTGTTAGCGATTAGTGGTAGCACAGGTCGGAGGTCATTTCCTCTCCCGGTGAGCGCCAAGGCTGATTTAGTGTAAAACTGGTTATGTAACAAAACGGCAGTCTGTCGCAGAGGCTTTACAGCCACACACACACACGCACACAGGCGCACACACAGACACACACACAGCGATATAATCACCTCTAATTCAGCAGGCTGGCTCGGTGCTGCCTGTGTGCAGCCTGACCGCGGCTGCACTGGGAGCACTGGGCAGAGTGGGGGTGCTGGGATAAAGCCGGGGGGTTGGGGGGGGGGGGGCATCGATTTGATTCGGTCTGTGAGTTCACGCCTTGTTTTCAGACTCGCAGCTCCTCATCAGCGAGCAAAAACAACCAAACCCAGGTTTTTTGGTCTCTGAGACTCTTTAAAAACGATTCACCGAATAAACAAAGATCACAATGAAGTTAAGAAACGAACGATGACGTAAATATAAAAACAATAAGACGTGATCAATATTTGGCTGTTTGAGGCTCATTTCAACTTATTAACCTAAAGTCATTTTAAATCTGCTTATACTTATTATGCCAAACATTACATACAATAATACACACAATACAGCTATGTTCTTGTCATTTGATATTTTAATGCTCATTTTTAATATAAAGTACCATAAAAATAATTGACATGCAGTAAGTAGTCGATTTATCATTAAGGCTGCCACAAACGATTATTTTGATAGTCGACTAATCAGATCATCATCCATTGGACGTAAAACGTACAGCTTATTGCACCAGCAGCATCTGCTCTTATATAACTATCATTAGCTTACAGCTTTAAGTGTTTAAGGTGCTAACTAAAAATAAAGACAAGATGATCGTTTATTAAATTTAAATGAAATCTGCAGATTGTTTCGGTGAAGTTTAATAAACTCCTTGCTATCTAAAATATAACAGGACACCGGAGTAAATTCTCGAGCATCTCACACTTCTGATAATCAGCTGTCTGCTTGATGTTTATTCAGCTGTGTAAAAACTATAACTTTAATCTCAGCCAAACCGATTTACTCAGGAACAAATAAAATACTGAAAAAAGCCAAACAATAACATTTTCAAGTTATCTAAGTGACTCATATATCATGTTTAACCTGAGTAGCGAAAGACGGCGGTGGGTTTGAAAACGATTTGCCGGGAGTCCGGTGTTCTCACGGCTCTAGTGAGCCTAGCTCCCGGCTAGCTATCGAGCTAGTGGGTAACAGACGTCGCCGAAAACGTCGGAGCGCTTTTGAAAATATGCGGTGTCCTGATAAACTGAGCAGATATTTGAGGTTTACACAGCTACATTCTCGCCTGAAAATATGTTAAACGTTTATTTTGTGACCCAGAAAGAATAATAAGAGTAATATTAAAACTAACTAGCTGCCGCCATTGTTGGAAACTGAGCTGGGCTGCGCTATGAATTCTGGGACACAGCTGCTTCTTCTTCTTCTTCGGGGGTTTAACGGCAGCTGGCATCCTTGTACATGCAGTGCTGCCATCTTCTGTTTCAGTCCGTTATTACACTCTTAAATCCCGCTACTTATTCCTGCGTCTTTTGGGATCTTACAAAGCTTCAAACGACGCGTCGACGATTAAATTAGTCGTCGACGATTTTGATAGTCGACTAATCGTGACTAGTCGACTAATCGTGGCAGCCCTATTTATCATAGTTGGAATTAAATAATAATAATGATAATAAATAAGCACTAAAAGTTTGTTCTTGAGTTTATTTGATTTTTTAAATGCGATTTATTTTGTCCGCTTCGGTGCTCCGTAGACGGCCTCAGACACAGGCTGTTCCCTTTGCTGTGCCTGGATCTTTGCCCACAGGATGAATCTAATAAACGCTCTGTGATGTTTTCAGGCAGCTGGAACAAATCGATTGAAGCTCGATTCATGTAAAGTGCAGATTCTCGGGTCCTGCGGGACTCCCTGGAGCCTCCGCTCAACATTTATTCATCAAATTAAAGTCAATACTTGTAAAAATGAAACGTGCCAGATGCAGAAAACACTCAATAATGAGGAGGCGACGGACGGCGGTGAGAAGAGGAGGAGGACGCGGTTTCTTTAAAGGCGTTTAACGGCAGCCGAGCTTAGATCTGTGCAGATCCTCGCTAAGACGCTCTCCGGGCAGACCCGGCGTCGCTGACCTGCTTGGCAGCTCGTCTGGAGGAAGATTTGGGGCCTAATGACTAAAAAGGAGAGCTCATGAATATACAGCTGTCCTTCAGCGCCGCCACGGCCCCAAAATAACTCGGAGAATTTGGGAATGTGGAGCACTTCAATCACTTAATTCCACTCAGTGAAAGGAGGAATTAGCTTCTTGTCGTCTCCCCCGTGAGGCTCTCAGACGAGCCGAGGACGACGGCCTCAGCAGCTCTCAGAGCGGCTACTTTTTAAACACCAGCAGCAGAAGAAAAGACGCCTGCTGTCACTCCCATGAATTCAAGTCATGTTTTATTCACAATCGGTCCAAAAAATGATGTTTACATGTTGTAATGTCTGCAGGTTTGGCAGCAGAGTGATGCAGACGATGATGTACATCAGCTGCATTAGTGAGTCAGTGCAGGCGTGTGGCTAACGTTAGCGGTGTTTCCTGATTTTAAAGTTGATTAAGAGTGATGCATCGATGCAACTTGATGAAAACACAGATTATTGTCTGTGATGAAAAGAATCCTGTTTCAGTCGAGGGAACCAGAGCGGCACCGATCCGGTGTCTCACAGATGTTTCAGCCAATCACAGGAAGTGAAACGCCAGCATTAACCTGTAACTGAACTACGCCGTGGACACGTGACTGCTCACTGCACCATCTTGTGGTGCAAAGTGGTATCACACCAAAGTACAGCGCGGCCCTTTGTCCACACTTCGGCTGACATCACTGCGGCACAATGCAGACATTTTCCTTTCTGCTCACTTTGGAAGGTTTTTAACTATTTTTAAAGACACATATTTAAAATAAGCAGCCCTAACGACACCAGCGTTCTCATTTAGCCTGTCATTAGCAACCTGCCAAACTTTGCTGAGACCTGTGAGAGCGTCAGAGGTCACGAGTGGGGTTCTCGCAGACCCACGCTTCATGCTGGAGAATATTTACAGCTCGTCTCAGGCTTTGAGTTCATTTTAATGATTAAAATCACAGATTTATAATTTTCTTTCAGTTTGTTCATCATTTCCAGGAAGCGCGTCGTAACGCTGGTATTGAAACACGCGGTACAAACAAACTTTATTATCACTGTTATTATCTGTTTGTGTCTGAGCTGGAAAATCGTTTGACTGCACGTCTGACGTGTTCTTCATTCCCTGATCAAAAATCTACAGATTTCAAGTCTGAATATTTCCCAACAACACTGCAACTTTAGAAGCTGTTACACAGATACGACAATAACAGCTCCACGGTTAATTATTCTCTCAGCTCTCACTCACGTGTCTTATCTGCAGTCCGGTGTTGGGATGTCAGCCTCAGATGTAACGATCAGTGATGATGATGATGCTGCTGCTCTGGTTTCACTTCAGAAACAGGACTTTAAAGCTTCTAACTCACAAACTTTTTCCCATGTGAGCGCTTCAGCCGTTTCCCGTCATCACACCCTCTCCTCTCAAAGTATTGTTCTAATTTTCACTCTCCACATTCCTCACAGCAGCAGCAGCTCCATCAGTTCAGTGAATCAACAGTAAATCATCCAGACTGGGAGGAGGTCTTCCTCCTCCTCCTCCTGTTCTTTCAGCACATTATTTTCCCATGAATACTGCTGAATAATGTTCTTTAATTTAAACCTCAGTGGCCGCCCCGGCACACTACATAACTCACATTTCCTGCAGGACAGTGAGAGCTGCTGCACCTCCAAAACTTCCCTGAGAGGTGGAGATGCTTCAGCCTGATGGAGCTGCAGTGAAACCAGACCTACAGGTTGTTTTACTCCGATTAAACCTGCTTCTGTTCACGATGATTCATTAAACCACAATCGGTGACCACCCATGTGTGGAACATGAGAGCAGCTAGTTTTGTAGTTTTTGGCTCTGAAATCTCATTTGTTACACGAAAATCTAAGAAACCACTCATTCCATCGCATTTTGTCGCACCGCGCCAAACTCCTTTTAAAAATATGGCACTTTAATGTTTCTTTGCTTGCTAAGCACAGCACACAAGGTAAATAATATTAAAGAAATGCCGTTTTAAAAATCGGGAACAGCGCTTTAATTCGGCTGGTTCAGTTCCAGCCCACACTTACATTTCATAACCAAACAGATCTCTTTAAAAGTCCCAGCCTGTTGTTCCCGGTGATGAAGAGCAGCAAGGATCCACGGATGGAGTTGGGATCGATGACATAAAGATGAGGACCGGTGTGTACGCGGTGTGTGAGTGACCCCGACACACGGAGTCGGGATCAAACCCGAAACGTGCGCAGAAGCTGCGTAGCAGTGCGGCGGAAAACCCGCAGTTTTTAACCGGAGTCCGGCGCGCCGCCGGGGCTACATTACATCACTTCTAGCAAACTTCACGGGAGAACAATGAGGGCGAAGCAGCTTCGGCGGGCCGGACTGACCCGGGCACAGCCTCCAGCTGGCAGCACGGAAGCACGGACTCCGGCCGGACGGGGAGCCCGGCAGCGCCAGCGGGTCCCGGTTGTGCCCGGTACCGACAGCCCGGTGACGCTGCTCCGTTCCGAGGCTCGAGCTGAACACGCAGGCGAGAAAGCGGAAACATGGAGGCATGAAAGGAGCTCACCTGTGGCCGGAGCAGCGAGGCAGAGCCCGGGGGAAGGCGGCCGGCGTGTCCGGGGAAGGAGCGGCGGCGGAGGTTATTGTGTTTGAAGCGGCAGGGCGGAGGGGGAGGGGTTACTACCTGCAGCATGGGGCGCGAGCACCAGCGCGTGCGCCGGTGCGATGGTGTGTGAGCACGTGAGCGCGTGCGTGCGTATGAGACGGAGGCTTCCGAGGACTGCTGCTGCTCCTCAGGGTGATTCAAGTAAAAGTCAAGCAAAGGTCCTTTACTGAACCGGGAAAAACACCGGAACTAAGCTCCGTTGGTCACGCTCATGTGTGTTACACCTGCAGTAAAACACGTCACAAAGTGTGCACGCTCAGCCGCTGAGCCAGCATTACCTGTATATAAAAGATGGACATTTTTGCTGCCAAGACAGAAGAGCCCTGTTAGGATGAGAGGGTGGAGTTACAGACACTGATAGGTCTGTAGTACGGTGACCTCACAGCAGCCATGTTATTGGTCACACAGGCTGTATCCCAATCCAGGCTCTGCAGCCTTAAAGGCCGCATTTTAAGGCCGATTACGTCACCGCGACACAATGAAGGCTGTCCCAATTCAAAGGCTGCTCGAAATGAGTCCTTCATTTCCCTGAATTTTAAGGCTGTGGCGGTGTAGACTTCGTGGCCCAACATATCCCAGAATGCATAGCGCGGCGGTGGGTGTGGATAATTTTGCCGAAAAAAACGGCGGATGAGGGGCGGCCGAAGAGTAAATGAATATGATGTCACTTATTTATGTGCAAATGTTTAATAACGAAGAACATTAAAACATTACTGTTGGCCACATGTCAGCAAAGTTATGTGACATTAGTGACGTTTGTACTAACTTGGTTTTAAAGCCTTTACTTTAAAATATACGCCATTCAATAGCTGAGCTTAATCTCACAGAGAATGATCAAAGCTCATGTAGAAACAAACAAACACATGAACAAAATATGTTCTCCTTCATTTCTGTCACACAAAGCTGTATGAAACATTTCCAGCTGTTAGTATCATGGTTGCTTGGCAACCTGGGCAGCACAACGGAGGCTAGACCGTCCCATTTCACAAGCCTCGCACTTCCGGCCTTAGCGGTCTTTAAGTACGCGGCCCTTGAGGATCGTTGAGGCTGCGTTGAGCCATTATGTCATTAAAAAGGCTCCATCAGCACAAACACAAAGCTAGCAGCTACAGCTGTCTGTGTCACCATCCACTTGTCAGTCACAGAGGCCACGCCCCTAATAGTCATTTGTCTCTGCCTCCTGAAACGAACCCCTGATAAACTGTTAGTCTCTGTTCTCCACTATGTAAAACTGTGTCATCTGCATATAGAGGTACTCTCCTTCTCTACGTTCCTCTTTGACTTCCTCTTATCGCGTAACAAAACTTTAATATAGCTGTAATTAAGGTGGAAATGATCATTTGTGTATCAGGCTGTAAACATTTCTCATGTGAAGTTTTAACATGAGTCTATGGGGGCTGACTCATGCTGGAGCCTCTGCTGGACACTAGAGGAACTGCAGCTTTTGGGACTAGAGCACTGATGCTTTAAAGTTATCGTTTCGCCCCCCAAACGTCCTCGAGTGTGTATATCTAACATTTTTTCTCCCTCACTCTCACTAAGTAACATGCAAGCAGCTTGTATAATGATGTTTGTTCTGAAGTATGCTTTGCCGTTTCTTTGATCCAACATGTAAGAGCGGCTAAGGGACATTTGTTGTGTTTTTAAAAAATGATGAATGTTTTTGTGCTAAATGTGTCCTAACACTGGACCCTTTAGGGTATATTTAAAGTAAACACATGGATTTACTGTGAGATTAGGTGAATCCAGTATGATCACATTTAAATAAAGTCATGAGCTTATCAGCACAGTTGTATCTGAAAACAAGTGACTAATCTGGGAGTGTGATGGTGAAAATAAAGACCTGCAAGCTGACTGTGCAGCACGCAGCAGTGCTGAAGTCATCAGCCGACCGTGTGTGTGTGTGTGTGTGTGTGTGTGTGTGTGTGTGTGTGTGTGTGTGAGGCTCTATCGATGAGGTTATTGATCACATTCGGAGCACAGGAGGACACTTTGGGCTCAGCTCTGACTGCAGGAGCTGCACAGGGCTCATGATGCGCACGTTTAAACCATCATTCATGGTTTTAATAAGTAAAAGTCCTTTCTGTTCCTTGAGTCGGCACACACACTGACATGGACAGATGAAGAAAATGTGGGGCCCGGGGCACAGCCATAGCAACCCCCCCACACATACACACACCCCACCTATCTGTGAGAATACAGAGTTAAGACCTTCACTGGAAAGGGCATAAAACAACTTGTTCTTATTTTTGTCCATTTTTAGTGAAGTTAAAAATCTTCGGTTCCTAATGAATTTGGAGAAACAGGGAAAAAGAAAGACCCAGAAAACACATTAAAATGCTGCCCCCTGGTGGTGAAAAAGCAGAGGGTTCTTACCAAACTGCAGCTGGAGATGATTTTAATGACACATTTACTGCTGTAGCTTTGTCTATAACAATCCAGCATCATAGATTTCTCACTCACTATGTATTAACAGACCTCTCTGCATTGAATCATATCTGTTATTAATCTCTGTCTCTCTTCCACAGCATGTCTTTATCCTGTCTTCCTTCTCTCACCCCAACCGGTCGCAGCAGATGGCCGCCCCTCCCTGAGCCTGGTTCTGCCGGAGGTTTCTTCCTGTTAAAAGGGAGTTTTTCCTTCCCACTGTCGCCAAAGTGCTTGCTCATAGGGGGTCATATGATTGTTGGGTTTTTCTCTGTATCTATGAAGCGCCTTGAGGCGACTTTTGTTGTGATTTGGCGCTATATAAATAAAATTGAATTGAATTGAATTGAATAGATATTCAGTGATGTCAAACATAAGGCCCGGGGCCCAGAACTGGTCCTGCACAGACCCCTATGTGGCCCACTGGGCAGTTTTGGAAAATATGAAGCATGGCACAGATTTTGGGCTCGTAACTGAGAGCTCCACCGTGGCTGTTCACACTTCATGACCAAAGTAATGAAGGAGCAGAAAAATCAGTCAAATAAATGAGAGAAAAATCCTGTTTTTGATTTTCGACTGTGCGTTGCTCACCGTGGCCCACATCTCAACAGATTTAGATTTTTTTATTTGCTAAATATGATAACACAGCAAATAGATTAAAACTGGATTTGCCACAGTTTGTTATATTTTCAGCCTGACTTTTAGACTGAAAGGGTCACTCCCAGACTTCATACAGCTGCTCACATGGAAACAAATGAAACCGCAGCAAAACAAAATAAATTTATGGTTTTTATGTCACAGAGAAAATTGAAGCTGAGTGACTTTATGAGTGGAAACAGCTGCAGTCCAGAAACAACAGCAGCAGCACTCGATGAACCCCAGGGAACACCGGCCCAGAGAAACGATGCTCATAGAACACAGTCATTAAAGAATCGTTTAATATCAGAACGTAAAGACTTGTTTCTCCTTGCAGAGGATCTGCTGCAGCCACGGTAAAAACAGGAGGAGGGCCGAGCAGTAAGTCCACGCTGTTTAATGAAATAACAGGAGCGGCTCGGCTCATGTTTGGGTGGAGAACACGTCTGAACCGCAGTGCAGCCTCAAACATTCCTCTGCTGGGAGGAATCCGCCTGGCTCTCGTTAAACTGGGCTGAACCGGAGCGCAGCAGCAGACGCTTCACGCTCACTCGCTCGTTTGTTTGCTTCTGACTTTTTAATTAAAAGCAGACGATGTCAGTGTGAACGTGCCAAAAGACTCTCCGCTGCCTCTCTTTCTTTCTTCTGCAGTTTCTATTCTTTAAAGTATTAAAGAGACTCTCGGGAAAGTGGAAGCACCTTTAAGCTGCAGTCTTTTTGATGGCCAGCAGGGGGCGATCTCTGAGCTCGCTCAACTCTTTAATCTCGATTCACGTCTGACTGAATCAAGTTAGGAGGAGGGTGGTTTTCCACCCAGAGTGAGGCAGAGTGAGCGGTACAGAGGTCAAAGGTCACAGCACACAGACAACAGTGGTTAGAGGGAGTGTGTGGTTAAAGTGGACAGACGCCATGTTTTTACTGTCAAATGTGAGAGCTGGGCCTTTAAACCGCGAACACGTAAAATCTGTGAATCTTCTAACGCAGCTGTTCACAGGACTAATTAACAGCTCTCACCAATCAGATCGCTGCATTCAGCAACAAGAGTGCTCAGAATGCATCCTGATACTTAATCACTGGCACTTTTCTGAACCAGCCTTTCTGACAAACAACCTCAACATAAACCGACTAAATCAGATCAGGAGGCGGGCTGTGTCAGCCGATGTTTTACTTCAGAGGTGCAAAGCATGACGACTGTGAGCTCAGGACTCACAGTTTAAATCACAGCGTGGGGGAACAGCCAGGCTGATCTCAGATCTGAGTCTAACTGCACTGACGGGATATTTCCACTGGTGGAAACTGTCCAGCCTGTTTCTGAAGCTCCTGCTGAGATGTTCCACTGCTGAGTGACGCTTATCGCCACCAGCTGTGTTTATCCACGCCAAAAAAAGGCACAGTGTCCTCCGAGGGCTGCCACATCAGTCTAAAGTTATCTTCTCGTTCCTGTGTTTCACTGTCCTGCTACAGGCGGTAACAAGTGTCAGTGACCAGGTTTCAGCTCATTTACACACAGCGTGTTCATCAGAGAGCGCTGGCACAGATTTATACTGTTTCTGTTTGAGCCTGAAAGCTTCAGCAACAACGTCAAAGAAAAGATGAGAACAAAGGATGGAAATCTGAAAACAGAGCACACATGATGGGGTCCAACATGGGACAGGGCTGTAAAGTTTCATTGGTTTAACAGCCTGAAGTGTGTGCCTACAGGGCTGGAGAAGCTGCAGTTCCTCTAACATCCAGCAGAGGCAGCAGTGAGTCAGTGCTCATAGACTCCCATGTTAAAACTTTCCAGCAGAAATAAACATGTTTACAGCCTGATACACAAACTGTTTGATCCCTGTAGATACTTTCACCTGTATTTTATTTTACTCAAGTTTTTAAATTGGATTAAGGCTTAAAGTTTGCAATGTTAGGGGGCGTGGCCACTATGACTGACAGGTAGATGGTGACACAAGCTGTATCCAAATTCAGAGGCTGCGTCCTCCTCAGGACCCGGCCTTCGCGTTCTACGTGTGCCGGGTCCTTTGAAGACTGAGAAGGCCGGAAGTGTGAGGCTGTGAAACGGGACAGTCTAGCCTTCAGATCTGCGTCAGCGCTGTCTCTGTGGAGTTTAATAAACTCGGCCGTCTGCTCCTTGCTATCTAAAATATAACAGGACACTGGAGTAAACTCTCGACCGTCTCACACTTCTGATGATCACTTGTCTGTTTGAATTTTATTCAGCTGTGTGAAAACTAGAACTTTAATCTCAGCCAAACCGATTTACTCAGGAACAAATCAAACACTGAAAAGTTATCCAAGTGACTTATACATCATGGGGTCTGACAACGATGTGCCGGGAGTTCGCTGTTCTCGCCCCGGCTAGCTATCGAGCTGGTGGGTAACAGACGTCTCTGAAAACGTCGGAGCGCTTTTGCAAATATGTGGTGTCTTGACAAACCGAGCAGATATTTGAGGTTTACACAGCTACATTCTCTCCTGAAAATGTCTTAAAACTTTATTTTGTGACCCAGAAAGAATAATAAGAGTAATATTAAAACTAACTAGCTGCCACCATTGTTGGAAACAGGAATTGAGTTGCGCTATGAATTCTGGGATATTGTGGGCCACGAGGAATACAACCGACCCATCCTTCAAGTCTGGGGAAAAGGCTGAATTTGGAGGCGTCTATGAATTTGAACAGCCTTCGCCGCAAGTTTGGGTGTTTTGACCTTCACTTGGCTTTTCCTCGAATGACCCTGACGAGAAGCCAGCTACACAAACTGTTTCGGCCTCTACAGATAATTTCTTGCTTCACGGGAGGACACAGGAAGGAGCCATTCTGCTTTTGACGTTTTACGTTTTACAGCGTCCCAGCTTTTTGGGAAAACGCAGTTGTGAGTTCAGCCACCGGTTCACTCATTTCAGAGTTTAATATTCATGCAAACACCACTTTATATTCACCAGAAAATAAGCTCATTTTTTCATGTATCACTGCTGCAAAAATCTCCACTGCCTGCAGAATGAGACGTCTAATGTGACGTTCTGCAGTTCACAAACAAGCCAGTTTGTTTATTTCCTGTGGTTTCCTCCTGTCGGCGTGCTACTGTTGGACCGCGGGCGCCATCCAACGTGTTTTCAAACACTGTGAGTCACTTCCATCGCCTCACACACTGCAATCTGACAGCAACCATCCCTCCCCGAATCTGAGATGATGAACAAAGCGCTCGCTGAAGTGAGAAAGATTCCAGCATAAAGAGTCTGCGCACGCACGCACACACACACACACACACACACACACACACACACACACACACACACACACACACACACACACACACACACACACACAGCAGCTGCTTGTGTTTACTGGGCCACAGAACAGCTTCAACAATCACAGTCACTCCAACACCTGTCTCTGCAGGAGAAGTCAGGACTGCTCTTTGCTAACAAACTTCTGCAGCGTAGCTGGGGTTGGTACGGTGGCCCTGAGAGGTCAAATACACCACAGCCTAACAAAACAACACAATGCAAATAGAAAAGAAGCCCACAGAAGTTTTAAAAAGTCAGGAAACAAAACAGAAACAAAGGAAGTGTTTTTGGGAGGCAGAAAAGTGACAGAACAGCTAACAGCACCAGTGGAAGCCACTGGTTCATCACAGACACACTTAAAGGAAGCATGGGATGCTTCTTTTAAGTGTCTCCTGGGTTCAAATCCCAGCAGTGCCTTCCTGCCTACCAATATCATTACCTTCCATTAAAGACTGCTGATGGCGGGAAGCATTGGGAGTTATGCTTTCTCTCCTTCGTTTCCAAGAAGAGGACACAATGAAGATTTAGACATGCCCAAGACATCAATATTGGGTGAACAACCCTCAGAAGCTCCACTAGCGGTTTAATGCCTGGGACCCTCCAGCATTTGTTCTAGAACTGAAGAAGCTTCTCGGATCAGGTGCAAAGAAGTTTTTAAAGCTCTCAAGAGTACCGTGAGGTGGATAACTGAGGACATACACAGACTTTCCTAACTGCATGATGGATGCATCTGCATCCATCATGCAGTTGATGCAGATGGTTTCAAATGGAGAGCCCAAAGGCACTGCTTGGACTTGAACCCAGAGCTCCTGTTGACCAGCTCAGCCACAGCGCCTCCTGGAGGCTTCAGGGCTCCTTCTGAAGGTGGGTGGAGCTGCTGTGGTTCTGTCGGTGGCTATCAGGGTCAGCATTGAATCATAGTCTGAACCACTGCTAGAACTTTTCACAGACTTTATGGAAACCTCCAGCTTCACCCAGGTGCTGCACGATGATGGAACATGTCTGAAAGCCAACCACAGCAGGAGGCACTGTGGCTTAGCTGGTCAAAGCACCTGTCTAGTAAACAGGAGATCCTGGGTTCAAATCCCAGCCGTGCCTTGCAATTCTTGGTACCATTACATTGAAGGTGCTGTGGTTCAAGTTTTTCCTGTTTCATTTGTAAGAAGAGGAGAGGTTAGACATCAGTGCAAAGGCACTGCTGGGATTTGAACCCTAGCAGGTGTTTTAACCAGCTAAGCAAAACTCTCTAAATATAAAGAAGAGGAGAGGGGGAAGGCATGTTAGAAGGCAGTGAGAGAGAAGGAGAGGCGTTTCCTTCTCTTAGCTGATCTGAAAATGCTTTCATAACATTCATAAATGCTGCAATACAACAACAGACATGACTGAAACTGAACACGAGCTGGTCCCATTAACCAAGCTCATAAGGCAACATCTGGACTAAAAGCAGATGTTCTTCCAGCAGTTTGATGTTCAGAGTTCAGCCGTGGGTTTAACAGCCTGTCGCTGAGTGTTGAACACACTTCAGCAGATTATGTTATGGAGCAGCAAACACACTGCTGACAAACTTTTAGATGATGTCGGTCACACTTCCTCTGCTAAAGAAGGTAATAAAGGAAGCACTGAAACGCCTTTCCTTAGAATTTGGGGAGTTCAAACAGCTACAGATGCTTCAGGATCAAGTCACTCACTCAGGAACTTTGCTAAGAAAAACTCGCCTACACTCTGTAAGCAGACATCTTCCCACGAGGAGTTCGGAGTGATGGCTACAGCTCCCTCAGGTGTCGCCACCGTCGTATCGTACAACACACGGGAGTTTCTGGGATAAGTTTCCAACTTTGGAAGTTCTCACAACCTCACCTGGAAAACTACACCCATGTATTCTCTGCCACCTTCACTGCACCTTTTATTGTCCTTTTATTTCAATTTGATTATTTTTAAATGACTTTCTCACTTTATTAGAAAGTGGTGAAGAGTTAAAACTATACTCGCTGAAGCTGTAGAAGAACAATAATCCATGATCAGTAAACTGCAGTTTGGTCCATTATTGCACGATACACACAGGTGAGTTAATAAAGTTTCACATAAAAACAGCACCAGTCAAACCTGCTAAACATTAACCTGCCTGTCATGTGACACCACGCTGCTATCACCTTGTTTTCATTTCACTATGACTACTTCCTGCATGACCTCAGCCTCCGCTGCTCTGCATCGCTACTGTTTACTCTCACAATCATACGATGGTGACACGCACACACAGCCAGGGGCAACTGTGCGTCATCGAGTACTTTGTGTTGACAGACTGTTAGTCGCCTGTTTGCTCTCAGGTGTTTCTGCCGCACACTGACACCTGTAGCAGCGATCTCTCACAGTTAGACAGCGGTGAGCCGACCTGCAGCAGGAAGCTGAAGCCAAAGTGATGATTGAACCGACGAAAAGTTGCAGAAATTTGAAGGCCAGAAGCATGCCGTTAATATGAACTGCATGATTAAAGCAGTGCGATTCTTAGAAATGATGCACTTGGACCCAACATATATTCAGAATTTGCTGCTAGAGAATTTGTTCTTACGAACCAATCATCATCAGGCTAGTCCTCAGGGAAGGAAAGACCGAAGTGATTTGGATATCCATAAAGTCGTCTCACGTTTCAAATGGATTCTTGTATAAATATATTGTTCCTCAAAAGTGGTTAAAACAGTGATGCAAAATAATACTAAAGTGATGGACGACACTCCTGCAAATTCATAAAAGAAACGGGTATTTAACCTGTGGTGGGGTTCTCAGCTTGGGGATGGTCCCGAGAGTCACTGCTCAACCCTGTCATGTGAGCTGTTAAGACTGATTCTTTTGAAGAGCTGAAATGTCTTTGAGACCCTAAAAATGCAGTGAGATGATCCTTTGTGACAGACGGATTACCGTAAAGGCTCCATTCAGTTTAAAAAACGTGCAGCTGATTATTACATTTTCAGCAACACAAACTAGTCGAACACCATTTGGAGGAACTTTGCTGCTCCTCTCAGTGCTGAGAGGATTATCAGTAACGAGCCACAACGTTGGACAAACTGTGTAATTACACCATTTCTAAATGATCCCAGGCGTGCTCTTCTCCACATGACACTCTGATTACACCTGATGGTCTGTCACCCTGTAAACCGAAGAACTACAGCTACATAAACCTGACTGTAGTTTGGCTGTAAACCCTGTTCAGAGTTTTTGCGGTGGTGAGGGGGCGTGGGGGGGACAGATGTGTTAGCAGATAGTGAGCCAAAGCATGCAAAACACCAAAGGAGCTCAGGACTAAGCTGGAGTTCCACAGTGAAGCTTTAAAGTAAAATCAGGTGAAATTTGAATGGAGTTTGGTGTGATCAGGGTGTCTCATTCAGTCTCTCACCTTAACACAGCAGCATTCAGATGCTCTCCTCCTCCTGCTTCTCGGCTGGGTCTCCTTCCTCGCACCTCCTCAGGGAGACAAACAGGAGCGATGGTCTCCGCTCTTCACCTCCTCCTTTGTCTCCCTCCACGCTCACCAGCCGTCTCCCAGGTGACTCAGCCAGAGAATGACATCATCCCTGTCAGCACACACACCTGTTTCCTCAAAAGCACCACCTCCCTCTGCCTCCACACACCTCCTCCCCCTGCACCCATGCACTTCCTGGATCTCTTAAAGGGACAGCATCCCTCTGGAGCAACAGGTGAGCCTCCCTGCTGCAGTAACATCCGGCTGCGCTGGAGACATCAGTCACACATATTGATCTGTGATATTGATATTCTGTGTCTGCTGAAGGCCTCCTCTCCTCTGTGTTTGCTCTGATGCAGCGCTGATGTCAGAGGACGACCACAGAAGAAGAAACTCAAGCTACTTTTAAATCATGATTAGACAAGGTGTGCCACCTGCTGGTGCAGAAGTCTGGGGACTTGAATCAGATTTCAAACAACTCTGGATTAAAACATGACTTTAAAAACATCATTTTAAGATTGGTAGCTCATTTCCACTCTGTAACAACAGCTGGAAAATCTGTCAGATGATGGTGAGAGTCATTAGCCACACAAGGAGAAATCCTGGAACAGTGTGACTCATCCAGGAGGTCACAGAAGAACCCGGAACAGCATCTAAAGCCCCGCAGGCCTCACTCGGCTCAGTTCAGGTCAGAGGTCAGGAGTCAACAATAAGAAAGAGGCGGGGCAAAAATGGCCTCTGTGGGAGAGTCCGAGGAAAAAACCCACTGCTGACCAACTAAACCACAAAGGCTCGTCTCACAAACATCTGGATGATCCCCGAGACTTCTGGGAAATATTCTGAGGACTGATGAGACAGAAGCTGAACTTTCTGGAAGGTTTGAGTCACATCTGCGTCAGACTAACAGCGTTTCAACATCCCAGCAGCAGGCAGACGAGGTGGTGGAGGTGTGATGGTCTGGGCTGCTCTGCTGTGACTGAAGGAGCCACGAGTTCTGCTCTCTACCAGAAAACCCTGAAGGAGGATGTCCGCCCATCCCTTGGAGTTCTGAAGCTCAAGAGCACTCAGGCAGCCGGACAATGATGCAAACACAGCAGCAAGTCCACCTCTGATTGGCTCAGGAAGAGTAAACTAAGGTTTTGGAGCGTCGAGTCAAAGTCTGTTCTTAAATCGCTGAGGTGCTTCAGCGTGACCTCAAACAGCCGTTCGTGCTGGAAAACCCTCCAATGTGTCTGAATCCAAACAGTCCTGTGAACAAGGGCGGAGCTAAACTTCCTCCACAGCACTGTTAGAGAAAAGTGGCCATCGTGGCCATATCTGTAACACGCCGCTGTGCTTTGTGCAGCAATAGTGGAGATGAGCTTTGAACATGTCTTGGTGATCTCCAGTGAGGGAGGAACTCTGGTACTGGTCCTGAACTGGTCTGAGAGTCGGAGGGCAAAGTTTCCAGTTTCTGTCGAATCAACAACTACAGGGAGTAAATTTAGAAACCAGTCAACGTTCTTCAGGCTTCCACCTCATTTACGAGTGTTTGTGTGTGTGTGTGTGTGTTTCACTGCTGTTTGTCTCGTCTCTGACGTGCAGATGCTGTTGGCATATATCCTCGTCTTCCTCTTGCTGCGCCCACGGGTGGTGACGTCAACATTTGAGAAGAAGAATAAAAATGGATGTGATGAAAAGATGAAGTGGCTCAGCCTGCTGTGGTGAGGTGTTTCTGCTGAGCGTTGCAGATGTCACAGCTAATCCTGGAGCATCAGGACAGCCGTCAGGATGCTCTCGCTGAAGTGTGGCTGCGCAGACGGCAGCTCCTCTAAACCACACTGAGAGTAAGGCTACGTTCACACTGCAGGCCAAAGCGCATCAAATCCGACTTCTTTGACCCTCTGTGACCCATATCCGATCATGATATGACAGTTTCAACAGCACAAATCCGATCTGGGTCACTTTCGTATGTGGTCCTGAATCCGATACATATCCGATGTTTTAGAAAGCGACTGCTGTTTGATGGTCATGTTGCATTAAATCCGTCTTTTACGTCACTGACACAAGACAGACGCCAGTTATCAGCGCTGGAGAAGACAAATGAGAAAGCATGGCGGCGGAAACTGGAGACGGAGCGAGTCAATGGACAGAAACTGAGGTCAGATTTTATTTGTAGTGTGAACAACCAGACAAAAAAAAATCAGCATTAAGACCTGCAGTGAGAGGAAACCAAGGAGCAACAACAAAGCAAAGCAAACCTGTTTCAGTTTTACACCATCAGAGCAATGACACCTGGACATGTGTACAGTTTTAGAGTTAATGTTATAGTTTAATTTAGGTACCAGATGGTGGTCCATCCTCAGGCTATGAGAAAGGGGGACAGATTACAGTCAAACAGCTGTTACTTTTCCACAATGAGTGGACAGGTGAGATGATTTGGACCTGTGCAGAGAAGGGCTAGAGCAGGGGTGGGCAACTCCAGGCCTCGAGTGCCGGTGTCCTGCAGGTTTTAGATGTGTCCTTGATCCAACACAGCTGATTACCTCCTCAACATGTCTTGAAGTTCTCCAGAGGCCTGGGAATGAACTAATGATTTGATTCAGGTGTGTTGACACAGGATGATGTCTAAAACCTGCAAGACACCGGCACTTGAGGCCTGGAGTTGCCTACCCCTGGGCTAGAGGATACTCTGCAGCTGCAGGACGGAGGAGGAGCTCAGAGAAGATTCAGGGATGTAGGGAAGGAGGACATGCAAAAAGTTGGTGTGACAGAGGAGGAGATGGAGGCAGATGATTCGCTGGAGACCCCTAAAGGAAGCACCCAAAGTGTGCCAACCCTGACCCAGCAGCCAAACTACAAAAACACCAACATCACAAGAACCAGGACCAGGACGGATCAGATAGACGGACATACAGAGGTTAAATATCAGAGAGAAACCTTTCATTGTTTCGTGTCTTTCACATAGAAAAAACTGCAACTGAACCAAAATGTGTCGCCATAAACCATGTGACAGCATTCAGTCTGCTCATTGGTCAGATATGTGTAAGGGTGGGGGCAACAAAAGTAATTATAGGAAGAAGGTGCTGCACTCTGGCCCAGTGGATAACACGGAGAGTTTACGTTCATCTTACAGCTAGCTGCTAGCTACCCAGCTAGGTAACCTGCTGCATCCCAGAATGCAACACACACCTGGCTTTGTGGAGGTGTTTAGCTCAAACCTGGCACCTGCCAGCCTGCTCAGCTCTGTGGGGTTCATGAGGACTGAGACCGGTATCACCTGAGTGTGATTCCACCAGACTAAACAGGTGAGAAAGCGTCCTCTGGCTTTCAGTCTCAGGTGGAGTTGTTGGGCTGGCTCTGCTGTGGGCGGAGTCTTCTATCTCTGAATGGAGTAAACAAGTTCCTGGCATTTTAAGGCAGGATGGATTTCAGATCGTCCTCGCCAATAGGGTGGTAATCAGGTCCTCTTTGTTACCTGTGGTCCTGTACCCCAGTTTGTCTTTCATCTCTAGTTGTTAACTGGAGAGTGTCCCTGACAGTTGGTGTGGCAGCCCATCATCGCAGTGTTGGCTGTTCGAGTTGGACCAATGCATCCAAAGCAGCCAAATATCCTGGATTCCCCACAGCTTTTTTTGACTTTCCATAATTAATCTATCAAATCTGGCCATTTTTGTCTGAGTCTTTCCAAACCCCGATCATTTCTGAACCTTTTTTTATCATATTGGTCTGCTGATTTTACTCGTGTAGGTTTTACATCCCGGTGACCACGGAAAATACCAAAGATCTGCTGTTCTTTCTCTCTGTCTCTCACATGGGAAGAAGAAACCATTTACTGAAATATGCAAATGTAGGAAGCAGGTAATTATGATTTTCTCGCTAATTTTATATTTGTGATCAAACACTGGCAAGAAGCAAGAAACACAGACGTGAAACCTGATCACATGACCCATCTAACACACCCCCTTTAACCAGATCGCATCACTGTGAGTCAAAAGTGAGAAATCTGGGATATAAACCAGAAAGATGCACAATAACAAAAACAACCCCAAAGAGACGAGGAAGCTGAGTGTGTGCCACTCCTCCTCCTCCTCCTCCCAGCAGGCTTCTCTGTGATGAGACTCTACAGCAGGAACTAAAACCAGCAGAAAAACAATTACATCATGGTGCTTCACACGCACACACACACACACACACACTCATCTAACAACAGCTTATTTCTGCCCCGTCTCCCATAGCGACCAGACTGCTTTCTGTCGCCACGGTGATAGAGCTGTAGCTCAGGACCACAGCTGATGGAAACAAGAAATTGTGGAGACTACATATACAGAGAGGCTACCGACAGAAACACCATCACCTTCAGGAGGTCAGAGGTCACACAGAGGTTACAGAATGAGCCCATTTTGAAATTATATTTCTAAAAATACAGGTAACAGCTGTGATGCTGTTTCTGAAACATCAACGAGCTGACATCAGCTAAAACTGACCGATAACGTGACACTTAGTCTAGAGCAGCTTTGTGGCTAATAATGCTATAACAACACACGCACGCACACACACACACACACACACACACACACACACACACACACACACACACACACACACACACTATTCACTAATTCACAGGCAGACAGAAATACACTGAGAACAGTTTAACTAACACTACAGCTAGCAGCAGCTAAACGACGCTAACAGAGACTAATAGTAGTGAACAACAGTTAAACGAGGCTAACAGTAGCTATCAAAAGCTAGCTAAAAAGCTAAAAGATGTGTATGCTACCGTTGTATAGTGTAGTGTATAGTGTATTATCTTACTTTTTTTTTATTGGTTGTACTTTGTATTTTTGTATTTCCTTCTGATATCTGTACCGGAGCTGAGGTAACACAAAAATTTCCCCGTTGTGGGATCAATAAAGTCTTATCTTATCTTATCTTATCTTATCTTATCTTATCTTAACACCAGCTAACAGCAGCGAACAGCAGCTAACAGCGGATAACAGCAGCCTTCTGTCACAGGCTGGGTCTCTGACCCAGCGTTTTGAATTTTATTTTGTATTGTTGAGATTTTCATGTTAGGTTTGTGATTATAGTTTTTGTGTTATTCCTATTTAAGCTTTAGTTGAGGTTAAGCCTGGTTATTATTTATCATCTGTCTCCTTGTTTCTCTGTTTGGTTTCTTGTCTTGTTGTCATGTCTGAGTCTCCATGTTTCCTGTTTATTTTGAAGAGTTCTTGTGTTCATTGTTTTAGTTTCACTTTCTCTTCTGGTGTCATCATGATAATTTGTGTCAGCTGTTTCCCTTCCCCTCATCACCTCCTGTGTATTTACTGTGTGTGTTTCCATTCATTTCTCGTTGCGTCGTCTGTGTATGTGTATGTGTATGTGTCATAGTCGTCATAGAAACAACAGTTCATAGTCGTTGTAGTGTCTTAGTTGATTTATAGTTTTTGATTTTGTTAAGTCATAGTTTCACAGTCTAGTTTGGTTTTTGCTTTGATTTATGTTCCACATATATCAGCTGCAGTGTTGGGACTAACGCGTTATTAAGTAACGCGTTACAGTAACTACGTTATTATTGTGGTAACGAGCACGGTAACTAGTTATTATGCCAAAACCAGGAACGCGTTACTCGTTACTGGGATTTAAACAGGCTCATTATTCGTTACTTCGTGTGGTGGTCAACGACGGTCCAGGCGTGGGATTTCTCTCGTGGAAATGTGCACATTATTTCTTTCCTTTCTATTGGTAGGTGGCACAGTGCTCTTGTGGCAAGTAAGCAAGCTAGAGGACTGGCAAACTTGCTGGGTATCCAGTTACGGAAGCAGCACATTAACAAGAGAATTCTGAGTAAAACCAAAGTTACTTTCCCTAGTAACTAGTTACTCTGAAAGTAACGAGTAACTTGAAGTAACTGAGTTACTTTTGATAGAAGTAACTAGTAATGTAACTAAGTTACTAATTTAAAGTAACTTACCCAACACTGATCAGCTGAAATAAAGGCTCGCCTTTTGTTGGAATTAATTCTGTCTCCTCGCACACACACACACACACACACACACACACACACACACACACACACACACACACACACACACACACACACACACTCCACCACCACTAACGGTAACAGAGGTTGACAGCAGCTAACAGCTGATAAGAGCAGCTAACAGAGACTAACAGAGGTTAACAGAGACAAAATGTCACGGTCGATAGCAGGGACTCAAGCGCAGAGCAGGTTGACGTTCCAAACACGGTTAAAGAAGTCCTGACGCTTTTCTTTCCAAGCTCCTTAGCCTACGGTGACCTGGATGACTGAGAACCTTCACAGACAAGTCACAAAACACTTAAGCAAAGATTCACGGGAGCTGAGAGGATCACTAACGTGTCTCGCACAATCATCCATCCAGCGATGAGAGGATCTGCATCCCAGCCTCAAATAGGGGACAGGTAATGACAGCTAATCGCGAGTGGGAGTGTGGGCCAAGAGGAGCGTGTCGACTGGGCAGACACGGGGACCACGATACAAAATCAGCAGCACTAAAGACAGCATATCCTCAACGGCTCACCTCAGCTCAACAATTTCTTTTATTTCTACTGCATCCTGTCTCCTAAATTGCATATAACCGCTCTGGGATTTTCGATTACTATTATTGTAATTTTATATTATTGTTTTGTTTACTTTTATCCTGTTGCTAAACTAATAAAGAATTTGAATTGAATTGAATCAGTATGCCTGTCATCGATCATAAGTGAGCTGACTCACTGACTTGTATCAGACTCCTTTCACAGAGTTTTACAGCTGAGGTAAACAGAGGCCTGAAATATTTCCACATTTAGAGTAAAACTCTGGGGGTGAGGTGGGAATCCAGATCTGTCTTGGCTGACTAAAACGTACTTGTCCTATAGCACCTGAGGATTGTGCTCCTGATCTGGAAGGGGTAAGAAAACTTGACTGCAATCTCCAATGTACTGACATCTAGTGGTGAAATTTTACACACTGTAACCTTAAATACACAGCACAGATGAAGGTGGTGAGTTGCAAAAAAGGACAGCTCCGCCCCCTTTGGAGGAAGCAAAGGTAGTCTGCACACGTCTCCATCAAAGAGGAAAGAAAAAAAATGAAGAGAGAGTAAAAGAAAAAAGGTGAAGAAACCCCAAGCCTGCCATGTCCAAACAGGTAGGACAGAAAGCCAAAAAAATTCAATTTTGGATAGAAATTGATTTCATGGATAACATGATATGTTATACATGTGTCATAGCGCCTCAGTTTTTACTAATTCCACACTGTCTTCTACTCTTCAATCTGGCTATAGAGCCACTCATTCTGGTATGATGGCGCCTGTGTTCGGCCTTGCCGCTGCTGGCTGCAGTTTCCCTCGCTCTGCTACACTGCTGTTTCTGACTGTCCTGCTCTCCTTTTTCATCTCTGATGTATTGCCTGCCTTAGTCTATGATCGTCTGACACTACTCTCTATTCGCTCCTCTATGGTGGACCTGGATATCTCTTCTTCCCACAATGGCTTCATCCCCCCCTCTGTCGCCAGTGTCTGGGTTTTTGACAGCACCCTTTTGGATCCACGCAAATCACAGAGGAGGAGAGGTGAAAGAGCAGGTGTCCAGCTGAAATTTAGACTGCTCTTCAGACGAGGATTTCTGGTCACCTGTGCTCAGACTGCTTGTTCGGAGGAGAATTTGTCTTCCCTGTCCCTGCTGGATTTTGCAAGGCCTGGACTTATGAGATCGTGTTACCTTAGGAGTGGTCATCCAGGCTTTCCGGTTATATACTATGATCATCACGGATCGAACTCGCAGATTCTATGTCCCCTAAAACGGGTCAGTGTCAGTATTTGTTTGACTTATTCCAGGTTGAGCATGGTGCTTCTCAATGCCTGATCTATGACAAATAAAAGGTTCTTGTTGGACGGCTTCCGTGTCATGGCACAGTGAGTTGACGCGTTTGGTGGCTGCTCCCCACAATCTGGATAGAAAAACACCGAAACTCGCTAACAGACAATTCAGCTGAGCAAGGCGAATGCAGTTGGTGAGGAATAAGGCAAAGGGAACCCAAAATGCCAAGGGGACAGGACAAAGCCACTTCCTCCCCAAAAACAAATGCTAACAACGCAACAGGACAAGCTAGCATGAGCTCCGATATCATAGCTAGTGACTCGGCTGGTGAGCTACTAAAAGCTATCGAATCATTGAAAGCAGAAATGAAACAAGATAAAGAAAGGCTGACAAAAGACATCAATCCAACATGAATATAAACTAAAATGGAACTCAAATAAGATCAAATATTTAGGTGTCTATCTAGCCAGTGAATTAAGCACATTATACGAGGCAAATTATGTAAAGAGTAGCAATGCAATTCAAAAACATTTGAGTAAATGGGCTCCACTTGTCATGGACCTCAGCTCAAGAAAAATGAATGTGCTTCCCCGACTACTGTACCTATTCACTTAATTGCCAGCAGTGTTGGGACTAACGCGTTATTAAGTAACGCGTTACAGTAACTACGTTAATATTGTGGTAACGAGCACGGTAACTAGTTATTATGCCAAAACCGGAAACGCGTTACTCGCTACTGGGATTTAGATAGGCTCGTTATTCGTTACTTCGTGTGGTGGCTATCGTGGAGCTTCCACAGATTCAGTAACATTAGCAAGTGGTGGAGGCCAGCAGGTGGATGAAGGAAAAGGGAGGCAAGAAGAGAGACCCGAAGCAGCCGCCAGTCCGAGTATCAGGTGAACTGAACTTCAGGTAAGAAGTTATGACCTGCAGTCTCTCTGGGTCAGATATGAACCAAGTTTAGGTGGAGTTTATTTTCGTTATGCTGACTTTTTCGTACTGCGTGCTAGCTAGCATGACGGAGTTTCTATAGAGCTGGGTGGGTGCTATGAAGTTAATTGTGTTGAACTTTGTTCATAAGGTTAATTATTAGAGTTGCCAACCGTCCCGTAAAAAACGGAATCGTCTGGTATTCAGAGAAAATATTACGCGTTTCTTATTGAGGTGAAAAGGAACAGTTTGTCCCGTAATTCAGCTACAATGAAAAAGACACAAAGCTGGAGTTACTCTGTGTTTACGCTGCACAGCTGCCTCTTCTTCTCTCATCCTCTCACCCTCCCTCTCCTGTTTCTACTTCAATCATGAAACTGATCAATGATTAGCTGATCGTCTCTCTTGTTTGTTTATTGCCCACTTTGCGCCGAAAGAGGAAACCAGCGGATGTTGCGCTAAACAACAGCAGCACGTTTAAGCTTGATCAGCTGTTGTTAGAATTTATTTAATATTAATTTCTAGTATCAGCTGATGTTTGCTGGAGCCACAGCTGTAAAGCTGCTGGTCATGATGTCGGTTTGGATATGTGGTGAGAGGGAAACATGAAGATGAAACCAGGAGATGTCCTTACTGAATCATCAGAGCTGTGATGGAGAAACAGGTTTACCTTTTAGGTCACATGGATGAGTTGAAGTTATGAACTGTTTCTGAGAGACAAATAACACCAGGATCCTTTTCTAAGTAGCTGACAGCTGGTAACTGTGCAGGGGCGGATCTAGCAAAGTTTTGCCAGGGGGCCAGGTAGGGCATTAACGGGGAGAGCACAAAGAAATACTTTTTTTATTCTCATTTAAAATGTCTCGCTTTTAAAAAAATAATTATCTGAATCTTAAAACAAACGATTGATAGATTGATGCATATAAACCATCAAAACAGTGAACATCACTGTCACAACAGTGTTTATTTTCATTCAAAGGCTTTATGATTTTTCCTATAATGGTGTCAAAATGCCCGGGCTGATTTTTTGTCCCAGTCCAGCCCTGTAAGCAGCTCATCTGCAGTCTGGTGTTACCTGCATCTTCCTATTCTGAAGGCAGAATTTCCGAGTTCTGAGTACAATCGAAAGCACCACGACTGCAGCTTTTGTGTTGGATGTAAAAAGCAGGCTAGGATAGAATCAGGCGTGGGATTTCTCTCGTGGAAATGTGCACATTATTTTTTCCTTTCTATTGGTAGGTGGCACAGTGCACTTGTGGCAAGTAAGCAAGCTAGAAGACTGGCAAACTTGCTGGGTATCCAGTTACGGAAGCAACACATTAACAAGAGAATTCTGAGTAAAACCAAAGTTACTTTCCCTAGTAACTAGTTACTCTGAAAGTAACGAGTAACTTGAAGTAACTGAGTTACTTTTGATAGAAGTAACTAGTAATGTAACTAAGTTACTAATTTAAAGTAACTTACCCAACACTGATTGCCAGTCCATAGACCAGATGTACAATTTGGCAGATGGGATAAATTAGTTAGTAGATTTATTTGGAAAGGGACAAAGCCAAGAGTAAGATTTAAAATACTCCAACTAAGAAAAGAAAGAGGAGGACTCGCCCTCCCGAACTTCAAGGAATACTTCTATGCAGCCCAGCTGAGATATATTGTTTACTGGTGCTCACCGGACTGCACCTCAAAATGGAGGCATATGGAGATAAATTACTGTTCATCATATCATCCACAAGCAAGATTGGGAGAAGAAACTATACAGTCTACGCACGCAAATCCTATTATTGAATTCACTTTTAAACTCTGGTGGATTATAGCGACGAAATATAGAATCATAGAAGACTGTAAACTGCTGATTCGGCCTGTATATTCACAAAAAAGGGTACTCCTTCTTCAGTCGGCCGCAGACCTTTGGTCATGGAGGAGGTCTGGCTGTGGTGCACTGAAATTGGTTTCACTGTTATTCATTAATGGTTGAAAAATTTTCATCATTTGAACTACAGCTGGTTAAAATTGGAATCAAAGATCTGTGTTACTGTGCTGTAGTGTATCATCCTCCTGGACCCAACAGTCCATTTTTAAAGGAGTTCAGTGACTTTTTATCTTCCATCTTGAAGCTGTGCAGATTGTTAATAATTGGGGATTTTTACATACACATTGATGATGACTCTGACCTCTTTGCCAGAGGTTTTCTTAGTATCATGGACTCTTTTCATTTCACACAGCATGTGTCTTTCTCTGTGTCTTCCTCTAAGTTCAGATCCTTCGTCACCTCTCTCACCTATGCGGTGCCACAGGGCTCTGTCTTGGGACTGTTACTGTTTCTGTTGTACGTACTCCCTCTTCTGCAACTTCTTAGCTCTTTTACGGATATTTTGTATTATTGTTACGCAGATAATATTCAGCTATATATCTCTTTTAGGCCACCTGATGTTTCTAAGCTTCAGATCTTGCAGTCCTGCTTAGATTCTGTTAGAGATTGGCTGGCTGATAATTATCTTCAACTAAATGCTGATAAAACGGAAGTCATTGTCTTTGCTCCTGAGAAATTTGCTCCACTCGTGGTTAAAAATCTAGGCCCTCTTGCTTCTTATATTAAACCCTCCATTAGGAT
This sequence comes from Simochromis diagramma, assembly GCF_900408965.1. NCBI lineage: Eukaryota > Metazoa > Chordata > Actinopteri > Cichliformes > Cichlidae > Simochromis > Simochromis diagramma. The sequence goes on from NW_024386892.1 coordinate 3,300,891, forward strand.
CCTTGGTTTTACATTTGACCCAGCTCTGACGCTGGACACACACGTTACATCTTTGGTTCGCTCTTGTTTTTACCATTTAAGAAATATTGCTAAGCTGAGTCCCATTATGTCATGCGCCGAATTGGAAATGATTATTCATGCTTTTGTTTCGTCTCGCTTAGACTATTGTACAGGGAGTGCAGAATTATTAGGCAAATGAGTATTTTGTCCACATCATCCTCTTCATGCATGTTGTCTTACTCCAAGCTGTATAGGCTCGAAAGCCTACTACCAATTAAGCATATTAGGTGATGTGCATCTCTGTAATGAGAAGGGGTGTGGTCTAATGACATCAACACCCTATATCAGGTGTGCATAATTATTAGGCAACTTCCTTTCCTTTGGCAAAACGGGTCAAAAGAAGGACTTGACAGGCTCAGAAAAGTCAAAAATAGTGAGATATCTTGCAGAGGGATGCAGCAGTCTCAAAATTGCAAAGCTTCTGAAGCGTGATCATCGAACAATCAAGCGTTTCATTCAAAATAGTCAACAGGGTCGCAAGAAGCGTGTGGAAAAACCAAGGCGCCAAATAACTGCCCATGACCTGAGAAAAGTCAAGCGTGCAGCTGCCAAGATGCCACTTGCCACCAGTTTGGCCATATTTCAGAGCTGCAACATCACTGGAGTGCCCAAAAGCACAAGGTGTGCAATACTCAGAGACATGGCCAAGGTAAGAAAGGCTGAAAGACGACCACCACTGAACAAGACACACAAGCTGAAACGTCAAGACTGGGCCAAGAAATATCTCAAGACTGGTTTTTCTAAGGTTTTATGGACTGATGAAATGAGAGTGAGTCTTGATGGGCCAGATGGATGGGCCCGTGGCTGGATTGGTAAAGGGCAGAGAGCTCCAGTCCCACTCAGACGCCAGCAAGGTGGAGGTGGAGTACTGGTTTGGGCTGCTATCATCAAAGATGAGCTTGTGGGGCCTTTTCGGGTTGAGGATGGAGTCAAGCTCAACTCCCAGTCCTACTGCCAGTTTCTGGAAGACACCTTCTTCAAGCAGTGGTACAGGAAGAAGTCTGCATCCTTCAAGAAAAACATGATTTTCATGCAGGACAATGCTCCATCACACGCGTCCAAGTACTCCACAGCATGGCTGGCAAGAAAGGGTATAAAAGAAGAAAAACTAATGACATGGCCTCCTTGTTCACCTGATCTGAACCCCATTGAGAACCTGTGGTCCATCATCAAATGTGAGATTTACAAGGAGGGAAAACAGTACACCTCTCTGAACAGTGTCTGGGAGGCTGTGGTTGCTGCTGCACGCAATGTTGATGGTGAACAGATCAAAACACTGACAGAATCCATGGATGGCAGGCTTTTGAGTGTCCTTGCAAAGAAAGGTGGCTATATTGGTCGCTGATTTGTTTTTGTTTTGTTTTTGAATGTCAGAAATGTATATTTGTGAATGTGGAGATGTTATATTGGTTTCACTGGTAAAAATAAATAATTGAAATGGGTATATATTTGTTTTTTGTTAAGTTGCCTAATAATTCTGCACAGTAATAGTCACCTGCACACACAGATATCCCCCTAAAATAGCTAAAACTAAAAACAAACTAAAAACTACTTCCAAAAACATTCAGCTTTGATATTAATGAGTTTTTTGGGTTCATTGAGAACATGGTTGTTGTTCAATAATAAAATTATTCCTCAAAAATACAACTTGCCTAATAATTCTGCACTCCCTGTAATTCCTTGTTTACTTGCTTAAGTAATGCCTCCCTGGAACGACTGCAGGGTGTTCAGAATGCTGCTGCTAGGCTTCTGACAAAGCATCACAAATACTCCCATGTCACGCCCCTGCTGATTCAGCTGCATTGGCTCCCTGTCAAGTTCAGGGTCCATTTTAAGATTATAATCATGACTTATAGGGCCCTGCACAGTGTAGCTCCAACTTAAATCAGTGATCTTCTTCTTCCTTATCGCCCCAGCAGGTCCCTGAGGTCTTGTGACCAGGGCTTGCTGGTTGTCCAGCATACCAGGTTAAAAACAAAAGGTGACAGAGCGTCAGTGGCTCCCAGACTCTGGAACTCACTCCCTTTGAGTTTGAGATCTGTGGACTCAGTCATGTCTTTTAAAAAGCAGTTAAAAACGTATCTAGTAAAGCGCTATACAAATGCAGGCCATTTACCATTTACAGGCCATCTGTTTAAACTTGCTTTTGGTTGATTTTGTTTTTTCGAGGTTGTATGTTCGTTTCTGCTTCTGTGAAGCACTTTGTGATTTTTATCTTGAAAGGTGCTATATAAATAAAATTTTACTTACTTACTTGCCATCGCACTCCGCAGCTGCGGGGAGATACTGGGATGTGGAGGAAAGCTATATATAGTTATTGTAGCTGACAGAGTGACATTACCTGCAGGGTCACAGTTGCTCACACCTGAGAAGGACAGATGTTCATGAGGATCTCCATCAACATCTGATTTAACATATTTTTCCCTTTTTTAAATTCTTGACTCGATTGGGAATATTTTGTTTTATTTTGCTGTAGTCGATAAAAGATCAACTCAAACACCTGTTATATTATTGATACATTATGATAATTAAGAACTCTGTTTATGTCCTAAATGTATCCAGATATATAAGAAAACCAAATCTGAGCCAACAGTTTAGAGCTATTTCCCACAGTGAGACACACACACACACACACACACACAGAGCGTGTGAAAGCATTCCTGGGAACGGAGCGTCTGTACGTAACCTTTATTCAGTTGCTAATTTTACACAACAATGCAACAATACTCACACACCCATTAGTGATGCAGAGAGGTTCACACTCTCAGAGCTGTTTCTGCTCGGCAGCTGCTCAGACTTCTGGTGTCGTCACGTTCACACACTTTAACCTGCTGAAAATGAACTGTGAGCAGAGAAGACTGACAAAACTGGATCAAAGTCGCGGGCTAACATTAATATTCATTGGAAAAAAATCTTCCTCCAAATATAACAAGGAATCTTTTCTTATGGACTCAAACAAGTTTTGCTGAAAAACTGAATATGGAACAAGCAAGGCTTAATACTAAACGATATATATAACTTATATAAACGTATATATAACTTAATATTGCACACATGCAAAATCAAAATTCCAATTAAATAACACATCAGTGGAATTCATTTCTTAAATAAAAAAAAATTTTTGCAGCCTTCTGAATTAAATTTTATCATTTTATCATTTATCAAATTTTCATCATATTCTCCCACCTGTCCAGAAAGCTCCTGTTTTCTGCATTTCTTTTTTTCCATTTTGGGATAGGTAGCATGGCAGTATTTGCATGGTTGCTATGACTATGGTCAACAGAGGAGAGGGTGCTAATGGGTCCTGTTATGACTGACGTGCCAAAACACCAATAGAGCATTCTGGGAATTGTAGTATTAGCAGTACATGCACTGTATAATACTGGCAGGCCAGCTCTAATAGTAATTTTGTATGACTTCGTGGGCCAAATGTAATTAGGCTGCGGGCCAAATTTGGCCCGCGGGCCAGAGTTTGACACCTATGATATAGGAGATGATGGTCTTCTTAGAGTCACAGAGAAGTAGGAACCAGGAAACATGAAGAAGCAGAGCATGCAGGAAGAGGAAACCTTTTGTGATTGGTGAGTCTCCACTGTGTGAACACAGGGTCGCTCAGACTAAGTCAGATCCTAAATGCTCAGCCCGAGTCTTTAGATGTAGTGAAATGGTTCCAGTCCCTCAGTTCACTTCATTATTCCCATCTGTTACTGGGTTGAGCTTTACTTTGACACATGTACCACAGCTCATCTTTGACATTCTGATTTAATATTCTTGTTTTTGCCATTATTTTTTTTAATAATATTTTTATATGTATTGAGTAGAGCTACTAGGGTGTCCTTTGCTGTGTAGCCACACCCATCCAGCAGGAGGCGCTTTGAATTAGTTTACAAACAGGAGATCCTTGAATCAAATCCCAGACATTTCATTAATGAGTGCTGATGGCGGGAAGCATTGGGAGTTATGCTTTCTCTCCTTCGTTTCCAAGAAGAGGACACAATGAAGATTTAGACATGCCCAAGACATCAATATTGGGTGAACAACCCTCAGAAGCTCCACTAGCGGTTTAATGCCTGGGACCCTCCAGCATTTGTTCTAGAACTGAAGAAGCTTCTCGGATCAGGTGCAAAGAAGTTTTTAAAGCTCTCAAGAGTACCGTGAGGTGGATAACTGAGGACATACAAAGACTTTGAAAGATTTCCCAACTCCAAGATTAAGAATGCAATGAACACTGTGAAGAAGATGGTTTCAAATGGTAACAGGAAGGCACTGCTGGGATTTGAACCCAGGATCTCCTGTTTACTAGACAGGCGCTTTGACCAGCTAAGCCACAGCGCCTCCTGCTGTCAGGCAAACCGGTAATACCTGGTATTACCTGGTACTGCAGAAGGAGACGAGTTCAACTTTTTTTTTACTTTTGTGCACTATAAATGTAAGATATGGTCAAACAGTCCAACAAGTAACTTCCTGTTCCTCACTTCTTCAATGACCTCGGTGGAAACATCATAAGGTGAAGGAGAAGCTTTTGAGACTGATTCAACAGGGTGAGTCTGAACACTGTGAAGAAGATGGTTTCAAATGGTAACAGGAAGGCACTGCTGGGATTTGAACCCAGGATCTCCTGTTTACTAGACAGGCACTTTGACCAGCTAAGCCACAGCGCCTCCTGCTGTCAGGCAAACCGGTAATACCTGGTATTACCTGGTACTGCAGAAGGAGACGAGTTCACTTTTTTAACTTTTGTGCACTATCAATGTAGGATATGGTCAAATAGTCCAACAAGTAACTTCCTGTTCCTCACTTCTTCAATGACCTCGGTGGAAACATCATAAGGTGAAGGAGAAGCTTTTGAGACTGATTCAACAGGGTGAGTCTGAACAAGTCCTCAAAACAACTCTATTTCCCTTGGCAAGGGTGGATTCCCGCACTTTACTGTCAAAGCTTTGTTTGTTTCGTAAAGCACTCTTTTGAATGTGCTCATTGGCTAACTGGTAGCTTTCTGCAAGACTCTCTCAGCTCTCCAGATCTAATTTCTGTTCACGTAGCCAATCGGAAAGAGACATCTGCAGCAGGGGGCATGGCCCAGCTACATCAGTTTGACAGAAATCTGCTGGTATTGCAGAGGCTCCAATAGCCAAACATTGTACTCGTGCAGACGATGGTACTGCTGCCTCCTCCTCAAGAGTTGAGGAATACTCATGTCTCTTGCATACTGCCTTTACTGCCTCGGTTGGAAAATCTGGCTCTTTGTTGCGGCGCAAGAGCTGTGCAGTAAAGCCTTCAATGGCATTTTCCTCATCATTAGAACTCTGATCAGATATATCACAGGCATGCAGATACGGACGTCTCAACAGCCCATCTGCATCTTGGTTGTCCTTCCCAGCACTATACTCAATGTCAAAATCAAAACTGGAAAGTACGGCCAACCAGCAATGCCCTACTGCGTCCAACTTTGCAGATGTTAAAACGTATGTGAGTGGATTATTGTCTGTCATCACTGTACATTTTACTCCATAGATACAGCGGAAAACGTTCTGGGTGACAGCCCACTTCACAGACAGGAAGTCAAGCTTGTGTGCAGGGTACCTTTGCTCAGACTTGGAGAGACCCCTACTGGCACAGGCAATGACTCTTAACTTGCTCTCCTGTTCTTGATATAGGGCTGCACCGAGAACATGGGCGCTTGCATCGGTGTGCACAATATAATGTTCTTTGGATCTGCAAACCCAAGAACAGGAGCTGTTGTGAGCTTGAGAATCAATGTCTTAAAAGTATCTTCAGCGGTTGGGGTCCATTTTTCGTGAAAAAGGCTTTTTGAGATCCGCACTGGTAGAAACCTTGTGGTTTCTGCCAGACAGACTGGATTTTCTCTTCAGTGGGAGGCAACCAGCACTTAAGTGATTAAGGGGTATTGCAAGCTTGGAATAGTCTTTTATAAACCTCCTGTAATATCCAGTGAACCCAAGGAAAGACTTAAGCTACTTGATGTTAGCTGGTCTTGGCCAGGTAGTGAGGGCAGCTGGATCTGTTTTGACCCCTTCTGATGATACAACATGGCTGAGATATTGGACAGATGTCCTGAAGAACTGACATTTCTCTGGCGACAGCTTTAAAGTAAATTCTTTCATCCTATGGAGGACCTTCAGCGATCATTCCTCATGGTTCTCAAGTGTAGCTGAGAAAGGAGTGACATCATCAAGAAAAACCGAGACCTGACTCAAATTCCTGCTGCCTATACACTTTTCCATAACATAAGAGGAAAGTAGAACACCTCCTTATGCTGTTTTTAATAGAGAACTCTTCGGCATTTATTTTAACACAACACCTAACAGTCTTACCTTCTCTTATCAGTAACTCGAATGATTTGCAGAATCTTGACAGTACTTTTGGGACGAAAGCTCAATATAACCCTGCCTCACCCAGTTTCTATACTGGTCCATTTATGTCTGTTGTCACAGTTGCGCAGTTTCATGTTTTAGTAGACTTTCAGTTTTGATGTTTTTCATCTGCATGTGGTGCACAGCTGCTGGGGTGTCCTTTGCTAAATCTTTAGTGCCTCCAAACTTCAGATTCAACAGATTACTTCCTTTTATTTTGACATTGAGGAAAAGTTGCCTACACAGAATTTCTTATTTTGAAATAGCTCAACAGGCACTGCTGGGATTTGAACCCAGGATCTCCTGTTTACAAGACAGGTGCTTTGACCGGCTAAGCTACAGTGCCTCCTTCAGGGAAGGGAAAAACCAAGTAACCTCTGCAGACACAGTTTTGAATCGGTTTGTCACATTTTTCCCCACCAGCTGTTGGACAGTAGCCAGAGACACGCAGCTCAAGGCGCTGTGGCTTAGCTGGCCAAAGCGCCTGTCTCGTAAACAGGAGATCCTGGGTTCAAATCCCAGCAGTGCCTTACCTCCCTACCAATGCCATTACATTTCATTAATGAGTGCTGATGGCGGGAAGCATTGGGAGTTATGCTTTCTCTCCTTCGTTTCCAAGAAGAGGACACAATGAAGATTTAGACATGCCCAAGACATCAATATTGGGTGAACAACCCTCAGAAGCTCCACTAGCGGTTTAATGCCTGGGACCCTCCAGCATTTGTTCTAGAACTGAAGAAGCTTCTCGGATCAGGTGCAAAGAAGTTTTTAAAGCTCTCAAGAGTACCGTGAGGTGGATAACTGAGGACATACAAAGACTTTGAAAGACTTCCCAACTCCAAGATTAAGAATGCAATGAACACTGTGAAGAAGATGGTTTCAAATGGTAACAGGAAGGCACCGCTGGGATTTGAACCCAGGATCTCCTGTTTACTAGACAGGCGCTTTGACCAGCTGAGCCACAGCGCCTCCTGCTGTCAGGCAAACCGGTAATACCTGGTTTTACCTGGTACTGCAGAAGGAGACGAGTTCAACTTTTTTTTTACTTTTGTGCACTATAAATGTAAGATATGGTCAAACAGTCCAACAAGTAACTTCCTGTTCCTCACTTCTTCAATGACCTCGGTGGAAACATCATAAGGTGAAGGAGAAGCTTTTGAGACTGATTCAACAGGGTGAGTCTGAACACTGTGAAGAAGATGGTTTCAAATGGTAACAGGAAGGCACCGCTGGGATTTGAACCCAGGATCTCCTGTTTACTAGACAGGCACTTTGACCAGCTAAGCCACAGCGCCTCCTGCTGACAGGCAAACCGGTAATACCTGGTATTACCTGGTACTGCAGAAGGAGACGAGTTCACTTTTTTAACTTTTGTGCACTATCAATGTAGGATATGGTCAAATAGTCCAACAAGTAACTTCCTGTTCCTCACTTCTTCAATGACCTCGGTGGAAACATCATAAGGTGAAGGAGAAGCTTTTGAGACTGATTCAACAGGGTGAGTCTGAACAAGTCCTCAAAACAACTCTATTTCCCTTGGCAAGGGTGGATTCCCGCACTTTACTGTCAAAGCTTTGTTTGTTTCGTAAAGCACTCTTTTGAATGTGCTCATTGGCTAACTGGTAGCTTTCTGCAAGACTCTCTCAGCTCTCCAGATCTAATTTCTGTTCACGTAGCCAATCGGAAAGAGACATCTGCAGCAGGGGGCATGGCCCAGCTACATCAGTTTGACAGAAATCTGCTGGTATTGCAGAGGCTCCAATAGCCAAACATTGTACTCGTGCAGACGATGGTACTGCTGCCTCCTCCTCAAGAGTTGAGGAATACTCATGTCTCTTGCATACTGCCTTTACTGCCTCGGTTGGAAAATCTGGCTCTTTGTTGCGGCGCAAGAGCTGTGCAGTAAAGCCTTCAATGGCATTTTCCTCATCATTAGAACTCTGATCAGATATATCACAGGCATGCAGATACGGACGTCTCAACAGCCCATCTGCATCTTGGTTGTCCTTCCCAGCACTATACTCAATGTCAAAATCAAAACTGGAAAGTACGGCCAACCAGCAATGCCCTACTGCGTCCAACTTTGCAGATGTTAAAACGTATGTGAGTGGATTATTGTCTGTCATCACTGTACATTTTACTCCATAGATACAGCGGAAAACGTTCTGGGTGACAGCCCACTTCACAGACAGGAAGTCAAGCTTGTGTGCAGGGTACCTTTGCTCAGACTTGGAGAGACCCCTACTGGCACAGGCAATGACTCTTAACTTGCTCTCCTGTTCTTGATATAGGGCTGCACCGAGAACATGGGCGCTTGCATCGGTGTGCACAATATAATGTTCTTTGGATCTGCAAACCCAAGAACAGGAGCTGTTGTGAGCTTGAGAATCAATGTCTTAAAAGTATCTTCAGCGGTTGGGGTCCATTTTTCGTGAAAAAGGCTTTTTGAGATCCGCACTGGTAGAAACCTTGTGGTTTCTGCCAGACAGACTGGATTTTCTCATCAGTGGGAGGCAACCAGCACTTAAGTGATTAAGGGGTATTGCAAGCTTGGAATAGTCTTTTATAAACCTCCTGTAATATCCAGTGAACCCAAGGAAAGACTTAAGCTACTTGATGTTAGCTGGTCTTGGCCAGGTAGTGAGGGCAGCTGGATCTGTTTTGACCCCTTCTGATGATACAACATGGCTGAGATATTGGACAGATGTCCTGAAGAACTGACATTTCTCTGGCGACAGCTTTAAAGTAAATTCTTTCATCCTATGGAGGACCTTCAGCGATCATTCCTCATGGTTCTCAAGTGTAGCTGAGAAAGGAGTGACATCATCAAGAAAAACCGAGACCTGACTCAAATTCCTGCTGCCTATACACTTTTCCATAACATAAGAGGAAAGTAGAACACCTCCTTATGCTGTTTTTAATAGAGAACTCTTCGGCATTTATTTTAACACAACACCTAACAGTCTTACCTTCTCTTATCAGTAACTCGAATGATTTGCAGAATCTTGACAGTACTTTTGGGACGAAAGCTCAATATAACCCTGCCTCACCCAGTTTCTATACTGGTCCATTTATGTCTGTTGTCACAGTTGCGCAGTTTCATGTTTTAGTAGACTTTCAGTTTTGATGTTTTTCATCTGCATGTGGTGCACAGCTGCTGGGGTGTCCTTTGCTAAATCTTTAGTGCCTCCAAACTTCAGATTCAACAGATTACTTCCTTTTATTTTGACATTGAGGAAAAGTTGCCTACACAGAATTTCTTATTTTGAAATAGCTCAACAGGCACTGCTGGGATTTGAACCCAGGATCTCCTGTTTACGAGACAGGCGCTTTGGCCAGCTAAGCCACAGCGCCTCCTGCTGACAGGCAAACTGATATTACCTGGTATTACCTGGTACTGCAGAAGGAGACAAGTTCAATTTTTGGGCACTATGAATGTTGGCATTCAGAAAATAGTGCTTGAAAATTAAAGCGGATTCTTAGCTTGCCTCCTGGTTACTCACCAAACCCTTTAAATGCTGTCAGAACCATGTAACTTGATTCTTATCTGTGTAATTATTAAAATAAGTAACTCTTTGACCCTCGTGTTTTACCTTCTTACAGGCTGTTTCTTTTTGTTAAGGTCAAAAGATTAAAGCATATTTCTGATAAACTCTTAATTTAAAACCAAACAGAGATGACAAAGCTTTTTATTCTCTCGCTTTACATTTGCAGGAAAATAAATAGCATCCAGGGTCAAATTTCAGTGAATAAATTTTAATTTTGGAGACTTTGCTAAACATGACAGTTTGTTCAGGTTGCAGATTTTCATCGCTCCACACAAACACGTTTTTAAAATGTTTGTTTTTACACTTAGAGCCTAGCATGAAGCTTCTCAAGATCCTCGGCGGCAGACGGCCGTATCCTGCTCTCAGCCCGACCAGGACCGCCCTCGCGTCGCTTTTAAACCAGGCCCGGGTGTCCGTTTTACTCGAAGCACTTCACGATTGGCTGGTGTCCCGTCTCCTTGAGGAAGCACAGCAGGTCGTCCAGTCTGAGCCCCATGGTGGCAGCGTTGGTCATCGGGTGGAAGTAGACCATCTCGTGGCCTCCTTCCACCAGGTCCCGGTCCAAGACGAACTTCACGCTGTGACCCTGATTGAAGAGCAGTGCAAGAGCCGTCGCACAGCCCTGACCCACCTGAAGGAGAGGGGAGGAGGAGTCTAAAGCTGTGACCTGTGAATCCAGCTCAATAATTGGCCCTCCCCGTTTTGATCCTCCCTACTTTCAGCTTTTCCAACATGGCTGCCTCATCTGCGAAGCACAGATTTCCACTCTCGACACCAAGCTTCTTGGCGAGGTCATTAAGGTTCACCTGCAGATGGAACGACAGGAAGTGAGGTGTTAGTCTTTAGTTTTTAAGTCAGAGGTCATGTGGAGGAGCTGACCTGGCGGTCATGGCGGGCCGACACCAGCCACAGCCCCTTCTTCTTCTTGTCCTTTAGGAACAGGTTCTTGGTGACGGCGCCATTCACGCCCTGCAGGTGAGGCATCATCTCCTCCACCGTGAACACCTGCAGGAGGAGGAGAGTGGGTGAGAGCGGGCTCTTTGTGGAAGCTTTGTGGAAGCTGTATTACTAACATCAAAGCCTCCTGCAACTCTTCCTGGTTTCCTACATCAATAAAGCTGTCTGACTGTGATGCCATCCATGCCTGCAGGACTAAACCAAACTCTGTGGTCTGGCGCCCTCTGCAGGTCACAGCAGGTCCTGCAGCACAAACGTGTCAGAGCAGTTTATGAAAGCTGCAGCAGACAGGAAGTACATAAATATATGCACATAAGTCAGGCATTCAAAGTCATATCTGCTTTTTCACGGCGCGCTCGATTCTGAGCGGAGCTCTAAAGCGCCCGTCCCAACGGATCCCGTTCAAAAACACTGCGCATTTCAGGATAAACAGATTCTGCGCAAACACAGCTGACTGCGCCTAAACTTCATCACGTAATTTTAACGTGAATCCGTGTGCTCGTGAATTCAGCACACACACGGCAAGCAAAGCGGCTCTTCTTTACTTCAGCTGACAACTTTGTTACTCCCCCACGTGTCAGTGAAACTGAAAGAGCGAGAAACTGAGGAGGAAACGCGCACTTCCACAACTGTGAGCGCGCATCAGGAGACCCTATCATGGTCACGCGTGGCGCCGAATAAAAGTGCGAGTCTCTCCGATTGTGGAAATGTCTCCGAGCATATTTTCACGTATTTATATGATCTAGAGTCAGACGGGGATGTTGAAAATGCCAGAAGCGCTAATGGGATTCGGTGTAGTCGGGCTGTCCGGTTTACCGGCGGGTGCTCCACGCATCTCGTCTGGATGTGTAAAGTCTGCAGATGTTTCTCCAGCTGTGCGCGCAGGTCCTCCGACATCTTCACGTGAGACAGCAGCTCAAACGGACACAGGTGGACCCGGCAGGTAGCCGCTGAGGAGCAGCTCTTCTTCTTCTGCAGCTATTTTCCTGCAGCTGGCCGCTCGCTTCCTGTCACAGTGCCACCGTGTGACTGAGGAACAGAGCCAGCTACTCAAACTGAGCACGGGGTGCCCGCTCAGAGTGCAGGTTGTAATGGGGAAGGATCTGCGTGCAGCTCGAACTCTTTTAGAAAATGAAAATTATAAAACTGTTCGATTTGGGTCAAAGTAGCACCGACGGGTCAGAGAGACAATCACAGCGCCTCCGAGCGTCAACACAATTCCATTAAACCCGAAAATCTGAGTGCTGAGATTAAAATCCTACATGCACACATACGCACACAGACTCACACACAGATGCACACAGTTTCAGAGGTGATGAAGTACAAATACTTTGTTACATGAGTACTTAAGCGGACTTTTCAGTAGCCGTACTTTGTTTTTTACTCCTCACATTTTAAGTCTCGACTTTATCATCCTTTCAGTTTAAGTCAGACTCGTTACTTCAGCTTTTTGCATAAGAAACAACCACATCAGGGATGGATGTGAACGATACAGAGGTATCAGAGGCCAAGGACGTAAGCCCGGCGAGCTCAATCGGTGGAGCATGAGATTCTTAATCTCAAGGGCGTGGGTTTGAGCCCCACATTGGGCGTTGACCTTTATTTACGAAATTCCCCACATGTGGGATTATGAGGAGTTTAAAATAAAAAACATGCAGGGAGCAGGAGCACATGACGTTTCAGAGGGCAGGACAATGAACACGAGACCCTTGTCCAATGAACAGAGGTGACCACACATCTGAACTTCCAGCAGCTCTGCGGGGTCCAGCTTTAGTGTTCCTGACTTTGAACCCTGAACGCTTCACCTGTGTCTCCTCCGTTAGCTTCTCCGTCAGCTCCTCCTGCTGTTTCCTGCGTCAGCAGCTGCTGGAGCAGAAGTCCTGATCTCCACATCACTTCCACCAGATGTTTCTTTACACACCGATGAAATATGTGACACGCACACTCACGCTGCTCATCCACCCATTAGTGCAAAGTGATTTATGTTCACTGTTTCTGCTCGACAGGAGGCGCACGCTTCATCATTCAGCTTACGGTGACGTGTTTCCAAGGTTCATTCATCAACTCACAGTTCAAATCAAACATAAATGTGACCACACGTGAGGAGAAGGAGGACCATGGAGCGGCCCCACCTGAAATCCTCGTCTTTCACCTGAGCTGCAGATCCACGGTTTATGTTTAACTTGACTGAAGGCCTGTAGGAGGCGCCGTGGCTTAGCTGGATAAAGCGTCCCAGCAGCGTCCCCTCTGACGTGGTCGTGTTCTTCCAACTCCAGCCTCTGCATGTCCTCCTTCACACATTCATGAACCTCCTGTGAGGCCGTCCAGGTGTTTAAACTGTCCCTCCTGGATGTGAGCATGCTGCTGCACAGCTGCTGCACAGCTTCATGAGCTCTGTTCATTAAGAATGAAAGGCAGTTTGTGTGTTTTGTGTGAGGCGTCATAAGGGGACGCACACTCGGAGGCTCACTGCCTAGAATCACTGCTCAGGTGTGAGCTTGACTCTTATTATTACGTATTGATGAGGCTTTTCCTGATGATGTCGACAGGTGTTTGATCCCCTCACTGTTTCCCCCTCTCCCTCCCTCTGTCTCGTCTTCCTTTTCCTGCTCAGTGTTAGTCCACATGTTTGCTCCTGGACTCTAACATCCACCCTACTGAGAGTGCGCACTCAGTGTCCTACATTCATCTCAGCTTCCATCAGTTTAACTGTTGATTAAATGGATGCACACACACACACACACACACACACACACACACACACACACACACACACACACACACACACACACACACACACACAGTTGATTGAAATCATTCTTCCATGGGTCGATGCTGCTCAGTGTGTCAAACCACGAAAACATAAAAACTAAAACATCTCGCTCTGATTTTTTCTACAAAGCAGCTTTTAGTGACACACACACACACACAGACACACACACACAGACACACACACACACACACACACACACACACACACACACACAGACACACACACACACACACACACACACACACACACACACACACACACACTGAAAGCCTGTTGCACAATAACATGATTAATGACCAAGTCTAACTCACGACACGTAAACACTGAAGAGTCCACGCTGCTGCCCTGACAGCGCTGCATGTGCTGCTGCTGTTTCTGGGGAAGAAACTAAAAAGTGCAACGCCAACAGAGTGCGCTCGGAGCTGCAAAGGAAGACGAGACAGGGGGAGGCAAGAGGGGGAAACGGTGAGGGAACTGGGAAGAAAGGCCAGCAGATCAAACACCTGTCGACGTCATCTGACCTCTACAGCAGCCCCACAGCATACAGCACAGGCTACCTGACCTGGTGAGCTGAGCCAGCAGCCCATCATTAGAAGTCTTCTTATTCAATGCAAAGCTGCTCTTCAAAGGTGCAAACACCACCAGCTGCTCCATCACCCTGGACGGGTGGAGCTGCTTCAGCTGCAGTGCTGCGGCTGGTTAAACAGCAGAGGCTGTGTTTGAATCTCAGCAGGGCCTGCTTCAGGAGAAACTCCACAGGGTTAAAGTGCAGCTTTTAACACTTGTTTCAGTTTCAGTCAGAAATGAATTAACTACAGCGCTGAAAATCAGAAGGTAAATGTCTTTATGACTGTAAATGTGCTGAGTATGAGCTGATGTAAAGGTTTACATCAGCTCATACTCACAGTTCTTATGAAGGAGGAAATTATCTACGGAGACCAAACAGTTTGTCTGTACACATGGGACTGACTCACCGCTGCCTCTGCTGGACAGTAGTGGAACTGTACATTTCACAGTAATGTACGTTACTGTGAGCTGATGCTGTCTGAGGTCATTTTCTGTCCTTTTATAGACGTTTCACAGCCGTATGTCGCACATTGCATCCCTTTGAAGTCGTTCTGTTCCTTTGTAATAGTTCATTATATCTTTGTGCTCATCTATCTGCACTTCAGGGCGGTTTTGCATCCTTGTGCAGGAATTTCACACTCCTATAGAGTCATGCTGCATCCTTTTTGTACTCATAAAGAAACCTTTTTGTCATTTTAAGTCTCTTTGCAGCCCTTTTCTAATCCTTCTGCACCTCTTTGATGTTGTTGTCCATCCCTTTGTACTCATAAAGAAACCTTTTTAGTCATTTTGAGCCCCTCTGTAGGCATTAAGCATCACTTGGTGGATATTTTGCACCTTTTTAAAAAGCTTTCTGCTTGAGTCATTTCTCATTGCTTTGCAGTCATCTTCACTCCCACCACACACTGTGCTTTTCTTTTAGCCATTTAGTGTCCCTGTGGTTTGTGAGATTTGTCATCATTTAGCCCCACTTTGTGTCTTTGTGTTTTTTAATAATCGTGCTGTGATTTGACGCCTTCTCTTTCGGTTCTTGATTGTAACTCAGTGCCAGTCAAAGTGAAAGTAAGGACGAGGTCATGACCCTGAACTCATGTGCTGTCATCTGTCTTGCACTTTTGTGTTCTTTGGGCCAGAAATGTGCTCTAATGTGTCGCTTGGTCTTAAACACCAACATCCTGCACTCATGTTTGTTAGTTTGAGGTGTGAAACTTGTCTTCAGGAGACGTATCGAAGCTCCTGCTGAGAAACATCTGCTCCTTTCCGCAGTGCATCCTGCAGCACGTGCCGTCCTTTCAAGAACCTCCAACAGTCGCTCACGTCTTCGCTGACCTCACTGAGGAAGCACTCAGCGCTCATTCACAGCCAAACCTCGCGGCTGCTGCCAGCGGTTCCAGCTGTGAACCTCTGCCCTCTTCCTGGTTTCCTAGTATTTTGCATATTTGTCACACTTACATGTTCAGATCATTAAACTAATTTTAATATTGGACAAAACTCCCTTTTAACAGGTTTTGATGCAACCACTTACAAAATCTGTGGCTGCGTGGAAGCAGGAAGTTGGAAGTGCAGGACTCTGGAGACGGATTATTGTTGGACGACACAAACTCAGAAGGCGATGCAAAACAAAGGAACAGCCAGAAGTTTGAAGCAGGACGCAAAAGACACAGAGAACACGGCGTGAGGAGGATACGGCAAGTTCAATACCTGTGTGAGGTGAACGAACCAAACTGAGGCGGACGAACAAGTGAATAAACGTGGAGACGAGACAGGTAACAGACAGAGGTGGGACAGGCACAGGCAGGGATCACACAAGAAAACTCAATAATGCAAAAGCCTGAAGATACCTGAAATATAAACAGACTGCAGAGAAAACTGTCGTAGGAAACCAGGGACCAGGTTCATGTTCAGCAGTGAGGCAGGAAACATAAAGGGAAACAATATCAGCTACAGCCGAGACCACCACTCAGAACAAAACTTTAAATGTTAGACACAAATAGAAAAAACAGGAAACACTGGGATTTAAAGCCAGCCATCCCGACCCGTAAACGTGTTTTTGTCATGGCTGTCACGCGTTCTGGTCAGGGTCAAAGGTTACAGTTTATTTACAAAAGGGTGAACCACAGTGCAGTATATGTGTACAGAGAGAAGGGGTCCAGGGGGGAAGAGGGAATCCACACACTCTCCTCTTTAGCCACTCTCGTCCTGATCTCCACTCACGCAGCCACACACAGGAATCACAGGGAAGGGTCCGTCAACAGGTCCGGGAAACTCTATGCACAGAACACAGGTTAGTCTAACAGGCGAAGACAGCTGAGAGCACGAACACGGGAGGGTCAGCGTTCCAGAGACGATAACCAGCTCCGCCCAGGAAGAGAGGAGAAAGGAGGAGAGAGAAACATAAAGAAAACCTTTAGCCATCACGAGCCAGCCGGAGAGGACGGGGACCATGACAGTGTTTTAGTTGTTTCACAGAGCGCACGGAGCAGGAAGTGACACAGGAAGTGATCAGCTGATTTCTCACTAACACTCCTCCTGACTCTGTTTGTACGTGCTCCAAATTTTAGAAACAGCTGACTGAGAACAACCGTTTATTCTGCCACGCGTTGGATGTCTTGTGAAAACTTGCTAACACTTTATAACACGACTGAGAGCTGTAATTACGTTCAGTTTCATCTACATACAGGAAAAAACAATAATGTGAGGAGAGCTGGAGAAGGTTCGTGTCCTCCGCCTGCAGGGTTAAATACGACACGCCGTCTTATTTAACCCTGCAGGCGGAGGACACCGGAAACAGGACAGGGGGAAGCTTCACCTCCATTACTGAGCAGGAGGCACCAACTGATCGTTCCTGCACGACCGAGCCTGAGTCTTTATGCTTCCATTACTATGTGAAAATGGACCAAACCAGCTGTTATCCACAGACACTCCACTTTCATCTTTAGATTGACAAAAGACACCTGAACCGTTCCTTTGGATGGATTTAAGCGCCGTCCGCTTCCAGAGAACGGAGACAGAGTAATATTCAGACAAAAATACAACAAGAAGGAAGAACAAGCTGCAGCCTGGGCTCAGACACAGGTGAACCTGACGAGGACATCCACAGAAAAGGAGACGCTCAGAAGCAGGAAGTAAAACCATGACCAGACAAATGGAAAAGGAAGTTTGACAGGAAGTGGATAAAACACAAATGAGTAAACAGAAAGACAATAAAAGTAAAATCTGACGGTGACAGGAAATCTCTCCACTCTGATGAAACCAGCCTGACCTCTGCTGTCCTCTCATTGTGTCTCCAGTCCTCGCTAAGCTGCAGCAGGCCAGCAGATAATCAGCGTAATGACTTTTCATCAGAGCGCTGACCTGAAGACCCACATTTCCCCCCGCGGGGGAGGCATTCCTCCCCGTTATAAGTACGAGTACCTGCGATCAGCCTCGTCTGCAGATCGTCAGCTGGTTCTGAGCGTCTCCCTGACACGATGTGAACGTCTGTGGAGCTTTCTGTGCTGGCAGCTGCCTGGAGAAACGTGGAAGTGCGTGGACGCTGAAGCAGAAGATCTCCTCTCGGCTCTGGGCGTTCGAAGCTTAGAGCTCAGCTCGTCCAGCTTCTTCGTGCTTCCAGGTACAGAGAGGTCAGTCTCAGGTGTTCTGCATGTTCACCGCTCACATGGACATTTTTCTGCTTGTTTGGCTCTTGTGTGCTGGCTTTGTGCATCTTTGTTTGACACTGTCAGAAACAAAAGCAGAGAAAACTGAAGTGATTCAATGATCACTGTTAAGTTCGTCCAGCTGACGTTCTCGTCCACCTGATCCTGCTGTGAGGTTAACACTGAACACGGGAACGAGGACAGATTTGTTTCCATGTTGCAAAAAGTCATTTCTGATGTTTCTAATTGTTTTAGCTGTTTTATCTTTGTTTGTATTGAAAGACTGTAGTGATTTACAAACAGGTTATAGAGAAATCAAAGACATTACCTTCCTGTGAGTATCTTGTGTTATCGCACCTACATTATAAAACCATGCATAGAACCATTATCTTACATTTGTTGCCATATATACTGTTCTGATACATTATTGGCCAGCTCAGTCTCAAAGCAGACGTTGTTAATGTCAGTGACACTTTTAGAATAAAGGATTGTAAAAGCCACTTAACCAGAAACTGACCGTAGCTTCTACGTTGTGACAGGATGTTTGTGGCTCAGGATGACTTGATGAGAGATGCATTTGACAAACGTCCATAAAACACTGAATAATTACAGGAAGGCTGTTTTTATAGGTTTAACTCACTCAAATGCAACATTTGAATGAACAGTTGAAAACAGCTGGAAACTGAGTTTTAGGTGCTTTGTAAAAATAATTCAAATATAATGAATTGTTCAGGTTTTGCTGACATTTAGCTTCGAAGTGTCTGTGCACGAAACACGAGTAATGTGAAAGTCTGCAGAGCCTTTAAAGGTGTGATGAGTTTGGAGGAAGATAAAACCTTTAAATGTTTCCAGTAAGCTGTGTTGGAGCTGCTTTGGTGGTCTGTGTGAGGTCAGACGCTCTCAGGTTGACTTTCTCCTCCCACACAGTTTCTTTTCATTCTTCTCTTCACGGTCTGAGGTTAGAGTCCAGCCTCTGATTAACACTAATGTGCTGCTCCAGAGGAAGAAAGCCTTTCACCTCTCAGACCGTTTCTTTGAATATGCATTACATTTCATTTCAAATGTTTTTCTCCACGAGTCCTTATCACCTTGGTTACTGTTGCTATACCGCCAAGCTTCCCATCGTCAGACATGCTCACTGTGATGTGTTGGTGTCAGTGTTGAACAACGTGGACATTAAAGCTGACAGCCCAGAGTGTGACGCCGTGTTTCACACACACTGGATACACTGACACCAGTGACACCAGTGACACCAGTAACACAGCAGCGAAGGCTGGGGTTTTACAGACCTACAGACTGCACATTAGCTTTAGACCTCTGTGTTTCCCACAGTGACCGAATATAAGTAACGAAGGTCCAGATGTCTTTGTTGGCGTGCAGCAGCATCGTCCTGCATGGCGTCCTGTCCGCGGACGCAGAACCAGACTGTCTGTTTTCTGTCAGTTGTTAACGCTTCATTTTATTCTGATATAACTGACGAACGGATCAAAAGTCCACCGACATCATCACAAACCTCATTCTGATGAAAACTGAAGATCAGACTTGGAAACTTGTGGCTGAGCAGCGACAGCAGCAGGTCCGTGGTTTGATCCCGGCTCCTCAGGTCTGCACACTGAACCCTAAAAACAGAGCAGCCATGCTGTCCTTAAACAGCTCGAGCTAGGCCACGCCCCTAATATTGAAAACATGAACACAGTAGCTGTGTCCCTTTGGAGGACCCGGGCTTTGCGGTCTACGTGGGCCGGGTTTCTTCGAAGACCGAGACGGCCGGAAGTGCGAGGTTGTGAAATGTGACGGTCTGGCCTTCAGATCTGCGTCACCGCTGTCTCGGTGGAGTTTAATAAACTCAGCCGTCTGCTCCTTGCTATCTAAAATATAACAGGACACTGGAGTAAACTCTCGACCGTCTCACACTTCTGTTTAATCAGTTTTCTGTTTGACGTTTATTCAGCTGTGTGAAAACCAAGGAGGAACCCACCCGATGGATTAATAAAGTTTTATTTAATCTAATAATCTAATAACTTTAATCTCAGCCAAACCGATTTACTCCGGAACAAATAAAACACTGAAAAAGCCCAAGAACAACATTTTTAAGTTATCCGAGTGACTTATATATCATGTTTAACCAGAGTAGCGACAGACAGCGGGGATCTGAAAACGATGAAGCCGGGAGTCCGCTGCTCTCACCAGCTCTAGTGACCATTGAACCCCCTGGTCAGCTATTGAGCTGGTGGGTAACAGACGTCGCCGAAAACATCAAAGCACTTTTGCAAATATGTGGTGTCTTGATAAACTGAGCAGATATTTGAGGTTTACACAGCTACATTCTCGCCTGAAAATATGTAAACGTTTATTTTGTGACCCAGAAAGAATAATGAGAGTAATATTAAAACTAAGCAGCGACCGCCATTGTTGGAAACTGAAACTGGCTGGGCCGCGCTATGAATTCTGGGATATGGTGGGCCACGAAGGACACACCGACCCATCCTTCAAATCCGGGGAAATGAAGGACGCATTTGAAGGAGTCGACGAATTGGGACAGCCGTCGTCGCCTGGCTGTGACGTAATTGGCCTACAAATGCGTCCTCCGAAGGATGCAGCCGACGTTTTGGCGGCACAGCTAGTGTAAACAGGTGAGTGATGGAATCCAGGTGTTAGGAAGTAGGCGTGATCTCTGAGCCCAGACTCACTGCTGCCTCTGGCGGATGTTAGAGGAACTGCAGGCTTTTTTCTCACAGAGAGAATAAAACTAAACCGTATAATGCTGATCACGTGTTGCTGTTTGTGGCTCCTCTCTCTCCCACCTGTCACACCTGCAGTCAGACCTCCATGAACTAACCCCCGCCCCCCCTCTCTCTCCCCTTGTGCTTGCAGTCCGCGAGCGGAGCAGAGAGCAGATCAGAGCATGCGCTCGGCGCGGCAGAGCATCATCTCCTGCAGCGACCGTGAGGCGAACTGTACGGCCGCGCGCCACCCGGACACCCTGGAGCTGTCAGGATCCTCCGCGTGGAGCTCCAACGACTCGGCCGTTGACGCGCTCCAGCTCGAGGCGCTCCAACTGCCGGCTGCGGCCGCTACGACCGTAAGTCTCCCTCTAAATCCTCTGATTTCTCTGATTCCTCTGATCGCAGGATCCAAACACACCTGAGCAGCTTCCACCTGCCAGAGCGCGTTTTGATCCACTCGGCGGTTCTTCGGTGGTTTTACGCACGGCGCTTGCGGCGCGGGAGAACGGAGAGCTTTGTTTAAACACAAAGAAAATTCTGTGAAGTGTGACAAACCGAGCAGTGAGTCAGACAGAGTCGGTACCGGTACCTGCGGTTTAAATCTAGTGCTGAAAACTCAAATCTCACATTCATAGTTTGAGGTTCGCTTCGTCGGTGTCCTCGGGGCTTTAAAGTGCAGCTGATCATTAATCTGACAACTAACTGATCAGCCTCATATCATGAGCTCATTAAAGTATTAATTAAATTATTGATCGGGAAAAGTGACGTAATTCAGAGTGACAGCAGCAGAAATCAGAGAGCGCAGAGTCTGAGTGCATCCGGGTTTACTGCAGGCTCTGTGTGTCTGTATGAACCCAACAGCGCTTAGCAAAGCACATCTGTACAGCTGTGAGCCCAGCATGCTTTCTAGTTAAACTGAAGTTAAACACATGCTGACACACACACACACACACACACACTGAGGCTGCGGGACACGCTGCGGGTGGCTCAGGTGATTGGTGGCGTGCTGATAACAGCGTGTGAGGCTGCTGTGTGTCCACACACTGATTTCAGGCTGATGTGAGGTGTGGCGCTCTCAGCGCTGCTGTTGTCAGTGGCAGAGTTGGCGTTCTTCTTTCTGCTGCTGATGTTCTGCTGGCAGGTTGGTGTTTACTGCAGGTTGTGGTTCACATGCTGTCTTCCCTCGCAGCGGTTCAGCTGCTTCAGACCAGCTGGGTGACGGGAGGTGGAGGCGGTTTTTCTCTGCTTCAGTGCATAGTCAGTGTCATGGGACCTAATCATAGTGGTGGGTTTCCAGCAGCAGACTCTGGCCTTCTCTCGTCCTTTTCCTTCCCCCCTCTGCTCCAGGTTTTCTTCCTGGCTGGACATGAATCACCTGAACCTGAGAGCTCTCCACAGCAGATCACCTGCCTCCACCTCCTCCTATCCCAGCATGCTCCTCTGTCACCTCTCCTTCACTGTACCCATGAACCACCTCTGAGCTCTTCCTCTTCTCCTCCTGCCTGCAGCTCCATCTTCACCCTCCACCCTCCCTCCTTTGCACATGCTCAGACCTTCTCAGCCTTTGTGACTCTGATTTGTCAGTCTGATGGACTCATCTCCATCTTGCTCACTGAACATCTGAACACCTCAGCTCCAAAGCCAAAGAAAAAAGCCAAGCCAAAATGGTCAAGTCCTTCATGAGCCAGCAGATCTCCACACGAACCTTTCAGGGCTGGAAAGATGTAAGAAAAAGGTCTGCTGATAGGCGGTCGTTTCCACATGTATACAGCGAGCTGCAGTTACTGCAGAGAATGAGAGGCGTGGATGACACATGCAGTTATTTTATGAGGTTTTTGCTCTGATCTTTTCTAGCTGGCATATCGTTGTCAGGTGATGCTTGAAACTGAGACGCTGATCCAGGATGAAGCTTTGGATAATGCTGCAGGTCAGTCAGGTGATCCAGGAACTGCTCAGACAAAAGCAACAGTCCTAAAAGTGAAAGTGTGATCATAGTGGACTGTGTCACGGTCCACACTACACTACACACTCAGTACAGCACCTCACTGTACCGTGCAGGGGTACTTTGGTATTGTGGTCCTTTGCAGGAGGTGCTTGGAGTTGTGCTGCTGTGGTTTACAGTCTCCAACCTCTGGTGGCAGGACGCCGACCGTCAGGGGCAGATTCCAACCCGAAGCCTTCAGAGGAGAGTTAACACTCCTGCAGCTGTGAAGCCTTTAGTTAGTTTACCCTTTTTGGCCCTCCATAAAGTTTACATGGTTGCTTTGGGCCAGTATGAGCCGTCGGGGGAGCGCTGGGGGGCGTGCTGGGGCACGCTCGTGTAGATCGAATCTGTGCCTCGCCTGCTAACAGTCTGTATTCAGTGACTTGGGATGGCGGCATTTAGACGACACTTGTTTTTAAAGTCAGAACATTTTGTCCTTCCTGCTCTGGCTGTCATTGGTTGAGTCTGGGTGTGATGTTCGAGGAAGTCTGTATCACTGCAGGAAATCTCAGTCCAGTAAACGATTCTGTGAGAGCCCCGCATTTATAAACGACGGCGCTGCAGGAGGTCAGCTGACGCGCGCAGGAGGCTGGGAGCACTTCCCGTGACCAGCAGGCACACAAATGTAGGTTAATGTGACACATTCACACTGCTCTTGTTTGCAATTTGGCATTTTGATGACATTTACATGTGATCTTTAACGGTTTTATCACACAGCAGCAATCTCCCAGAAACAACGTTTGTTATAAACAACAGACTGTAGATAGAAAATGGCCACACAGTGTTGTAAGTTCAGCGTTTTGTTTGCCACGATGTCGTTTTATTATGAGGTAAAAACATCTGGACGAGAGTCAGCCTTGTTTTCAGTCACAGCTGCAGACAGATGCTGGACCCCAGACTTCCCTGAAGGCTCTGATTGGGGGCGGAGCCTGCAGGCGTTTACGGCGGGAGGCACAGCGCCAGCGCCTCAAGCTGCTCCTCTGTCTTGGTGTTTTCATTGGGACACAGCGTGCAGACACATTGCTGGCTGATAACCTTTGGTGATATTTAAGGGGGCGCTTCGGGCCACGTGTGAGTCAGAGCACGGCTTAGAGCAACCAAGCAAGGTCAAAGGGTCGGTGCTACTGCTGCTGCTGCCGGTGCAGCTGATCAGAAATAAGCAGAGCTGAATCTGTGCCGGCTTGGTCCGAGTCTGCTGAGCTCGGTGATTGGTGCATTTCTAAGCTGATGGTGATTGATGAGTAAACAAGGTTAACGTCAATTTTTTTAGTTCTTCGAGGAAAATCCTTTCCGTGGAAATCAATCCACAAAGAGCTGAAAATGCAACATAGTGTGCGTCTAATCTGCCGTTCACCATCACAGGTTTATCTGCTGATCCTCCCGGGGATTAACCTCCTGAGGTGCTGACCCTCAAAACACGTCAGTGTCCTATTTTCCTCGATTACCCACAAACCCGCCCAAACTCCACCGAGTGAGTCATCGATTTTAGGAGAGGAGTCTGGAAATGTTTTCGAGGATCATTCTCCTTCCACGCAGCCCCGACTTTCACTTTGTTTTAAACTTCATGTAAATATTTGCTGGTGTCACTGACTCATTAATTATTAATGAAACCCTAACTCTTTAATGTCCACGGTTTGAACGTCGTCTCCCACAGAGCATCACATTAATGAGCTCTGAGAAGCAAACGATTAAAGTGAAAATCAGACATTTGTATAAATCACGAGTACATTTAAGTTGAGACGGTTTCCTTTGAAACCACAGAGGTCATGAGAAATGCTCAAAGCTCAGTTTTAAAGCTCTTCTCTTCTGGCTGAAAGTCTTACGTCTCACATGCCAGAGGATCTTGGTGTCATAATCAAAATCCAGGTGAGGAAGTGGTTCCTTACCTGTGGAGTATTAAATCCCGTTCTTTATATTCTTTACGGCCAAAAAAGACACGGCTCAAAGTGGTCTTTTACTTAAAAAATGATTTTCATTTTACATATCCCGGAATATGGAGACCTGAACACACGAACACACAAGGTCTCAAGCAAATAAAAGGAAGCCAGGTTATTTATGTACTTCTCGACGTCACACCACACTTTAAGTTTCGATCAAACAGCCTAGTTGGTTTCACTTTCTGGCTGCAGTTACCATGCTTCTGCAAAGCGGAGGTCTCAGAGTGGAGCCGCTGCCATAACTGAAAGGCACCTATAAAGATACCAGTATACATTGCGTCACCGACCACCGAGCCTCTTTATCCTCCTGACTTCGGCTCTTCTGTCTGATTTTGTAGCTTTGAAGGACCAAATGAACCGGATTAGCATAAGCAGCAGCAGAGCCGAGATCAGAGAGTTGATCTTGGACCTTTGAAGCGATTCTCCAGGCATTAAACACTCCATCCTCCTTCTGGGCTCTGCTCTGAAGCTGAAGGAAAAGGTCTCAGCCATTTCTTAGATTTCTGAGAGCTCCGCGGCTGGACGGAGAGGATCTGAAGCTGGATGCTTGTGTGCTTTGTGGCTGGTGTAGCAGCACTAACGTGGCTGCAGATGTGTGATGTTGTTTGGCAGGTAGACGAAGTAAATGAAGAGTTTTTGTGGCCCAGAGGGTTCGTTTTGCAAAGCTCCATCAGAAGCTGAAGTCATGTGGAGCTGAAGCCTGCCATCGGATCTGTGCCTCTGTGTGACGTCTGTCTGCACTGTCGTCATATATTTTCATCCTTTGTGTGCACAGTAGACTTATAGTCAAGACCGCCTAAACCAAGACCAAGACAACACCAAGACAGACGAATCAAGACAAAGTCGAGACAAGACCGAGACAAGAAAGTCTTTAAACTGCAGGTTTACGGGTGTCAGGCATATTTATGTGTTTTTGCGATGCACTCGCACAGCCCTCCTCACCGCTGTTACTGTCTCACTCACTTACTGAGAGGACAGCACGTCTCATGCTCTCGTTTTTCACATAATGATTTATCCTATATCCTCGCATGTGATTGGCCACAATAGAGGGATTGGAGCATAGCTGACCCACTGTGTGAGAGCCGAGCGGCTCTCGCACAGTGGGAGTCGACTCTTCTGATTCACTGCAAAGCACTCTGTAAGCACGGCTCTCAGAGCTGATGCTTCTGCGCACGACACATTATCGAACGTTACGTATCGCTTCTGATAAAACTCTTCAATTTCAAGCCAAAGAGATAGCCAAAGCTTTTTATTCTCTCGCTTTACATTTCGCAGTATAATAAAAACATCCAGGGTCAAAATGTTCAGGAATAAATCTAATTTGTGGGACTTGCCTAAAACTATTGACCGTTTGTTCAGGTTGCAGATTCTCATCGCTGCACACAAAACCCTGTTTTTTAAAAATGTTCCTTTTTACACTAGAGCTTAGCCTGAGCTTCTCAACGATCCTCGGCGGGCAGACGGCCTTTATCTGCTCTCAGCCCAACCCGTGACCGCTCTGCTGTTGCTTTTTAAAACCAGGTGTCCGTTACTCGAAGCACTCACGGATGGGCTCGTGTCCCGTTTCCTTGAGGAAGCGCCGCACGGTCGTCCGGTCTGAGCCCATGGTGGCCGCTGTTGGGTCATACGGTGTGGAAGTAGGACCATCTCGTGGCCCTCCTTTCCACCAGGTCCCGGTCCAAGACGAACTCACGCTGCGATCTGATCGAAGGCCGCGCAAGCGCCGTCGCACCTGCCCTCCCGGACCCATCTTGAAGGCGAGGGAGGGGAGTCTAGTGCTCTGTGACCTGTTGAATCCACGCTCAATCCATTGGCCCTCCCCGTCTTTGATCCTTTCTTACCATTCCGCTTTTCCAACATGGCCTGCCTCATCTGCGACGCGCAAGCTTCCACTCCCGACACCCAGCTTCTTGGGAGGTCCTTAGTTCACCTGCAGATGGAACGAGAGGAAGTGAGGTTGTTAGTCTTCGTTTTTTTAATTTCAGAGGTCATGTGCGAGGAGCTGACCTGTCGGGTCATGGCGGGCCGACACCAGCCACAGCCCCCTTCTTCTTCTTTGTCTTCAAGAACAGGTTCTGGTTGACGGCGCCATTCACGCCTGCAGGTGAGGCATCATCTCCTCCACCTGTGAACACCTGCCGGAGGAGGAGAGTGGGTGAGAGCGGCTCTTGTGGAAGCTTGTGGAAGCTGTATTACTAACATCAAAGCCTCCTGCAACTCTTCCTGGTTTCTACTCAATGAAAGCTGTCTGCGACTGTATGCATCATGCCTGCCGGACTAAACCAAACTATGTAGGTCTGCGCCCTCTGCAGGTCACAAGCCGGTCCTGCCGATACAAAACGTGGTCGTGAGCAGTTTATGAAAGCGCCAGCCAGTGACAGGAGTACATAAATCTATGACATAAGTCAGGTCATCAAGTATATTGCTTTTCCTGCGGCTCGATTCTGCGCGGAGTCTCCTAACAGCGCCAGTCCAACGGATCCCGTTTCAAAAACACTGCGCATTTCAGGATCAGAACAGATCAGGAGCAAAAAAAGCGACTGTCGCCTGAAAACTTCATAACGAATTTTAACCGGATCCGTGTGCTAGGAATTCAGCCACACAACGGCAGCAATCGGTCTTCTTTACTTCAGCTGACACAACAATAAACTTTTTTTTTTTTGGTTAATCACCACGTGCGTGAAAATGAAAGAGCGAGAACTGAGGAGTGAAACGCGCACTTCCAAACACTCGTGAGCGCGCATAAGGCGACCCTACATGGTCCCGCGTGGGCCGATCAAAGTCGCGAGTCTCTCGATTTTGGAAATGTCTCGAGCCTATTTTAGTATTCTATGATCTAGAGTCAGTACGGGATGTTGTGAAACATGCCATGAGCGATCATGGGATTCGGTGTATTCGGGCTTGTCGGTTTACCGCGGGTGCCCACGCATCTCGTCTGGATGTCGTAAAGTCTGCAGATGTGTCTTCCCAGCTGTGCGCGCAGGTCCCTCCGACATCTTCCACGTGAGACAGCAGCTTCAAACGGACACGGTGGCACCCGGCAGGTATCCGTGAGGAGCCTGTCTCTCTTCTTCGCAGCTATTTCCTGAAGCTGGCCGCTCGCTTCCTGTCACAGTGCCACCGTGTGATGAGGAACAGAGCAGGCTACTCAACATGCGCACGGGGTGCCGCTCAGATGTGCAGTTTGTAATGGGGAAGGACCTCTGCGTGCAGCTCGAACCTCTTTTCTAGAAAAAGATACAATCTATAAAACTGTTCGATTTGGGTCAAAGTGGAGCCACCGACGGGTCAGAGCGACAATCACAGCCGCCTCGAGCGCAACCAATCCCTAACCCGGAAAATCTGAGTGCTGAGATTAACTCCTACATGCACACCTACGCACACAGACTCACCCACAGCTGCACACATGTTTCAGAGGCTGACTCTACAAATACTTGTTACTGCGTACTTAAGCGGACTTTTCAGTAGCCGTCCTTGCTTTTTCTATCCTCACATTTAAGTCTCGACTTTATCATCCTTCAGTTTAAGTCCGCTTTTTACTCCGCTTTTGCTAAGAAACAACCACATCAGTGATGGTGTGAACGATACAGAGGTATCCGAGGCCAGGACGTAAGCCTCGGCGAGCTTAATCGGTGGAGATGAGATTCTTAATCTCAGGGCGTTTGTTTGAGCCCCACTTGGGCGTGACTTTATTTCGAACTCCCCACTGTGGGATCTCTTGCGTATGTTTAACATAAAACATGCAGGGAGCAGGAGCACGACGTTTTCAGAGGGCAGGACAATTCACACGAGACCCTTTCCACATGAACAAGGGGAACCACACCTCTTGAATCTTCAGCAGCTCTGTCGGGTCCGCTTAGTGTTCCTGACTTTGAACCCGACACGCTCTTCACCTGTGTCTCCTCCTTTAGCTCTCCGTCAGCTCCTCCTGCTGTTTCCTGCGTCAGCAGCTGGCTGAGCAGAAGTTCTGTCTCACACATCACTTCCCCCCAGATGTTTCTTTACACAACCCAACCCCTGCTGAAAATGGACATACACAATTCCACGCTGCTCATCCACCCATTAGTGCAAAAGTGCTTATGTTCATGTTTCTGCTCGACAGGAGGCGCCCGCTTCATCATTCATCTTACGGTGACGTGTTTCCATGGTCATTCCTCAACTCACATGTTCAATCAACCATAAATGGACCACACGTGAGGAGAAGGAGGACCATGGAGCGTGCCCCACCTCACAATCCTCCGCCTTCACCGAACTTGCAGATCCACGGTTTATTGTTTAACTTGACTGAAGGCCTGTCGGAGGCGCCCGTGGCTTTAGCTGGATAAATGCTGTCCCAGCAGCGTCCCCTTGACGTGGTCGTGCTTCTTCCACACTCCCAGCCTCTTGTCATGTCCTCCCTCACACATTTCATGAACCTCCTGTGAGGCCGTCCAGGTCGTTTCAATTGTCCCACCTGGCTTTGAGCATGCTGCTGCCACAGCTGCTGCACAGCTTCCTGAGCTCTGTTCATTCAGACTAAAAGCCATGTCTTGTGTCGTTTTTGTGAGGCGTCATACGAGGACGCACACTCGGAGGCTCACTGCTAGCATCACTGCTCATGTGTGAGCTTGACTCCCTTATTTATTACGTATTGCTTGAGCCTTTCCTGTGATGTCGACAGGTGTTTGATCCCCCTCACTGTTTACCCGCTCCCTCCTCTGTCTCCTCTTCCTTTTCCTGTCAGTTTAGGCCCTGTTTGTCCTGGACTCTAACATCCACCTACTGAGAGTGCGCACTCAGTGTCCTACATTTCATCTCAGCTTCCATAGTTCCTAACTGTTGGATTTAAATTTCACACACACACACACACACAACACCACACACACACACACACTACACACACACACACACACACACACACACCCACATCACACACAGTTGGATTGAAATCATTCTTCCATGGGTCGCTTGCTGCTCAGTGTGTCAAACCGACAACAAAAAACTAAAACATCTCGCTCTGATTTTTTCTACAAAGCCGTTAGTGACACAAACCCACCCAAACAGACAACACACACACAGCACACCACACAACACCACACACACACACACACACACACACAGACACACACACCCACACACCCACACACACACACACACACACACACACCACACACAACTGAAAGGCCTGTTGCACAATACCATGCTTAATGACCAAGTCTAACTCCGACACGACACACTGAAAGAGTCACGCTGTTTTTACGCTTCCTTGACAGCCGCTGCCTGTGCCTGCTGCGTTTCTGGGGACAGAAAACTAACCGTTGCAACGCCACCAGAGTGCGCTCGGAGCTGCAAAGAAGACGCGACAGGGGGAGGGCAACGCGGGGGAAAACGGGTGCGGGAACTGGGACAGAAAGGCCAGCAGCCTAAACACCTGTCGCGCATGTTTGGTTTTACGACCGCCTTTACTAGCAGCACCACAGCACTACAGCTAAAACAGGATAACTGACATGGTGAGCTGAGCAGCAGTCCCATCTTAGAAGTGTCCTTATTCATATGCCAAAGGCTCTCAAGGGCAAAACCACCTCGCTACATCCACCTGACGGTGGAGCTGACTTCAGATGCAGTGCTGCGGCTGGTTAAACAGCAGGGCTGTGCTTGAATCTCAGCAGGGCCCTTGCTTCAGGAGAACCTCCACAGGGGTTACGTGCAGCTTTTCACACTTGTAGTTTCAGTCAGAAATGAATTAACTTACATCGCTGAAAATCAGAAGGTAAAGTCTTTATACTGAAATGTGTGATGCGTATGAGCATGTACTGAACAGGTTTACATCAGCTCCTACTCACGTCTTCTGAGGAGGAAATTAATCTACGGAGACCAAACAGTTTGTCTGTACACCTGGGACTGACTCACCGCTGCCTCTGCTGGAACCGTCGTTTGGAACTGTACATCACAGTCCTGTACGTTACTGTGAGCTGCATTCTGTCTCGAGGTCATTTTCTGTCCTTTTATAGACTGTTTCAACTAGCCGTATGCGCCCTTGCCTCCCTTTGAAGTCGTGTTCTTTCCTGTAATAGTTCATTAATCGTTGTGCTCATCTATCTGCCCTCCGTGCGGTTTTGCGCTCCTTGTGCAGGAATTTCACACTCCCAGAAGTCATCCGTCTGCATCCTTTTGTACTCATCCAGAAACTTTTTAGTCCTTTTTCTGAGCCCTCTGCATAGGCACTTAAGATTCCACCTTGGTGGATATTTTTGAACCTTTTTAAAAGTCTTTTGCTTTGAGTCATTTCTCATTGCCTTTGCAGTCATCTTCACTCCACCACCACACTGTGCTTTTCTTTTGCCATTAGTGTCCTGTGGTTTGTGAGATTTGTCATCCTTTAGCCCACTTTGTGTTCTTTGTGTTTTTTCCTAATCTGCCGTGATTTGACGTCCTTCTCTTTCGGTTCTTGATTGACTCAGTGCCAGTCAAAGTGAACGTAAGGACGAGGCATGTACCTGACTCATGTGCTGTTCATCTTTCTTGCACTTTTGTGTTCTTTGGGCCAGACCAGTGCTCTTAAATGTTTCGCTGTCTTAAACACAACATCCTCGCCACTCATGTTGTTCTTTTGAGGTGTGAAATTTTATTCAGGGCGACGTATCGCAGCTCCTGCTGAGCAACATCTGCTCCTTCTGCAGTTCATCCTGCAGCACGTGCCGTCTTTCAAGAACCCTCCAACCAGTCGCTCCCGTCTCTCGCTGACTCCTCCCTGAGGAAGCACTCCAGCGCTCATTCCCAGCGCTACACCGCGCGCTGCTGCCAGCGGTTCCAGCTGTGAAACCTCTGCCCTCTTCCTGGTTCCTAGTATTTGCCTTTCTTTGCACCACTCTTACATCGTCAGATCATTAAACTAAATTTTACTCTTGGACAAAAACTCCCTTTTACCGGTTTTGACTGCAAACCACTTACCAAACTCTGTGGCTGGGGTTTGGCAGCAGGCAGTTGGAAGCGAGCGACTCTGGGACGGCTTACTTGTTGGACGACACAAATCCGCAGGCGCTGCACACAACGGCACCGCCAGAAGTTTGAAGGCAGGACGCAAAAAGACACAGAGAACACGGCGTGAGGAGGATACGGCAAGTTCAATGCCCAAGTTCCATACCGGTGAGGTGAACGAACCACACTTGAGGCCGGACGCACAACGTGAATAACGTGGCGCAGAGACAGGCAAACAGGACGCGGGGACAGGCACAGGCAGGGATCACACAAGAAAACTCAAATCATGAAAAGCTGATGATACCTGAAATATCAACAGCCTGAGAGAAAACTGACGTAGGAAACCAGGGACCCGGTTCGGTTCCGCAGTGAGCCAGGAACATCAAGGAAAACCCTATCAGCTCAGCCGAGACACCACTCATAACAAAACTTTAAATGTTGCACAAATAGAAAAAACAGGAAACACTTGGGATTTAAGCCAGCATTCCCGACGTAAACGTGTTTTGTTCACGGCTGTCACGCTGTTCTGGTCCGCGGTCCCAAGGTTACGTTACTTACAAAAGGGTGGACCACCGTGTGTCACAGCGAGAAGGGTCCAGGGGGGAAGATGGGACTCCACCACACTCCTCCCTCTTTAGCCACTCTCGTCCTTGATCTCTCAATCACGCAGCACAACCCGGAATCACAGGGACGGGTCCGTCAACAGGTCCGGGAAACTCCTATGCACAGAACACAGCGTTAGCTAACAGCGAAGGACATGCTGAGAGCACGAACACGGTCGGGGTCAGCGTTTCCAGGAGCCGATAACCAGCTCCGCCCAGGCGATAGGAGAAAGGATTGAGAGCGAGCAACATAAGAAAACCTTTGCCATTCACGAGCCCGCACGAGAGGAGTGTCCCATGACAGTGTTTGTTAGTTGTTTACAGAGCGCACGGAGCAGGAAGTGACACAGGACAACGTGATCAGACTGATTTTCATCAACACTCCTCCTGAATCTTGTTTGTTACGTGCCTCCAAATTTGAAAAGTTGAACTGAGCACAACCTTTCTTCTGCCACGCGTTGGAGTCTTGTGAAACTCATGCAAACACTTTATACACCCGACTGAAAGCTGTAATTCGTTCAGTTTCATAACAGGATAATTACCAGATCTATACAAGTGCAAACAGTTCAAATAGTCGTAGGATAATCGTCTCCCGTCTGTAAGCGCCTGTTCCCGTGTCCCCACACCCCTCCGCCTGCAGGGTTCTATAGTGACACGCACATTCCGTCCGCCCCCTTCCTTTAGTCCTTTAACCCCTTTTGCCTTGTTGCTGCCCGCCCCGCGCCCACAGGAAACAGGACTTAGGGGAAGCTTCACTCCATCTACTGAGCAGGATATGTGCCCACAACTGATCGCTTCCTGCACACGACTGAGCTGAGTCTTCTGCTCCATTACTCTGTCGAACAATGGACCCACCCCAGCTGATCCCACAGACATCCACTTTTCATCTTTAGATTGAAAAAAAAGACACCTGAACCGTTCATTGGCTGGATTTAAAAGCGCCCGGCTCCGCTTCCAGGAACGGAGACAGAGTAATATTCAGACAAAAATATCACACCATAGAAGGAATAACACGTGCCGCCTGTTGGCTCATACACAGGATGAACCTGACGAGTACATCACATAAAAGGAGACGCTCAGAAGCAGGAAGTTACAAACCCATGACCCGACAAATGAAAAAGGAAGTTTGACAGGCACGGGCCTCAAAACACATACTGAGGGAACAGAAATACACAATAAAAGTAAAATCTGACGGTTTGAAGGAATCTCTCCACTCTGATGAAACCCGCGTGACATCTGCTGTCCTCTCATGTTCGTCTCCATTCCTCGCTACGCTTCAGCAGGCCAGCAGATAACAGCGTAATGATTTTCCTTCCGGCGCGACCTGACAGTGCCCCACCCTTCCCCCAGCGGGGGAGGCTTCCCCCCCGGTTATCAAGTACGCGACCTGCGATCAGCCTACTGTTGCAGATCGTCAGCTGGTTTCTGAGCTTCCCTGACACCCTGTGACGTCTGTGGAGCTTCTGTGCTGGCAGCTGCCTGGGAGAAAACGCTGGGGAAGTGCCGTGGACGCTGAAGCAGCAGATCTTTATATCCATCTCTCTAGCTCTCCACCACTCTTCCTTCGGCTCTGGTGCGTTCGAAGCTTTATCGTCTCAGCTCGTTCCAGGCGTTTTCGTGCTTCCAGCGTACAGAGCGGTCAGTCTTCAGGTTGTTCTGCATTGTTAACTCGCTCACATGGACATTTTTCTGCTGTTTGTCTCTTTGTATGCTGGCTTTTGCATCTTTTGTTTGACACTTGTTCAGACACAAACTCCACAGAGAAAAAATCTGACAGTGATTCAATGATCACTGTTAGTTCGTAGCTGACGTTCTCGTCCACCTTTATCTGCTGTGTGAGGTTAACATGAAACATGGCGAAATGGCACGGGACAGATTGTTCCATGTTGCAAAAAGTCATTTCTGATGCTTCTAATTGTTTAGCTGTTTTTACTCTTGTTGTATTGACAGACTTGTAGTGTATTTACAAATCAGTTTTATGGAGACATCAAAGACATTACCTTCCGTTGAGTATCTTGGTTATCGGCACCTCATTATCTAAAACCATGCATAGAACCATTCTATCTTACAGTTGTTGCCCATACTATTGTTTCTGGCTACCTTACATTGGCCAGCTCCGTCTCACAGCAGGACGTTGTTAATGTCAGTGACACTTTTAGAATCACGGATTGCAAAAAGAACGTAACCAGGGAATACTGACCGTTAGCTTCACGTTTTGACTAGGTGTTGTGTCTATGGATGACTTGAGAGAGATGCCTTTGACCAAACTTCCTATAAAAAACTGAATAATTACCGGGAGGCTTGTTTTATAGGTTTTAACTCACTCAAAGCAACATTTGACAATTGACAGTTGTTGAAAACTAGCCTGGAAACTGAGTCTTTAGGTGCTTTTTGTACAAATAATTCCAATATAATGAATTGTTCAGGTTTTTTGCTGACATTTAGCTCTCGAAGTGTCTGTGCCCACGAAACACGAGTATGTTAAAAGTTGCAGAGCCTTTAACGGTGTGATGCGTCGTAGGGACGCAACAACCTTTTAAATGTTTTCAGTCAGCCTGTGTGTAGCTGTTTGTGGTTGTGTGAGGTCAGACGCTCTCAGGTTGACCTTTCTCCTTCCACACAGTTTCTTTTTCATTCTTCTCTTCACGGTATCCTGATTTTTAGAGTCCAGCACTGCATAACACACCGCTGCTGCTCCACGAGGAAGACATCCCTTTCAACCTCTTAGACCGTTTCTTTGAATCATGCATTACATTTCATTTAAAATGTTTTTTATGCCACGCGTCCTTATCACCTGGTTAATGTTGAAATATACCGCCAAGCTTCCCATCGTCAGTACCATGCTCACTGGTTGATTGTTGTGTCAGTGTTTAACAACGTGGACATTAAGCGACAGCCCCCCCCAGAGTTTTGTGACGCCGGTGTTCTCACACCAACACACGGATACACTGACCCCATTGACACCCGTGACACCAGCGTATACACAGCTAGCGAAGGTGTGGGTTTTTAACCGACCTACAGACTTGCCACATTAGCTTTAGACCTCGGTTTCCCACAGTGACGAATATAAGTACCGAAGGTCCAGAGTCCTTTGTTGGCGTGCAGCAGCATCGTCATGCCATGGCCGTAATGTCCGCGACGCATAACCGATGTCGTTTTGCCTGCCAAGTTCGTTAAAGCTTCATTTTATTCTGATATAAAATGAACCGAACGGATCAACAAGTCTCCACGACTCATCATCAAACTCATTCTGATGAAAAATCTGACGATCAGACTTGGGAAACTTGGTGGCTGAGCAGACGACAGCAGCAGGTCCGTGGTTGTGATCCGGGGGGGCTCCTCAGGTTCTGCACACTGAACCCTAAAAACCAGAGCAGCCATGCTGTCCTTTAAACAGCTCGCGCTAGGCCCTGCCCCTAATATTGCAAACCATGAACCACAGTAGCTGTGTCCCTTTTGGATGACTCCGGCCTTTGCGGCTCTATGTGGGATGGGGTTTCTTCGAAGCCCGAGCGGCCGGGAAGTGCGAGACTGTGATTGACATGTGACTGGGTCTGGCCTTCAGATCTGCGTCACCGCTGTCTCGGTGGAGTTAATAATACCTCAGCCGCTCTGCTTCCCCCCTGCTATTCTAAAATATAAAACAGGAACTGGAGTACACTCTTCGACCGTTTCACACTTCTGTTTAATCAGTTTTGTTGACGTTTATTTCCAGCTGTGTTGAAACACCAAGGAGGAACCACCGAGGATTAATAAAGTTTTATTTAATCTATAATCTAATAAACTTTAATCTCAGTCCAAACCGCTTTACTCCGGAAACAAATAAAACACTGACATACAAGTCCCAGAACAACATTAAGTTCTCCGAGTGCCTTCTATATCAGGTTTTAACCAGAAGTAGCCGAAGACCGCGGGGCTCGGGTAAAACGCTGAAGCGGGAGTCGGCTGCTCTCACGGCTTAGTGACCATTGAACCACCCTGTCAGCATGAGCTGGCGCGAGGTTGGGTAACAGACGTCGCGAAACATCAAAGCATTGCAAATCTGTGTGGTGTCTGATAACTGAGCAGCTATGAGTTACACAGCTACATTCTCGCCTTACAATATGTAACGTTTATTTGTGACCCAGACAGAATCATGAGGCGCTACTATTTAAAATAAGCATCGCGACCGCCATCTGTTGGAAAAATGAACACTGGTCTGCGGTGGAACCGCGGGACTTTGAGTTCTGGGCATTATTTGTGGGCCACGAAGGACCACACCGACCCATCCCTTCAAATCCGGGAAATGCTTGAAGGACGGCATTGCAGGAGTGTACGAATTGGACAGCGTCGTCGCCTGGCTGCTGTACGTAATTGGCCTACAAAATGCGTCCTCCGAAGGATGCACCGCGCTTGTGGCGGCACAGCTAGCTTGTAAAACAGGTGAGCTGATGGAACTCCAGGGTGGTAGGAAAGTAGGCGTGATCTTGAGCCAAGACTCCACGCGTGCCTTTCTGGCGGCTGTTCCGAGGCAAAGCAGCTGTTTTCCGCACAGACGAGAATAAAACTTAACCGATCAATTGCTGACACGTCGTTGCTGTTTGGGCCTCTCTCTTCCAACCTTGTCACAACTGCAGTCAGACCGCCATGAACTACACCCCACGCCCCCCCCTCTCCTTCCCCTTGTGCTCTGCAGTCCGCGAAGCGGATCAGAGAGCCGCTCAGAGCATGAGCCTCGGCGAGGGAGAGGCCATCATCTCCTGCAGCGACCGTGAGGCGAACTGTACGGCCCGCGGCCACCCGGACAACCCTGGAGCTTTTCGTATCCTCCGCGTGGAGCTCCAACGGACTCGGCCCGTTGAAGCGACTCCACCGCTCGCTGCGCTCCAACTTGCGGCTGCTGCCTCTACGACCGTAAGTCTCCCTCTAAATTCCTTGAATTTCTCTGTTCCCCATCTGATCGCAGGATCCAAACCCAAATGAGCAGCCTTCCACCTGCCAAGAGCGCGTTTGATCCACTCGGCGGTTCTTCTTTGGTTTTACGCACGGCGCTTGCGCGCGGGAGCGCGGAGAGCTTGTTAAACACAACGAAAATCTGTTACGTGCTTGACAAACCCGAGCAGTACGATTCGTACAGAGGTCCGGTTACCGGTACCTGCGGTTTTTAAATTCTAGTGCTGAACACTCAAATCTCACATTCATCGTTTGAGGTTCGCTTCTTCTGGGTCCCGGGGCGTAACGTGCAGTTGATCATTAATCTGACAACTAACTGATCCGCTCATATATTGAGGCCTCATTAAAAGTCTTAATAAAATTCATTGATCGTTGGAATAAAAGTGACCGTTAATTCAGGATGACACGCAGCAGAATATTCATAGAGCGCTCTGCGTGCATCCGGGTTTCATGCCGGCTCTGTGTGTCTGTTCTGAACCCCAATCAGCGCTTAGCCAAAGCGCACTTGTACAGCCTGTGAGCCCATCCATGCTTTCTAGTTATCTGAAGTTAAACACCATGCTGACATCACACACACTGAGGCTGTCGGGACCCGCTGCGCGTTGCTCCGCGTGATTGGTGGCGTTGTGATACCAGCGTGTGAGGCTGCTGGGGTTCCACACACTGATTTCGGGCTGAGTTAGGTTGCTGGCGCCTCAGCGCTGATGTGTCAGTGGGGAGTTGGCGTTTTCTTTCTGCTGCTGATGTTTGCTGCGCGGTTGGGTTTACTGAGCGTGTGGTTCAATTGCTGTCTTCCCTCGTCAGCGGTCACGCTTGCTTCAGACCATGATGGCGCGGGGTGAGGAGAGGTGCAGGCGGTTTTTCTCTGCTTCAGTGCTAGTCAGTGTCATGGGACTAATCATATGTGGGGGTTTCCATCAGCCGACTTCTGGCCTTCTTCGTCCTTTTCCTTCCCCCCTCTGTCCAGGCTTCATCTGGACTGGACATGAACCTGACGTGATGAGATCTCCACAGCAGATCACCGCTCCACCTCCTCATCCCAGCCTGCCTCCCTTTTCACTCTACACGTACCCAATGAACCACCTCCATGAGCTCTTCATCTTCTCCCCCGCTGCAGCCCATCTTCACCCTTCCACCCTACCTCCTCGCACATGATCAGACCTTCTCAGCCTGTGACTCGATTGTCAGTTTGATGGACTCATCCCATCTTGCTCCCTTGAACATTCGAACACCTCAGCTCAATAGCCCCAAAGAAAAAAGCCAAGAAAAAAGCACGCCAAATGGTTCAAGTTCCTTACGACCCGCAATTTCCACCGCACCTTTCGGGCTGGACAGCTTTAAGAAAAAGTTCTGCGCATAGGCGGTCGTTTCCAATGTATACAGCGAGATCGCAGTTACTGCAGAGACTCGAGGCTTGCGACCACATGCAGTATTTTATGAGGTTTTTGCTTGATCTTTTCTAGCTGGACATCGTTGTCAGGTGAGTCTCTGACATGAGAC
Source organism: Simochromis diagramma (assembly GCF_900408965.1). Taxonomy (NCBI): domain Eukaryota; kingdom Metazoa; phylum Chordata; class Actinopteri; order Cichliformes; family Cichlidae; genus Simochromis; species Simochromis diagramma. Next base: position 3,339,446 of record NW_024386892.1, read on the forward strand.
GTGATCGGGATGAAGCTTGGATAATGCGCAGGCTTCCGTCCAGGTGATCCAGGAAAAATGCTCAGAAAAAAGCAATCAGTCTCAAAGTGACAGTGTGATCATCGTGGTACTGTGTCACGTCCACACACACTACCCACTCAGTACAGCACCTCACTGTTACCGCTGGCCGGGTGTACTTGGTATTGTTTCCTTTGCCGAGGCGCTTGGGAGTTGTGCTGCCTGTTGTGTACCGTCCCTAAACCTCTGGTGGCAGGACGCGACCGTCAGGGCAGATTCAACCGATAGCCTTCATAGGATAGTTAACATCTCAGTCCACACCTGTGAAGCCTTAGTTAGTTCACCCCTTTTTGCCCTCCATTAACGTTTACCATGGTTTGCTTTGGGCAAGTATTGAGCGAGGAGGGGGAGCGTTGGGGGGCGTGTGGGGCACGCTCGTGTAGATCGGACTCGTGCCTCGCCTGCTAACCCGCGCTATTCAGTGACTGGGATGGCGGAATTTCAGCACGATCACTTGTCTTTTAAAGTAGAACATTCTTGTCCTTCCTGCTTGGCTGTATTGGTTTGAGTCTGGGTGTTGATGTTCGAGGAAGTCTGCTATCACTGCGCCGGAAACTCTCCGTCAAGTAAATATTCTGTGAGACCCACGATTATAAACGACGGCGATTGCATGAGGTCAGATGACGCGCGCCGGAGGCGGGAGCACTCCCGTGACCAGGCCAGGCACACCAAATGCCGGTGAGTCTGAACACTGTGAAGAAGATGGTTTCAAATGGTAACAGGAAGGCACTGCTGGGATTTGAACCCAGGATCTCCTGTTTTACTAGACAGGCACTTTGACCAGCTAAGCCACAGCGCCTCCTGCTGACAGGCAAACCGGTAATACCTGGTATTACCTGGTACTGCAGAAGGAGACGAGTTCACTTTTTTAACTTTTGTGCACTATCAATGTAGGATATGGTCAAATAGTCCAACAAGTAACTTCCTGTTCCTCACTTCTTCAATGACCTCGGTGGAAACATCATAAGGTGAAGGAGAAGCTTTTGAGACTGATTCAACAGGGTGAGTCTGAACAAGTCCTCAAAACAACTCTATTTCCCTTGGCAAGGGTGGATTCCCGCACTTTACTGTCAAAGCTTTGTTTGTTTCGTAAAGCACTCTTTTGAATGTGCTCATTGGCTAACTGGTAGCTTTCTGCAAGACTCTCTCAGCTCTCCAGATCTAATTTCTGTTCACGTAGCCAATCGGAAAGAGACATCTGCAGCAGGGGCATGGCCCAGCTACATCAGTTTGACAGAAATCTGCTGGTATTGCAGAGGCTCCAATAGCCAAACATTGTACTCGTGCAGACGATGGTACTGCTGCCTCCTCCTCAAGAGTTGAGGAATACTCATGTCTCTTGCATACTGCCTTTACTGCCTCGGTTGGAAAATCTGGCTCTTTGTTGCGGCGCAAGAGCTGTGCAGTAAAGCCTTCAATGGCATTTTCCTCATCATTAGAACTCTGATCAGATATATCACAGGCATGCAGATACGGACGTCTCAACAGCCCATCTGCATCTTGGTTGTCCTTCCCAGCACTATACTCAATGTCAAAATCAAAACTGGAAAGTACGGCCAACCAGCAATGCCCTACTGCGTCCAACTTTGCAGATGTTAAAACGTATGTGAGTGGATTATTGTCTGTCATCACTGTACATTTTACTCCATAGATACAGCGGAAAACGTTCTGGGTGACAGCCCACTTCACAGACAGGAAGTCAAGCTTGTGTGCAGGGTACCTTTGCTCGGACTTGGAGAGACCCCTACTGGCACAGGCAATGACTCTTAACTTGCTCTCCTGTTCTTGCTATAGGGCTGCACCGAGAACATGGGCGCTTGCATCGGTGTGCACAATATAATGTTCTTTGGATCTGCAAACCCAAGAACAGGAGCTGTTGTGAGCTTGAGAATCAATGTCTTAAAAGTATCTTCAGCGGTTGGGGTCCATTTTTCGTGAAAAAGGCTTTTTGAGATCCGCACTGGTAGAAACCTTGTGGTTTCTGCCAGACAGACTGGATTTTCTCTCAGTGGGAGGCAACCAGCACTTAAGTGATTAAGGGGTATTGCAAGCTTGGAATAGTCTTTTATAAACCTCCTGTAATATCCAGTGAACCCAAGGAAAGACTTAAGCTACTTGATGTTAGCTGGTCTTGGCCAGGTAGTGAGGGCAGCTGGATCTGTTTTGACCCCTTCTGATGATACAACATGGCTGAGATATTGGACAGATGTCCTGAAGAACTGACATTTCTCTGGCGACAGCTTTAAAGTAAATTCTTTCATCCTATGGAGGACCTTCAGCGATCATTCCTCATGGTTCTCAAGTGTAGCTGAGAAAGGAGTGACATCATCAAGAAAAACCGAGACCTGACTCAAATTTCCTGCTGCCTATACACTTTTCCATAACATAAGCTGAAAGTAGAACCACCTCCTTATGCTGTTTTTTAATAGAGAACTCTTCGCATTTTATTGTAACCAAAACACCTAACAGTCTTACCTTCTCTTATCAGTTAACTCTGAATGATTTGCAGAATCTTGACAGTACTTTGGGACGAAAGCTCAATATAACCCTGCCTCACCCAGTTTCTATACTGGTCCATTTATGTCTGTTGTCACAGTTGCGCAGTTTCATGTTTTAGTAGACTTTCAGTTTTGATGTTTTTCATCTGCATGTGGTGCACAGCTGCTGGGGTGTCCTTTGCTAAATCTTTAGTGCCTCCAAACTTCAGATTCAACAGATTACTTTCCTTTATTTTGACATGAGGAAAAGTTGCCTACACAGAATTTCTTATTTTGAAATCGCTCAACAGGCACTGCTGGGATTTGAACCCAGGATCTCCTGTTTACTAGACCAGGCACTTTGACCAGCTAAGCCACAGCGCCTCCTGCTGACAGGCAAACCGGTAATACCTGGTATTACCTGGTACTGCAGAAGGAGACGCATTAAATTTTTGGGCACTATGAATGTTGGCATTCAGAAAATATTGCTTGAAAATTAATGCAGATTCGTAATTTACCTCCTGGTTTCTCACCAAACCCTTTAAATACTGTCAGAACCATGTAACTTGATTCTTATTTGTGTAATTATTAAAATAAGTAACTGTGACCCCTCGTGTTTTACCTTCTTACAGGCTGTTTCTTTTTGTTAAGGTCAAAAGATTAAAGCATCTTTCTGATAAACTCTTAATTTAAAGCCAAACAGAGATGACAAAGCTTTTTATTCTCTCGCTTTACATTTGCAGGATAATAAATAACATCCAGGGTCAAATGTTCAGTGAATAAATCTTAATTTTGGGGACTTTGCTAAACATGACGTTTGTTCAGGTTGCAGATTCTCATCGCTGCACACAAACACGTTTTTAAAATGTTCCTTTTTACACTTAGAGCTTAGCATGAAGCTTCTCAAGATCCTCGGCGGCAGACGGCCGTATCCTGCTCTCAGCCCAACCGGCCGCTCTCGCGTTGCTTTTAAACCAGGTGTCCGTTTTACTCGAAGCACTCCAGGATTGGCTCGTGTCCGTTTCCTTGAGGAAGCGCAGCAGGTCGTCCGGTCTGAGCCCCATGGTGGCAGCGTTGGTCATCGGGTGGAAGTAGACCATCCGTGGCCTCCTTCCACCAGGTCCCGGTCCAAGACGAACTTCACGCTGCGATCCTGATCGAGAGCAGAGCAAGAGCCGTCGCACAGCCCTGACCCACCTGAAGGAGAGGGGAGGGGAGTCTAGTGCTGTGACCTGGTGAATCCAGCTCAATAATTGGCCCCTCCCCGTCTTTGATCCTTCCTACATTCAGCTTTTCCAACATGGCGGCCTCATCTGCGACAGCGCAAGATTTGCCACTCCCGACACCAAGCTTCTTGGGAGGTCATTAAGTTCACCTGCAGATGGAACGAGAGGAAGTGAGGTGTTAGTCTTTAGTTTTTAAGTTCAGAGGTCATGTGGAGGAGCTGACCTGGCGGTCATGGCGGGCCGACACCAGCCACAGCCCCTTCTTTCTTCTTGTCTTTCAAGAACAGGTTCTTGGTGACGGCGCCATTCACGCCCTGCAGGTGAGGCATCATCTCCTCCACCGTGAACACCTGCAGGAGGAGGAGAGTGGGTGAGAGCGGGCTCTTTGTGGAAGCTTTGTGGAAGCTGTATTACTAACATCAAAGCCTCCTGCAACTCTTCCTGGTTTCCTACATCAATAAAGCTGTCTGACTGTGATGCCATCCATGCCTGCAGGACTAAACCAAACTTGTGGTCTGGCGCCCTCTGCAGGTCACAGCAGGTCCTGCAGCACAAACGTGTCAGAGCAGTTTATGAAAGCTGCAGCAGACAGGAAGTACATAAATATATGCACATAAGTCAGGCATTCAAAGTCATATCTGCTTTTTCACGGCGCGCTCGATTCTGAGCGGAGCTCTAAAGCGCCCGTCCCAACGGATCCCGTTCAAAAACACTGCGCATTTCAGGATAAACAGATTCTGCGCAAACACAGCTGACTGCGCCTAAACTTCATCACGTAATTTTAACGTGAATCCGTGTGCTCGTGAATTCAGCACACACACGGCAAGCAAAGCGGCTCTTCTTTACTTCAGCTGACAACTTTGTTACTCCCCCACGTGTCAGTGAAACTGAAAGAGCGAGAACTGAGGAGGAAACGCGCACTTCCACAACTGTGAGCGCGCATCAGGAGACCCTATCATGGTCACGCGTGGCGCCGAATAAAAGTGCGAGTCTCTCCGATTGTGGAAATGTCTCCGAGCTATTTTCACGTATTATATGATCTAGAGTCAGACGGGGATGTTGAAAATGCCAGAAGCGCTAATGGGATTCGGTGTAGTCGGGCTGTCCGGTTTACCGGCGGGTGCTCCACGCATCTCGTCTGGATGTGTAAAGTCTGCAGATGTTTCTCCAGCTGTGCGCGCAGGTCCTCCGACATCTTCACGTGAGACAGCAGCTCAAACGGACACAGGTGGACCCGGCAGGTAGCCGCTGAGGAGCAGCTCTTCTTCTTCTGCAGCTATTTTCCTGCAGCTGGCCGCTCGCTTCCTGTCACAGTGCCACCGTGTGACTGAGGAACAGAGCCAGCTACTCAAACTGAGCACGGGGTGCCCGCTCAGAGTGCAGGTTGTAATGGGGAAGGATCTGCGTGCAGCTCGAACTCTTTTAGAAAATGAAAATTATAAAACTGTTCGATTTGGGTCAAAGTAGCACCGACGGGTCAGAGAGACAATCACAGCGCCTCCGAGCGTCAACACAATTCCATTAAACCCGAAAATCTGAGTGCTGAGATTAAAATCCTACATGCACACATACGCACACAGACTCACACACAGATGCACACAGTTTCAGAGGTGATGTACAAATACTTTGTTACATGAGTACTTAAGCGGACTTTTCAGTAGCCGTACTTTGTTTTTTACTCCTCACATTTTAAGTCTCGACTTTATCATCCTTTCAGTTTAAGTCAGACTCGTTACTTCAGCTTTTTGCATAAGAAACAACCACATCAGGGATGGATGTGAACGATACAGAGGTATCAGAGGCCAAGGACGTAAGCCCGGCGAGCTCAATCGGTGGAGCATGAGATTCTTAATCTCAAGGGCGTGGGTTTGAGCCCCACATTGGGCGTTGACCTTTATTTACGAAATTCCCCACATGTGGGATTATGAGGAGTTTAAAATAAAAAACATGCAGGGAGCAGGAGCACATGACGTTTCAGAGGGCAGGACAATGAACACGAGACCCTTGTCCAATGAACAGAGGTGACCACACTCTGAACTTCCAGCAGCTCTGCGGGGTCCAGCTTTAGTGTTCCTGACTTTGAACCCTGAACGCTTCACCTGTGTCTCCTCCGTTAGCTTCTCCGTCAGCTCCTCCTGCTGTTTCCTGCGTCAGCAGCTGCTGGAGCAGAAGTCCTGATCTCCACATCACTTCCACCAGATGTTTCTTTACACACCGATGAAATATGTGACATACACACTCACGCTGCTCATCCACCCATTAGTGCAAAGTGATTTATGTTCACTGTTTCTGCTCGACAGGAGGCGCACGCTTCATCATTCAGCTTACGGTGACGTGTTTCCAAGGTTCATTCATCAACTCACAGTTCAAATCAAACATAAATGTGACCACACGTGAGGAGAAGGAGGACCATGGAGCGGCCCCACCTCAAATCCTCGCCTTTCACCTGAACTGCAGATCCACGGTTTATGTTTAACTTGACTGAAGGCCTGTAGGAGGCGCCGTGGCTTAGCTGGATAAAGCGTCCCAGCAGCGTCCCCTCTGACGTGGTCGTGTTCTTCCAACTCCAGCCTCTGCATGTCCTCCTTCACACATTCATGAACCTCCTGTGAGGCCGTCCAGGTGTTTAAACTGTCCCACCTGGATGTGAGCATGCTGCTGCACAGCTGCTGCACAGCTTCATGAGCTCCTGTTCATTAAGAATGAAAGGCAGTTTTGTGTGTTTTTTGTGAGCGTCATAGGAGGACGCACACTCGGAGGCCTCACTGCTAGAATCACTGCTCAGGTGTGAGCTTGACTCCTTATTATTACGTATTGATGAGGCTTTTCCCTGATGATGTCGACAGGTGTTTGATTCCCCTCACTGATTTCCCCCCGCTCCCTCCCTCTGTCTCTCTTTCCTTTTCCCTGCTCAGTTTTAGTACCACATGTTTGCTCCTGGACTCTAACATCCCACCCTACTGAGAGTGCGCACTCAGTGTCCTACATTCATCTCAGCTTTCCATCAGTTGTTAACTGTTGATTAAATGCACACACACACACACACACACACTACACACACACACACACTACACACACACACACACACACACACACACCACACACACACAGTTGATTGAAATCATTCTTCCATGGGTCGCTGCTGCTCAGTGTGTCAAACCACGAAAACAAAAAACTAAAACATCTCGCTCTGATTTTTTCTACAAAGCAGCTTTTAGTGACACAAACACACACACACAGACACACACACACAGACACCACACACACCACACACACACACACACACACACACACACACACACCACACACACACACACACACACACCACACACACACACACCACACACACACTGAAAGCCTGTTGCACAATAACATGATTAATGACCAAGTCTAACTCACGACACGTAAACACTGAAGAGTCCACGCTGCTGCCCTGACAGCGCTGCATGTGCTGCTGCTGTTTCTGGGGAAGAAAACTAAAAAGTGCAACGCCAACAGAGTGCGCTCGGAGCTGCAAAGGAAGACGAGACAGGGGGAGGCAAGAGGGGGAAACGGTGAGGGAACTGGGAAGAAAGGCCAGCAGACCAAACACCTGTCGACGTCATCTGACCTCTACAGCAGCCCCACAGCATACAGCACAGGCTACCTGACCTGGTGAGCTGAGCCAGCAGCCCATCATTAGAAGTCTTCTTATTCAATGCAAAGCTGCCTCTTCAAAGGTGCAAACACCACCAGCTGCTCCATCACCCTGGACGGGTGGAGCTGCTTCAGCTGCAGTGCTGCGGCTGGTTAAACAGCAGAGGCTGTGTTTGAATCTCAGCAGGGCCTGCTTCAGGAGAAACTCCACAGGGTTAAGTGCAGCTTTTAACACTTGTTTCAGTTTCAGTCAGAAATGAATTAACCTACAGCGCTGAAAATCAGAAGGTAAATGTCTTTATGACTGTAAATGTGCTGAGTATGAGCTGATGTAAAGGTTTACATCAGCTCATACTCACAGTTTCTTATGAAGGAGGAAATTATCTACGGAGACCAAACAGTTTGTCTGTACACATGGGACTGACTCACCGCTGCCTCTGCTGGACAGTAGTGGAACTGTACATTTCACAGTAATGTACGTTACTGTGAGCTGATGCTGTCTGAGGTCCATTTTCTGTCCTTTTATAGACGTTTCAACAGCCGTATGTCGCACATTGCAATCCCTTTGAAGTCGGTTCTGTTCCTTTGTAATAGTTCATTATATCTTTGTGCTCATCTATCTGCACTTCAGGGCGGTTTTGCATCCTTGTGCAGGAATTTCACACTCCTATAGAGTCATGCTGCATCCTTTTTGTACTCATAAAGAAACCTTTTTAGTCATTTTGAGCCCCTCTGTAGGCATTAAGCATCACTTGGTGGATATTTTGCACCTTTTTAAAAAGCTTTCTGCTTGAGTCATTTCTCATTGCTTTGCAGTCATCTTCACTCCACCACACACTGTGCTTTTCTTTTAGCCATTTAGTGTCCTGTGGTTTGTGAGATTTGTCATCATTTAGCCCCACTTTGTGTCTTTGTGTTTTTTAATAATCGTGCTGTGATTTGACGCCTTCTCTTTCGGTTCTTGATTGTAACTCAGTGCCAGTCAAAGTGAAAGTAAGGACGAGGTCATGACCCTGAACTCATGTGCTGTCATCTGTCTTGCACTTTTGTGTTCTTTGGGCCAGAAATGTGCTCTAATGTGTCGCTTGGTCTTAAACACCAACATCCTGCACTCATGTTTGTTAGTTTGAGGTGTGAAACTTGTCTTCAGGAGACGTATCGAAGCTCCTGCTGAGAAACATCTGCTCCTTTCTGCAGTTCATCCTGCAGCACGTGCCGTCCTTTCAAGAACCTCCAACAGTCGCTCACGTCTTCGCTGACCTCACTGAGGAAGCACTCAGCGCTCATTCACAGCCAAACCTCGCGGCTGCTGCCAGCGGTTCCAGCTGTGAACCTCTGCCCTCTTCCTGGTTTCCTAGTATTTTGCATATTTGTCACACTTACATGTTCAGATCATTAAACTAATTTTAATATTGGACAAAACTCCCTTTTAACAGGTTTTGATGCAACCACTTACAAAATCTGTGGCTGCGTGGAAGCAGGAAGTTGGAAGTGCAGGACTCTGGAGACGGATTATTGTTGGACGACACAAACTCAGAAGGCGATGCAAAACAAAGGCACAGCCAGAAGTTTGAAGCAGGACGCAAAAGACACAGAGAACACGGCGTGAGGAGGATACGGCAAGTTCAATGCAAAAGTTCAATACCTGTGTGAGGTGAACGAACCAAACTGAGGCGGACGAACAAGTGAATAAACGTGGAGACGAGACAGGTAACAGACAGAGGTGGGACAGGCACAGGCAGGGATCACACAAGAAAACTCAATAATGCAAAAGCCTGAAGATACCTGAAATATAAACAGACTGCAGAGAAAACTGTCGTAGGAAACCAGGGACCAGGTTCGTGTTCAGCAGTGAGGCAGGAAACATAAAGGGAAACAATATCAGCTACAGCCGAGACCACCACTCAGAACAAAACTTTAAATGTTAGACACAAATAGAAAAAACAGGAAACACTGGGATTTAAAGCCAGCCATCCCGACCCGTAAACGTGTTTTTGTCACGGCTGTCACGCGTTCTGGTCAGGGTCAAAGGTTACAGTTTATTTACAAAAGGGTGAACCACAGTGTGTACAGAGAGAAGGGGTCCAGGGGGGAAGAGGGAATCCACACACTCTCCTCTTTAGCCACTCTCGTCCTGATCTCCACTCACGCAGCCACACACAGGAATCACAGGGAAGGGTCCGTCAACAGGTCCGGGAAACTCTATGCACAGAACACAGGTTAGTCTAACAGGCGAAGACAGCTGAGAGCACGAACACGGGAGGGTCAGCGTTCCAGAGACGATAACCAGCTCCGCCCAGGGAGAGAGGAGAAAGGAGGAGAGAGAGAAACATAAAGAAAACCTTTAGCCATCACGAGCCAGCCGGAGAGGACGGGGACCATGACAGTGTTTTAGTTGTTTCACAGAGCGCACGGAGCAGGAAGTGACACAGGAAGTGATCAGCTGATTTCTCACTAACACTCCTCCTGACTCTGTTTGTACGTGCTCCAAATTTTAGAAACAGCTGACTGAGAACAACCGTTTATTCTGCCACGCGTTGGATGTCTTGTGAAAACTTGCTAACACTTTATAACACGACTGAAAGCTGTAATTACGTTCAGTTTCATCTACATACAGGAAAAAACAATAATGTGAGGAGAGCTGGAGAAGGTTCGTGTCCTCCGCCTGCAGGGTTAAATACGACACGCCGTCTTATTTAACCCTGCAGGCGGAGGACACCGGAAACAGGACAGGGGGAAGCTTCACCTCCATTACTGAGCAGGAGGCACCAACTGATCGTTCCTGCACGACTGAGCCTGAGTCTTTATGCTTCCATTACTATGTGAAAATGGACCAAACCAGCTGTTATCCACAGACACTCCACTTTCATCTTTAGATTGAAAAAAGACACCTGAACCGTTCCTTTGGATGGATTTAAGCGCCGTCCGCTTCCAGAGAACGGAGACAGAGTAATATTCAGACAAAAATACAACAAGAAGGAAGAACAAGCTGCAGCCTGGGCTCAGACACAGGTGAACCTGACGAGGACATCCACAGAAAAGGAGACGCTCAGAAGCAGGAAGTAAAACCATGACCAGACAAATGGAAAAGGAAGTTTGACAGGAAGTGGATAAAACACAAATGAGTAAACAGAAAGACAATAAAAGTAAAATCTGACGGTGACAGGAAATCTCTCCACTCTGATGAAACCAGCCTGACCTCTGCTGTCCTCTCATTGTGTCTCCAGTCCTCGCTAAGCTGCAGCAGGCCAGCAGATAATCAGCGTAATGACTTTTCATCAGAGCGCTGACCTGAAGACCCACATTTCCCCCCGCGGGGGAGGCATTCCTCCCCCGTTATAAGTACGAGTACCTGCGATCAGCCTCGTCTGCAGATCGTCAGCTGGTTCTGAGCGTCTCCCTGACACAATGTGAACGTCTGTGGAGCTTTCTGTGCTGGCAGCTGCCTGGAGAAACGTGGAAGTGCGTGGACGCTGAAGCAGAAGATCTCCTCTCGGCTCTGGGCGTTCGAAGCTTAGAGCTCAGCTCGTCCAGCTTCTTCGTGCTTCCAGGTACAGAGAGGTCAGTCTCAGGTGTTCTGCATGTTCACCGCTCACATGGACATTTTTCTGCTTGTTTGGCTCTTGTGTGCTGGCTTGTGCATCTTTGTTTGACACTGTCAGAAACAAAAGCAGAGAAAACTGAAGTGATTCAATGATCACTGTTAAGTTCGTCCAGCTGACGTTCTCGTCCACCTGATCCTGCTGTGAGGTTAACACTGAACACGGGAACGAGGACAGATTTGTTTCCATGTTGCAAAAAGTCATTTCTGATGTTTCTAATTGTTTTAGCTGTTTTATCTTTGTTTGTATTGAAAGACTGTAGTGATTTACAAACAGGTTATAGAGAAATCAAAGACATTACCTTCCTGTGAGTATCTTGTGTTATCGCACCTACATTATAAAACCATGCATAGAACCATTATCTTACATTTGTTGCCATATATACTGTTCTGATACATTATTGGCCAGCTCAGTCTCAAAGCAGACGTTGTTAATGTCAGTGACACTTTTAGAATAAAGGATTGTAAAAGCCACTTAACCAGAAACTGACCGTAGCTTCTACGTTGTGACAGGATGTTTGTGGCTCAGGATGACTTGATGAGAGATGCATTTGACAAACGTCCATAAAACACTGAATAATTACAGGAAGGCTGTTTTTATAGGTTTAACTCACTCAAATGCAACATTTGAATGAACAGTTGAAAACAGCTGGAAACTGAGTTTTAGGTGCTTTGTAAAAATAATTCAAATATAATGAATTGTTCAGGTTTTGCTGACATTTAGCTTCGAAGTGTCTGTGCACGAAACACGAGTAATGTGAAAGTCTGCAGAGCCTTTAAAGGTGTGATGAGTTTGGAGGAAGATAAAACCTTTAAATGTTTCCAGTAAGCTGTGTTGGAGCTGCTTTGGTGGTCTGTGTGAGGTCAGACGCTCTCAGGTTGACTTTCTCCTCCCACACAGTTTCTTTTCATTCTTCTCTTCACGGTCTGAGGTTAGAGTCCAGCCTCTGATTAACACTAATGTGCTGCTCCAGAGGAAGAAAGCCTTTCACCTCTCAGACCGTTTCTTTGAATATGCATTACATTTCATTTCAAATGTTTTTCTCCACGAGTCCTTATCACCTTGGTTACTGTTGCTATACCGCCAAGCTTCCCATCGTCAGACATGCTCACTGTGATGTGTTGGTGTCAGTGTTGAACAACGTGGACATTAAAGCTGACAGCCCAGAGTGTGACGCCGTGTTTCACACACACTGGATACACTGACACCAGTGACACCAGTGACACCAGTAACACAGCAGCGAAGGCTGGGGTTTTACAGACCTACAGACTGCACATTAGCTTTAGGACCTCTGTGTTTCCCACAGTGACCGAATATAAGTAACGAAGGTCCAGATGTCTTTGTTGGCGTGCAGCAGCATCGTCCTGCATGGCGTCCTGTCCGCGGACGCAGAACCAGACTGTCTGTTTTCTGTCAGTTGTTAACGCTTCATTTTATTCTGATATAACTGACGAACGGATCAAAAGTCCACCGACATCATCACAAACCTCATTCTGATGAAAACTGAAGATCAGACTTGGAAACTTGTGGCTGAGCAGCGACAGCAGCAGGTCCGTGGTTTGATCCCGGCTCCTCAGGTCTGCACACTGAACCCTAAAAACAGAGCAGCCATGCTGTCCTTAAACAGCTCGAGCTAGGCCACGCCCCTAATATTGAAAACATGAACACAGTAGCTGTGTCCCTTTGGAGGACCCGGCCTTTGCGGTCTATGTGGGCCGGGTTTCTTCGAAGACCGAGACGGCCGGAAGTGCGAGACTGTGAAATGTGACGGTCTGGCCTTCAGATCTGCGTCACCGCTGTCTCGGTGGAGTTTAATAAACTCAGCCGTCTGCTCCTTGCTATCTAAAATATAACAGGACACTGGAGTAAACTCTCGACCGTCTCACACTTCTGTTTAATCAGTTTTCTGTTTGACGTTTATTCAGCTGTGTGAAAACCAAGGAGGAACCCACCCGATGGATTAATAAAGTTTTATTTAATCTAATAATCTAATAACTTTAATCTCAGCCAAACCGATTTACTCCGGAACAAATAAAACACTGAAAAAGCCCAAGAACAACATTTTTAAGTTATCCGAGTGACTTATATATCATGTTTAACCAGAGTAGCGACAGACAGCGGGGATCGGAAAACGATGAAGCCGGGAGTCCGCTGCTCTCACCGGCTCTAGTGACCATTGAACCCCCTGGTCAGCTATTGGCTGGTGGGTAACAGACGTCGCCGAAAACATCAAAGCACTTTTGCAAATATGTGGTGTCTTGATAAACTGAGCAGATATTTGAGGTTTACACAGCTACATTCTCGCCTGAAAATATGTAAACGTTTATTTTGTGACCCAGAAAGAGTAATGAGAGTAATATTAAAACTAAGCAGCGGCCGCCATTGTTGGAAACTGAAACTGGCTGGGCTGCGCTATGAATTCTGGGATATGGTGGGCCACGAAGGACACACCGACCCATCCTTCAAATCCGGGGAAATGAAGGACGCATTTGAAGGAGTCGACGAATTGGGACAGCCGTCGTCGCCTGGCTGTGACGTAATTGGCCTACAAATGCGTCCTCCGAAGGATGCAGCCGACGTTTTGGCGGCACAGCTAGTGTAAACAGGTGAGTGATGGAATCCAGGTGTTAGGAAGTAGGCGTGATCTCTGAGCCCAGACTCACTGCTGCCTCTGGCGGATGTTAGAGGAACTGCAGCTTTTTTCTCACAGAGAGAATAAAACTAAACCGTATAATGCTGATCACGTGTTGCTGTTTGTGGCTCCTCTCTCTCCCACCTGTCACACCTGCAGTCAGACCTCCATGAACTAACCCCCGCCCCCCCTCTCTCTCCCCTTGTGCTTGCAGTCCGCGAGCGGAGCAGAGAGCAGATCAGAGCATGCGCTCGGCGCGGCAGAGCATCATCTCCTGCAGCGACCGTGAGGCGAACTGTACGGCCGCGCGCCACCCGGACACCCTGGAGCTGTCAGGATCCTCCGCGTGGAGCTCCAACGACTCGGCCGTTGACGCGCTCCAGCTCGAGGCGCTCCAACTGCCGGCTGCGGCCGCTACGACCGTAAGTCTCCCTCTAAATCCTCTGATTTCTCTGATTCCTCTGATCGCAGGATCCAAACACACCTGAGCAGCTTCCACCTGCCAGAGCGCGTTTTGATCCACTCGGCGGTTCTTCGGTGGTTTTACGCACGGCGCTTGCGGCGCGGGAGAGCGGAGAGCTTTGTTTAAACACAAAGAAAATTCTGTGAAGTGTGACAAACCGAGCAGTGAGTCAGACAGAGTCGGTACCGGTACCTGCGGTTTAAATCTAGTGCTGAAAACTCAAATCTCACATTCATAGTTTGAGGTTCGCTTCGTCGGTGTCCTCGGGGCTTTAAAGTGCAGCTGATCATTAATCTGACAACTAACTGATCCGCCTCATATCATGAGCTCATTAAAGTATTAATTAAATTATTGATCGGGAAAAGTGACGTTAATTCAGAGTGACAGCAGCAGAAATCAGAGAGCGGTCTGAGTGCATCCGGGTTTACTGCAGGCTCTGTGTGTCTGTATGAACCCAACAGCGCTTAGCAAAGCGCATCTGTACAGCTGTGAGCCCAGCATGCTTTCTAGTTAAACTGAAGTTAAACACATGCTGACACACACACACTGAGGATGCGGGACACGCTGCGGGTGGCTCAGGTGATTGGTGGCGTGCTGATAACAGCGTGTGAGGCTGCTGTGTGTCCACACACTGATTTCAGGCTGATGTGAGGTGTGGCGCTCTCAGCGCTGCTGTTGTCAGTGGCGGAGTTGGCGTTCTTCTTTCTGCTGCTGATGTTCTGCTGGCAGGTTGGTGTTTACTGCAGGTTGTGGTTCACATGCTGTCTTCCCTCGCAGCGGTTCAGCTGCTTCAGACCAGCTGGGTGACGGGAGGTGGAGGCGGTTTTTCTCTGCTTCAGTGCATAGTCAGTGTCATGGGACCTAATCATAGTGGTGGGTTTCCAGCAGCAGACTCTGGCCTTCTCTCGTCCTTTTCCTTCCCCCCTCTGCTCCAGGTTTTCTTCCTGGCTGGACATGAATCACCTGAACCTGAGAGCTCTCCACAGCAGATCACCTGCCTCCACCTCCTCCTATCCCAGCATGCTCCTCTGTCACCTCTCCACTGTACCCATGAACCACCTCTGAGCTCTTCCTCTTCTCCTCCTGCCTGCAGCTCCATCTTCACCCTCCACCCTCCCTCCTTTGCACATGCTCAGACCTTCTCAGCCTTTGTGACTCTGATTTGTCAGTCTGATGGACTCATCTCCATCTTGCTCACTGAACATCTGAACACCTCAGCTCCAAAGCCAAAGAAAAAAGCCAAGAAAAAAGCCAAGCCAAAATGGTCAAGTCCTTCATGAGCCAGCAGATCTCCACACGAACCTTTCAGGGCTGGAAAGATGTAAGAAAAAGGTCTGCTGATAGGCGGTCGTTTCCACATGTATACAGCGAGCTGCAGTTACTGCAGAGAATGAGAGGCGTGGATGACACATGCAGTTATTTTATGAGGTTTTTGCTCTGATCTTTTCTAGCTGGCATATCGTTGTCAGGTGATGCTTGAAACTGAGACGCTGATCCAGGATGAAGCTTTGGATAATGCTGCAGGTCAGTCAGGTGATCCAGGAACTGCTCAGACAAAAGCAACAGTCCTAAAAGTGAAAGTGTGATCATAGTGGACTGTGTCACGGTCCACACTACACTACACACTCAGTACAGCACCTCACTGTACCGTGCAGGGGTACTTTGGTATTGTGTCCTTTGCAGGAGGTGCTTGGAGTTGTGCTGCTGTGGTTTACAGTCTCCAACCTCTGGTGGCAGGACGCCGACCGTCAGGGGCAGATTCCAACCCGAAGCCTTCAGAGGAGAGTTAACACTCCTGCAGCTGTGAAGCCTTTAGTTAGTTTACCCTTTTTGGCCCTCCATAAAGTTTACATGGTTGCTTTGGGCCAGTATGAGCCGTCGGGGGAGCGCTGGGGGGCGTGCTGGGGCACGCTCGTGTAGATCGAATCTGTGCCTCGCCTGCTAACAGTCTGTATTCAGTGACTTGGGATGGCGGCATTTAGACGACACTTGTTTTTAAAGTCAGAACATTTTGTCCTTCCTGCTCTGGCTGTCATTGGTTGAGTCTGGGTGTGATGTTCGAGGAAGTCTGTATCACTGCAGGAAATCTCAGTCCAGTAAACGATTCTGTGAGAGCCCCGCATTTATAAACGACGGCGCTGCAGGAGGTCAGCTGACGCGCGCAGGAGGCTGGGAGCACTTCCCGTGACCAGCAGGCACACAAATGTAGGTTAATGTGACACATTCACACTGCTCTTGTTTGCAATTTGGCATTTTGATGACATTTACATGTGATCTTTAACGGTTTTATCACACAGCAGCATCTCCCAGAAACAACGTTGTTATAAACACAGACTGTAGATAGAAAATGGCCACACAGTGTTGTAAGTTCAGCGTTTTGTTGCCACGATGTCGTTTTATTATGAGGTAAAAACATCTGGACGAGAGTCAGCCTTGTTTTCAGTCACAGCTGCAGACAGATGCTGGACCCCAGACTTCCCCTGAAGGCTCTGATTGGGGGCGGAGCCCTGCAGGCGTTACGGCGGGAGGCACACGCCAGCGCCTCAAGCTGCTCCTCTGTCTTGTGTTTTCATTTGGGACCAGCGTGCAGACACATTGCTGGCTGATAACCTTTGGTGATATTTAAGGGGGCGCTTCGGGCCACGTGTGAGTCAGAGCACGGCTTAGAGCAACCAAGCAAAGGTCAAAGGTCGGTGCTACTGCTGCTGCTGCCGGTGCAGCTGATCAGAAATAAGCAGAGCTGAATCTGTGCCGGCTTGGTCCGAGTCTGCTGAGCTCGGTGATTGGTGCATTTCTAAGCTGATGGTGATTGATGAGTAAACAAGGTTAACGTCAATTTTTTTAGTTCTTCGAGGAAAATCCTTTCCGTGGAAATCAATCCACAAAGAGCTGAAAATGCAACATAGTGTGCGTCTAATCTGCCGTTCACCATCACAGGTTTATCTGATGATCCTCCCGGGGATTAACCTCCTGAGGTGCTGACCCTCAAAACACGTCAGTGTCCTATTTTCCTCGATTACCCACAAACCCGCCCAAACTCCACCGAGTGAGTCATCGATTTTAGGAGAGGAGTCTGGAAATGTTTTCGAGGATCATTCTCCTTCCACGCAGCCCCGACTTTCACTTTGTTTTAAACTTCATGTAAATATTTGCTGGTGTCACTGACTCATTAATTATCAATGAAACCCTAACTCTTTAATGTCCACGGTTTGAACGTCGTCTCCCACAGAGCATCACATTTCTGAGCTCTGAGAAGCAAACGATTAAAGTGAAAATCAGACATTTGTATAAAATCACGAGTACATTTAAGTTGAGACGGTTTCCTTTGAAACCACAGAGGTCATGAGAAATGCTCAAAGCTCAGTTTTAAAGCTCTTCTCTTCTGGCTGAAACTCTTACGTCTCACATGCCAGAGGATCTTGGTGTCATAATCAAAATCCAGGTGAGGAAGTGGTTCCTTACCTGTGGAGTATTAAATCCCGTTCTTTTATATTCTTTACGGCCAAAAAAGACACGGCTCAAAGTGGTCTTTTACTTAAAAAATGATCTTTAATTTTACATATCCCGGAATATGGAGACCTGAACACACGAACACACAAGCCCAGGTCTCAAGCAAATAAAAGGAAGCCAGGTTATTTATGTACTTCTCGACGTCACACCACACTTCAAGTTTCGATCAAACAGCCTAGTTGGTTTCACTTTCTGGCTGCAGTTACCATGCTTCTGCAAAAGCGGAGGGTCTCAGAGTGGAGCCGCTGCTCCATAACTGAAAGGCACCTATAAAGATACCAGTATACATTGCGTCACCGACCACCGAGCCTCTTTATCCTCCTGACTTCGGCTCTTCTGTCTGATTTTGTAGCTTTGAAGGACCAAATGAACCGGATTAGCATAAGCAGCAGCAGAGCCGAGATCAGAGAGTTGATCTTGGACCTTTGAAGCGATTCTCCAGGCATTAAACACTACCATCCTCCTTCTGGGCTCTGCTCTGAAGCTGAAGGAAAAGGTTTCAGCTCATTTCTTAGATTTCTGAGAGCTCCGCGGCTGGACGGAGAGGATCTGAAGCTGGATGCTTGTGTGCTTTGTGGCTGGTGTAGCAGCACTAACGTGGCTGCAGATGTGTGATGTTGTTTGGCAGGTAGACGAAGTAAATGAAGAGTTTTTGTGGCCCAGAGGGTTCGTTTTGCAAAGCTCCATCAGAAGCTGAAGTCATGTGGAGCTGAAGCCTGCCATCGGATCTGTGCCTCTGTGTGACGTCTGTCTGCACTGTCGTCATATATTTTCATCCTTTGTGTGCACAGTAGACTTATAGTCAAGACCGCCTACACCAAGACCAAGACCAAGACAACACCAAGACAGACCGAATCAAGACCAAGACAAAGTCGAGACAAGACCGAGACAAGAAAGTCTTTAAACTGCAGGTTTACGGGTGTCGGGCATATTTATGTGTTTTTGCGATGCACTCGCACAGCCCTCCTCACCGCTGTCTACTGTCTCACTCACTTACTGAGAGGACAGACGCACGCTCTCATGCTCTCTGTTTTTCACATAATGATATTATCCTATATCCTCGCATGTGATTGGCCACAATATGGAGGGATTTGAGCATAGCTGAGCCACTGAGCGAGAGCCGCTCGGCTCTCGCTCAGTGGGAGTCGACTCTTCTGATTCACTGCAAAGCACTCTGTAAGCACGGCTCTCAGAGCTGATGCTTCTGCGCACGACACATTATCGAACGTTACGTTGTGTGTCATGGATACTGTTGACTCTAAATCTCCCGACCTCTATGTCGATCTGAGACAGCGAGACCGAGACAAGACCAAAGTCCGTCGAGACCGAGACCGGTCTTGAGACATCTCTAGTGCACAGTTTAATTCTTCTACCATCTCCAAGGTAACAGGAGACGTCCGATGAACCGTTATCCTCAGAGTCTATTTGCTGTGAGAAAAAAAAAGCAACGTCTCTACTAATTGAAATGTTCGATGCTTCTCATACCAAAACACACCTCTGGCTTTCTTTTAATAAATATTCTGATGGTTGAAGTTTGTCTGATTTTCAGTATTTGTTCTCTTCCTGAATTCTTATTGTTTAGCAAATGTTTCAGATAAACACATAACCTGGATAAACGCCTAATTCACTTAGCCATCCAAACCTACCTGTGTGAAACAGTAACTGCCCCCTAACCCTCGTGACTGGTTGCTCCACCTTCAGCAGCAGAGATAACGTCAGTGAGTCTTCAAACTTCAGTCATATCGCTGTGGAGGAAGTTTAGCTCCGCCCTTGTTCACAGGACTGTTTGGATTCAGACACATTGGAGGGTTTTCCAGCACGAACGGCTGTTTGAGGTCACGCTGAAGCACCTCAGCGATTTAAGAACAGACTTTGACTCGATCAATCAGAGGTGGACTTGCTGCTGTGTTTGCATCATTGTCCGGCTGCCTGAGTGCTCTTGAGCTTCAGAACTCCAAGGGATGGGCGGACATCCTCCTTCAGGGTTTTCTGGTAGAGAGCAGAACTCGTGGCTCCCTCAGTCACAGCAGAGCAGCCCAGACCATCACACCTCCACCACCTCGTCTGCCTGCTGCTGGGATGTTGAAACACTGTTAGTCTGACGCAGATGTGACTCAAACCTTCCAGAAAGTTCAGCTTCTGTCTCATCAGTCCTCAGAATATTTCCCAGAAGTCTCGGGGATCATCCAGATGTTTGTGAGACGAGCCTTTGTGGTTTAGTTGGTCAGCAGTGGTTTTTTCCTCGGACTCTCCCACAGAGGCCATTTTTGCCCCGCCTCTTTCTTATTGTTGACTCCTGACCTCTGACCTGAACTGAGCCGAGTGAGGCCTGCGGGGCTTTAGATGCTGTTCCGGGTTCTTCTGTGACCTCCTGGATGAGTCGTCGATGAACTCTTGGAGTAACTTTGGTCGCTCCTGGGAAAATTCAGCACTGTTCCAGGATTTCTCCATGTGTGGACTCCCACTGAGGTTCACTGGAGTCCCAAAGCCTTAGAAATGTCTCTGTCACCCTTTCAGAGATGTCTGTGGTTTTGTTTCATGACTTGATGTGCTGCTGTTTCAGATCTTTTATCCTGCCTCACTGACAGACAGCTGCTGTGATCCAGCCGATCTGTGATCAGGGCTGAGTGTGAAACTGAACTCAGCTTTCCAAAACATCTGGTTATAACAGTTAAGTCATGATTTAAGAAGTGGGCGGGTCCTTTTCACTCATGGCAGGTAGGCTTGGTTAGCTTTAATAAATTAAATCATCATTTAAAAATGGTATTTTTGTATTTACGCTGGTTTTCTTTGCATAATATTAAAACATGTGAAAAATATTCGAAAAAATAAAAAAACAGGAAGTGGGCAGATACGTGTTCACAGCATTGTATGATGTCACAGGGAGGGGATATCCCAAATATGGTCCACTGAGGTGCAGGAGCCCGCACTCACGAGCTGTTTGAATATTTTGTTAATGAGGGTCAGCCAATCAGAAGTTATCTCGAAGGGGGAGGAGCTACAACAGCTTGTTTCAGACAGGGTGAAATGAGGTTCTGCACCGAAACCCAGGATCAGACAAAGAAGGATTATTCTGAACTGTGAGTCATGCAAAGCTGCTCTAGGAGAGGAGAGTAGGTCAGGTATTTGAAGTACGTCTATGATTATGATAATAATTTATTTAAAATCAGCACAGACACGTTCGCCTCCTGTTTGAGCCCCTCAGAGCTTCATAACATTATTTCTGTGTCAGCATGACTGGAATCTCTTCTGTAACGACTGTTGTGTAAGAGACCCTGAACACACACAAACACACAAACACAAACACACTGAGTGCTGAAAGCTTTCATGTGATACAGCAGTTCAGTCAGCTGTTGCGTGGGAAGTTTTCAAGGATGACTGATAAAAAGAGGACTCACTCACACACACACACACACTCACACACACTCACACACACACACACACACACACACACACACTCACACACACACACACACACACACACACACACACACACACACACACACACACACACACACACTCACTCACACACACACACTCACACACACACACACACACACACACACTCAGGTTTGTTTAGCATCTTAGTGAGGACTCTCACGGACGTAAACCCGTTCTGGACTGATGTGCAGGCTGCCATAGACTCAGATACTAAAGGGCACAGCTGTGTTATTTAAAGTCATTTCATTTCTCTGTGCTGTTTTTGTTGTTGTTGTTTGTGTTGTCGTGATTTTAGACACGATGAAGATGCTTGTTTTAGTTCTGGGTGTTCTTGTGGTTTTGGGTCTCTTTCAAGCATCTTTGTGGTTCTAATGATGAATGTAATGATTACTGTCACACTTCATGTTTTTTTAAATTCATCATTTGTGTGTGTGTGTGTGTGTGTGTGTGTGTGTGCGCGCGCGCGCTCAGAAATATCCAGCGTGAGGCCCTAGCGCTGTGAACCATCTGATCTCTTTTTTTCAAATTAAAAGCATGTGCCTTTTTCCTCGCTCTGTTTAACCTCGTTACGTGAAAGTCACCGATGCAGCTAATGATTATTTTTTCCAGAAACATATTGATCAGTTGTTCCAATATTTGTCGATTAAAATCTGAGAGATGGGTCGTGTCCGGTGGTGAAACACAGCTGCAGAAATACAAAGTCGGTTCTGATTGTTGTTGATTTTCAGCTCATTTTGAAGTTTCCACTTTTATATTTCTTTGCAATTTTTCTGTCTCATTGTTCAAACACTGAAACCTGTTCCAGTTTGGTCAGTGTGAAGACAGATGTGCTTCCAGGGAGACGTTTAGGCTACTTTATTGATGTTTCTCTGCAGACTCAGGTTCTGTTTGATAGATTTATTTGTGTTTTATGTTTTTAGAACAAACTAAGATTTTTTTTTGTTGCATTAAAACATCAGCTGTAACCTAATTATTGATGGTTGATGACAGACAGGACTGTGGAAGCTTCCTCTAATCATCTTACCAAAGCAAACCATCAGATTCCACTTTCAGATAATCTGCAGCATGAAGAATAAATGTCCACTGTATTACTGGTGTTTTCGCATTAGCGTATTAGCCGCAGGGTAAATCATGTGTCAGAATGAGGAAAGCTGTGGTCTCATCATCGTCTCCTCTCTGGAAGATTCGAGCCACATGAAGCCTGCGATGTGGATTTTCTGCACTGCTCTTCCTCACAGTCTGACTTCGTCTGATCCTGTTATAAGACGTGGACGGCGTGCTCAGATGGAACATTTCACCATCATTTGTGTGTTTGTTTATGTGTGTTTGTGTTGGGATTATGCAGCAGTGGAAGGCTGCCAGTGAGCACGTGCAACGCTCTCTTATATTGTGCACTTGCTCCACTGCATTTTTCCTTCTTTATGTCCACACAGATTGTTTTGGTCGTTATCGTTTGTTCACGCTGTGAATGAAGCGAGTTTTGCAGATTCATTTAAACACCTGCTGTTCACTTTGAAACCTGCATCAGAAAACTGCAGTTCCTCTAGTTACCACCACACTAGAGGCAGGCTTCCATTAGCTAATCTACATAGACTGTATATAAAAAATGAACCACAGCGACATCACTCGTTGGTTTTGGTGTTTTCACCCTTTGGACGAGAGCGTGAAGTTATCAGCTAACGTTAGCTTGCTTGCTGTGTGGAAGCGTCACACAGACACAGAGACAAGATAAATTATTCTAATTAATACAGATGATGTCATTAAAAATGCTCCAACAGAACAAACACGGTCCGGAGGTCCAGTTCAGGTGAAGCTAGCAGCTACAGCCGCCTGTGCCACCATCATTAACCTGTCGGTCAAAGAGGCCACGCCCCCAATGATGCAAGCTTTAAATTATCTATAAACACTAGAATAGTTTGTGTATCAGGTGGTAAATGTGTTTATTTTTGCGATACAGGTTTAACACGGGAGTCTATGGGGCTGACTCACTGCTGCCTCTGCTGGATGCCCGAGGAACTGCATGTTTCAAGGAAGGACGTTATTGAGCACTAATTAGCGGGTATCTGTGGTGTGTCATACAGTCTGTGGCTGCAGTGGGGATAACGTCTGGCTTTAAAAGAAACCCACACGTGAAACTGGAGAACAGACACCAGTAGATGATGTCGCTCTATCCAGTGCCTGCAGTTTTCTGTCATACGAGCAGCACAGCGCTCCTGCAGAGAGAAGCAGCAGGACCTTCAGCCTGCTGTGAAGCGTCCAGCAGACTCACGAGGTGCAGAAAACCAAACCAGCTGGAGATGTTTGACCCAAGACGTAGAGGGAACAGAAAGGACAGGAACTTTAACCTTTCAGGTCACCTGATCTCAGCTTTTACAGCCTCTGTCATCCAGGAAGAACAGCTCCTTTCTTTCTTTGAGTCTCCAGCAGCAGAAACAAAGACGCTCTGTGATCAGCTGACCCACCGATAAATCTCCTCCTGTCCAAACTTCAGCCCGCGAGCCTCGACTTTCAGATGACTTCTAACAGACAGCGTGAGATCTCTGAGGACGGGAAAAATGTCCCTG
Organism: Simochromis diagramma; assembly: GCF_900408965.1. Lineage (NCBI taxonomy): Eukaryota > Metazoa > Chordata > Actinopteri > Cichliformes > Cichlidae > Simochromis > Simochromis diagramma. The sequence continues at coordinate 3,363,054 of NW_024386892.1, forward strand.
CAGAGCAGACGAGGGACGATAATGAGCACGCATGAAGCTGCGAAGCATTAATTCCACGCAGAGCGATCCGAGCACGACTGTAATTACAGCGAGACTAAAAACACTGATTGTGTTTCATTATTAAGCCGCTGTACGCCCGCACTGATCCGCTCATTCATATCGTCCTGCATTTAGAGGAGGTTAACCTTCATTCATGCGCTCCATCATCGCTGCTGTCATTTCAGACCACGTGTGCTGAAAACTCTGCACACGTGCTTTAGGGGCACCTTCATGTCAGCTATATATATTTATATCTGTATTATACTGGAGTCTCTACAATTAGATCTACATCTACAAATATGATCTAAATATGACTTATATTTGATAATATTTTGTTTCCTAATGTAGTGATTATCGTATCATTTATTTGACTTTAGTGTTTCCTGTGGGAATAATAACAAAAGTTATTATTACAAATGGTTATTACTGAAATACTGCTTCATGTGTCATGATAGTTTTTTATATTCAGGAGTTTATTCCAGCACAGCATGTGATTCATTACTACTGAAACAATCAGACTGAATATTTTGGTGATATTTATGATTTCTCTGTAATTCAAATTTAAGTGTATTTTACTTAAATAATTGACTTTAGCTGCAAATACAGTGGAATGAGGAGGTAACAGGAAATAAGCATTTGTAAATATAAGTGTTATTGAAAAATGACCCAAACATGAAGATGCTAGCATGTTTGCTCTCAGCAGTGATCAGTAGTACTAATGAAAACCGCGCTGAGCTGCTGAATTTAGACGTGATTACAGGTGAAGCAGCGTCTTCAATGATGATCACTGATAACAGATTTCTGTGACTGCACATGTGGGCAGATGAGCAGTAGATGCACGCATTAGCGTCTCAGTGAGTGCAGGGGAGGATTTCTGCTGTTGCAGCGATCCTCGCTCGGGTGTCGTGGTGAAACTCTGAATCCTCTGTGACGGGCGCGCTCCGCTCCACGGAGTTCATCAGCAGGGAGGATCTGTGGCCTCGCGGCGAAACCGAGACGGAAAACATTTTCATAATAACGACTCTGAGACTGCAGCAGCATGTAGATTCAAACGTCCCCGCGTGACTTTGCATTTTAACCTTATCTCTCATTTCAGTAATCCTCCACAGTTTACTGCACTACTTTTGTCTCTGCGGGAACGGATTCAGCTTCGGATTTGTTGATCGGTAAAGACGACGATGTCACGTCCCAGTGGAAGTCGCCGGAGGAGGAGCTTCCACACGAGCGCCGAAGGAGTCGCAGCGCTCCGGGTGTTCAGACCTCCCAGAAGGAGACTCAAAGCACCGAAACAACAGAGTCTCTAGAGAGTACCAACATACAACGGCTGATTTTACACCATGTCCCAGCACTAGTTTAACTAACTAGTACTGATGGTGAAAACCAGCCGGGACACAAACTTTAATGTTAGTCCCTCACGTCCATGTGCTCGGAACTGTCCGGGATCATCAGTATGTACAATGACAATAAAGGGTCATTCTATTCTATGCTATTCTATTCTATTCAATCTCTGAAGACGTAAAAATAAATAACAGTCAGGCTGTGACGGTTTCCACGCCTGACCTCGTCAGTCTTCTTCGTTGACCTTTATTCTCCTCGTTGTCGAGGTTTCCTGCTTTTCCCGGCTCGTTTGCTCTTGCGTTCCACCTCACCGGTTGATCCTTGCTGCTACACGGTGTGCTTCAGAGCTGCTTTAGCTCCTCATGGATCAGGTTTAACAAGCTGCAGGAAACACCCCTCAGAGGTTTTGAATGATGTTGACATGACATCATCATGACATCATTGGTCAGACCCTCCTGTTCCTCCACATCTCAAAGCTGCTCTGTTAAACTGAGATCTGTGACGGTGGAGCCGTCTGAGTGAACTATGACATCAGAGGACGGTTGAGTGAGGTCAGAAAGGGATGGGCGTGGTCAGCAGCAACACTCAGACAGGCCGTGGCCCTCACCACAGCAGCAGGCTGAGCACTGATACAGGCAGGATGGAGCCACGCTTTGAACTGACTCACAGACCAGGAAACGTTTCTCCATCTTCTGCTGTCCAGGTTCCTGTTCCTGCTACAGGACTGTGCTCTTCTGTCCATCTGCGTCAAGGTTCACAGACGCTCTTCTGCAGACGCTGGTTTTAATGAGTGCTTATTTGAGTTCCCGTTGTCTCACCATCAGCTTGAAGCAGCCCAGCCTTTCTGCTCTGACCAACCGCGGCTCATTTCTCCCTTTATTCACTTTTCTTCATCATCCTGAGGCTCCGTTTGAACTTCAGCAGCTCTTCTTCAATTATGTCCAACCAGCTGCTGGCGTGCTAAGGAGCAGCAGAACAGGTGTACCTAATGAAGTGGCTGGTGAGTGATGGAGATGTTGCTTTGTGTCATGTTTTGTCATTTTTCCGAGTCTCTGTGTGAGGCAGGCCGTCCGTGCTGAGCTGAACGTTTCCCTTCCTGTCCCAACCTGTCAGACGCCATCATCATCGAAGGCGGGGCTCTGAGAACAGCTGATGGTGGATGCGACTGCATTCATGGGTCACGGCAGGAGACAGGAACCATCGGCGTCACACACGCCAACGCTGACCTGTGTGTGTCCGTGTCCAAACTGCTTCACGGCTGAAAACAAGCCAAGAATCATTTATACGTTGTTCTGTTCTGCACAATCCATAATCCAAGTTATTCCACTGGATACTCGGGGCCAGAAGTTTGTGGACAGCTCACACCACTGCTGTGTGTGTCCCCCATCCTGTGATTCTGCTAAACACAGGACCTGAAAGCATCGTGCTGAGTTTACTCTGCAGTGTTTTGTGTGCAGCACACTCAGCATTTATCCCCACAGTGGATGTTTCATCACTGCAGCACGGACTTGTGTCGCGTTTCATCCCATTTCTGTGGAGAACGCAGCGATGCCGGCTGTGACGCGTCAGCTGCAGTTTACCATGTCGCCGGTTTTTGCCACGTCAGCACGGATCCACCCGTCCTCCAGAATCAGACGCGTGTGGACGCGACCGCTAAACGACTCTTCTTCCACGTTTCTGACAGACGTGTGGCTCGTTTCAGTCGGAGACAGAATCTGTTTGCTGCATCTGTCAATCACGGATGACGGTCTTGTGGTAGCCCCACCCACAGATGCTGATGTCACAGGTTCCACCTTTGTACTCATCGGCATGTTAAATGGCAGGAAGTGGTCTCAAACACAGCTTTAATGCTGAGCTTTTATTTTGGAAACAAACTGTTCTGATAAAGAAACAAACATCCAAAACACCCGACCTCTCAGGAAACACGATAACAGAGACACGGAGCCTCACACAGCTCCTCTGCACGTGCACGCATATTACATCACGACATCTTCAGTGTTTCTATTCGTTACAGGACACGCTCACATCTGACGTTTGGGTTGTTCTTCACCACGTGCTCGTAAAGGTCCTGAAACAGCCTGAAGATAACTCAGAGTCCAAACACAAAACTCAACATCTGCAGCCCTCCCCACACTGTCCTCATCTGTTAACGCCTCTGTGAGGGTTTCTGATTCGCTGCCATCCACAAACACAAACTGAGGCTGTGACACACAAAGATCATCGATTCAGGATCTCGTGAGTCTCTGGGCGGTGTTTCATTCGATTGATTAGGTTTGATTCGTTTCATTAGACTCTCCCTCCGTGGAAAAGGCTCAGTTTGTACACCGAGATGATTTCAGTTCATTCTCGGCTCTGCTTTAAGTTTTCTCCTGCAGAAATGATCGAGGAGCGTCCGTCTCCCTGCCAGAGTCCATCAGGGTTTTAAACCGCTTTATTAAAAGTCCAATAATTCGAGTCGCTCCTCGGGCCAACCTCCAACTCTGATTAGCTGTTCCTGATGTTTCTGCTGGCACTGATCTGAGGCCTGACAGGGAGGAGGCTCAGAGGAGGTTCATTAGAAACAGCGATGGACAGACCTGTGAAGACGCCGCCTGTCAGGAAGGATTTAGATTGCCGGTTAGTGATTAGTGAAGTCTGTGAGCGTGAAGGCTTTCCTCCGAGTGGAATAACAACATCATCGACAGGAAGGAGTTTCTGGCCTCGCGTTCTCTTCTAGTCTTTAGAAACGATCAGTCCTCCAGCTGCAGGTTTAAATCTGTATTTGTGTTTTAAGATCAATCTGAAGAGGACTTTTAGTTGAACAGGAAACAGGAAATGCTTCGTCGTTTTCGGGGTGTGTTTGTGAGGCTCTTTTGTTTCACACAGGTGCTTTAGACCTCCCAACAAGAAAAACCGGGACATTAAACAACGACGGCCTGTCTCTAAATACGACCATCATATCTCAGCCCGGCATCTCTGTGTCATGGTTCTGTCGTATGTACTTTTTACTGCATTTTCATTTCATTAAACAAAGCTCTGACACTAACTGACATGCAGGGAAGCATTCCACCTTAAAAGCTTCCAGAAGCTGCTGTTCACACGTTAACAACGCGTCACAGTCTTCCTCCCCTCAATCCCAGCTGCTCCAGCAGACCCCGAGCCTGGTTCTGCCGGAGGTTTCTTCCTGTTAAAATGGAGTTTTTTCTTCCTACTGTCGCCAAAGTGCTTGCTCATAGGGGGGGTGGTCTAGTTGTTGAGGTTTTCTCTGTATTATTGTAGGGTCTTTTTCTTTCTTTTCAGATAGTGACCCCCTGAAGGGAGCAGCTGAAAGTTTCGCAATTGCTTTTGCAGAGGTGTCACGTTCTCTTTTCATTCTGCGTTCGGTCCTGCAGGTGGCGATGGTGCCCGAGGCGCCACGCCCATTCCCCACCGTGGATGTGCCCGACCACGCCCACTACACCATTGGCTCCGTGATTCTCACCATCGGCATCACGGGCATGATTGGGAACTTCCTGGTCATCTACGCCTTCAGCAGGTACGCTCATCACCGTGCTGCTTTCAGGTGAAAATGCAGCCTTAGGCCCCAAAAACAGTTACTGTTCATTTTATTTTAATCTAAACTTGACTAAAACTCTCACTCATGTATTTATTTGTAACCGCGGTGCAGCACAGTGTGAAGTCTTATTGCTTTGTGATAACTATAGTAACTTCATGTGTGCATTGTAATATATATAAGAAGCTTCTACACTGATCAAATGATAACACAGGGTGTCACATGTTAAATCTCAGGTAATCTTCAGATTTGGGTTAATTAGCCGTAGAATAATAGTTGCACAACACAGCATGAAAGCTGAAACAGTTTTTATATGTTTCACAGTCTGAAATTTCTCATCTCTGCCCTCAAACGTCTCCTGTTCAAATGAAATCATATTAGACACGACCGACACTTCTAAAAACTCTCACTTCTACTCTTGGACCTGCCGTCCAGGATCAGATAAAGAAGGATTATTCTGAACTCTGAGTAATGGAAAGCTGCCTCAGGAGAGTCCAGAATAAATATTTGGAACCTGAAACGACTAAACAGATTTAGCTTTACTTGTTAACAGAGGCTCAACTCAAACTCATCTCATCCAGGATTTCTTTATCTGCTCATTGGCTACAGACAGGCTCACAGGCTTCCAGAAGTCGCCCAGTAAGAAGAAAGTAGGCTTAATGGATGGTCTGAGGGAAAGTATAAGATGGATAAGGAGCAGAGAGTCCAAGAGGAAAAGGATGGAGCTGGAAATGAACGGTCTTTAAAAAGAACGCTGGTATAGTGTTTGAGGATGAAGCGCATGAGCAGCTGCAGAAGCACCGGAGAGAAAGGACGGCCCGTAAGGCTTTAATCAGAGGTTCCTCATGCTGGGATAAGTAGGAAATCGGGACCTCTGTCTGGAACGAGCTACCGCTCATTTATCGAGCAGCTCTTTTCTTCTTCCATGTCTGCAGAGAAACAATGAGCACAATGATTTCAGGAGTTCCTTTAAGAAGCTTTTCCACCTAAGAAAAATTCGATGTGCGCATCGATCTGCCTGTTCCTTGGATGGGCATCGATCCTTCTTCTGCTACAATCAGCTGTGGTTTAAGGCGAATGCGTCATTGATTAAACGTTCATGTTCAAGCTGAAGGAGCCCTGAGTGCTCTCCTTCAGACAGACTCAGTCATTACTGAAAAACATCAAACTGTTCAGATTTGGATCATCTGCTCAAAATTCAGTTTTATTTTCTGTAAAAGACAGAATTTCACTAATGTAACAACATCACTTAGTTAAAGTTAGCAGTTTGTGGGAGGTTCGAGTATTTTTCATCAGTTTTTCTGTAATTAACAAATTAATTCTGTTTAAAATGTCTTTGCAGGAGTCGCAGCCTGCGCACGCCGCCCAACATGTTCATCATTAATTTGGCCATCACTGACCTCCTGATGTGCATCACCCAGTCACCCATCTTCTTCACCACCAGCATGCACAAGAGGTGGATCTTTGGAGAGAAAGGTACCAACTGCATGGCTGATATTACAGATGATCTCATTACAAATGCTCCAACAGCACAAACACGGACCAGTTCAGGTGAAGCTAACAGACAGCTAGCAGCTACAGCCACCTGTCAGTCAGGCCACGCCCCCTTTTTTCTTTTTTTGTATTTCTTTCTCGGACAGAATACAAAGTTGATTGTAACTGTTACATTTTTTTGCTTTTAAGAGTGTGATCATGATAAAAGTGTTGTAATGTTGTGATGTTTTCACTGTAAGGAAAGGGGCTGGTTGACCTTGGATGACCCCTAAAAACCTTTAGCGGCACCAGTGAAAATGTTAGCATCACAAACGTAGCGAAGGTGGGGGGGGCCAACTTCACTCAGGGTCTGTCTATAAGCGCGTACACTGCCCTCTGCTGGATGTAAGTGAAACAACAGAGGCTGGTAACACACATGTTTGTCTTACGGCTTTATTGTTGCGTAGAAACCTCTTGACCAATCTCTGCCTTCCTAAAGATGTTCTTGCCTCTTCACAGGTGTTTTCCTTCACCGTGTCCGACGTGTGACTGAATTTGAGCTTCAGGGCTTAAAATGACTGATTGTTTTATTTTCTATCTGCAGCTTCTTTTCCATTCTTCTCCACCACGATGTGAACCAGTAACTTTCAGCTCAGAGAGAAGAGCGCTGTGTTTGAGTCGCTCAGAGAGACGCTGAGCGAAGGAGGTTTATTTGTCACAGGAAAGAAGAGAAGTTTAAAGCGACTCTAATCCCTCTCTGTTGCCTGCAGGTTGCGAGCTGTATGCTTTCTGTGGCGCTCTGTTTGGGATCTGCTCCATGATCACGATGACGGTGATCGCTATCGACCGTTACTTCGTCATCACGAGGCCTCTCACATCCATTGGAGTGCTGTCTCGGAAGCGGGCCCTCCTCATCCTCGTGGCGGCCTGGGCCTACTCGCTGGGCTGGAGCCTGCCGCCGTTCTTCGGCTGGAGTGAGGACACGCGACACAGCACATTTAGAATACTGTATACGACAGCACGTGACAGTAACAGCGTTTATCAGACTGAATAACACTTTAATGTCCAGGCAGACAAAGATCCAGATCAAAACGGCGGTCCAAAGAACAACCTCTCTATGTGTTAACGTTTCAGGCGCCTACGTCCCCGAGGGCCTGATGACCTCCTGTACGTGGGACTACATGACCTTCACGCCGTCTGTGAGAGCCTACACCATGCTGCTCTTCATCTTCGTTTTCTTCCTGCCTCTCTTCATCATCATCTACTGCTACATCTTCATCTTCCGCGCCATCCGCACCACCAACCAGTCAGTTTGAATCTCAGATGTCTTTCGTTCAGCTGTGCCTGACTTCAGTGACTGACTGAAGCTCGTGTGCGTTTCAGGGCAGTGGGGAAGATTAACGGCAGTGTTCACAGTCACGGCAGCACTCGTGATTCCATGAAGAGTTTCCACCGGCTGCAGAACGAGTGGAAGATGGCGAAGATCGCGCTCATCGTCATCCTGCTCTACGTCATCTCCTGGTCGCCGTACTCCACCGTGGCCCTCACCGCCTTCGCCGGGTAAAACACTCAAACCTCCACACCTATGAAAACATGTGTGTCATCTGAGTCGAACTACAACAAAACTCTGAGCTTTGTGTCGCTGGACTTCCTCTGATGGCCACTAGGTGCCGCTCTCTGTCTCTTAGAGAAATGTGGCTCGTTTATTTCAGCTCATTTACATTTTTGTCCACTGCGGCTTTAAAGTTTGAAAGATCTTTGTTAAAAAGTGTTTTCTCATCCAAGCTCATCGCCGAGGCTGGTGAGAAAGAAAGAGTGGCTGACGCTGTAAACGAATTCAGAAAACAAAAAGCTGAAGTCCTAAATGACAAAACATTTTTAAAAAGTAATAATAATATTTAAAAAGCTCCTATTTTGTCAGGTCCTCTTGTTTTGCTTCATATTTTTAAAAATTAGGATACAAAAAGTGACTTTACTGTAACTGAAATGGTAAAAACAATTTGGAGAATGATCTTAAATACCAGGAGCTGGACAATCAAAGTTTAAGAGGCCTCAAAGAGAAAAGGAGCTGAAGCGAGTTGTTTCAGACTGGGGGGTAGGGGGTGGGGGGGTGGAGCCATTAAGAGATGGCTGAGGTTCAAATTCGACCCGTGAGTCACGCAGAGCTGCTTAGTCCCAGGATACAAACCGAGTGTGAAAGGAGCAGCAGGGCTCGACTGTCTGAACCGATGCTCGTTTAACCCGGCGAGCCCCACATTAACCGGTGTGTTCTGGTTCACAGGTACGCAGACATGTTGACACCCTACATGAACTCTGTCCCCGCCATCATCGCCAAGGCCTCGGCCATCCACAACCCCATCATCTACGCCATCACACACCCAAAATACAGGTAAACCCCATTGCACAGGTAAAAGACTGACTGCAGCCCCAGTTCTAAATAAATGTACAGAGTGTAAGCTACAATTATTCATAATAAAACATAGAAAACATATCAGATGTTTAAGCTAAGAAAATGTTCAATTTTCAGAAAAATGTGACCTTCGATTTAGTGACACCTGATAGAAACATGTAGCAGCTGATCAGGTTATTTGGCAGCAGGTCCATCACATGATCAGTTTCTAAAACAGGAAGGAGAGAGTTTCTCAGAAGTAAACCTACAAGCTGTGACTCAGTTTCACTGTGAACATCTCATCATCAGCATACTCAGAGAATCAGACGAGGCTGATAACTGTGACCTTCGGGTGCTTTAAAAATCAGTGCACGGGCTGTGAGCAGTTCAAAATAAAACAGGAAGGAGAGAGTTTCTCAGAAGTAAACCTACAAGCTGTGACTCAGTTTCACTCTGAACATCTCATCATCAGCATACTCAGAGAATCAGACGAGGCTGATAACTGTGACCTTCGGGTGCTTTAAAAATCAGTGCACAGGCTGTGAGCAGTTCAAAATAAAACAGGAAGTGAGCTGAAAAGGAGACTAAATATCACAAATGACTGGACACTGCATTAGCTGCATGAGCCACTGAAGTACTGATCGGTATAGACTCCACACTGACCTTTGACCTCTCTTTGCAGGATAGCGTTGGCCAAGTACATCCCATGTCTTGGCGTGCTGCTCTGCGTCCGTCCTCGTGACATCCGCTCGACCAGCAGCAGCTTCGTGTCGACGCGCCGCTCTACTGTGACCAGCCAGACCTCTGACATCAGCAGCCAGTTCAGGCGGCAGAGCACTTTCAAGTCCCGCCTCTCCTCTGCCTCTGACAGCGAATCGGTAAGCTTGAAACGGTTTAATCAGGAAGTTTAAAAAACGGTCAATGTTCAGGAGCGTCCGTTTAACCTCTGCAGGGTCTGACAGACACCGAGGCTGACCTGTCCAGTCTGGGATCCAGACCGGCCAGCCGTCAGGTCTCCTGTGACATCAGCAGAGACACCGCCGAGCTGCCCGACTTCAAACCCTCATCCAGCTTCAAGTCCAAGTTGAAGAGCCACGACTCGGGCATCTTTGAAAAGGTAAACTCAGAGAACGGAAGATGTAAAATAGTGGATAAACTGTGAAAGTGTCACAGTGTGAGTTTAAAACTGAGAGGATCGAACCGCTGACGCCATCAGGACGAAACAAGAAGAAAATCCATTCATTTATTCAAAACTGAGCGCTGTAAATGCTGCAAACACAAAGAGCCGCAGGCTCAAAACAACAAGTCTGAAACCCACAAATAAAACCAGGACAACTCAAGAGCGCCCCCTATGGAACAGGAAGTGAACTCACACAGACAATACAATCCAGCCCGGAGGCCTAATATAATGATGACGATGTGAGAACGTGTTTCACAATCACAGCTGCGATAACACGACAGAATAAATATCATTACTGAGGACATACCAGTGTTAGTATGATTCATCTGTAAAATATTAACCACATAATACTACATGTGTTTTACTATATTTAGCAATCGACTTTTAGTCTTTATTTTAAACTTTATTTTATTTAATTGTTTATTATCTTGTGTTTATTATGTTTTAACTTTTTATTACCATTGTATTTAAAAAAAAATTTTTTTTTTAATAGAATAGAATAGAATAGAATAGAGCTGCTGATACTGGCTGCCAGCTCAGAGCGGCTCCGGAAGTTAAATACTTTTTTAAATGTATTGAGCTTTTTTAATCTACAGAGACTACAGACTTATATTCAGCTTTTCATTGAGAATAATTTATTCATTATTTTTAATCTTTATTGTTTTCTGTCTGGATTTTTTCATCTGTTAAAAAGCAGTTTTATTCGTGTAGATTTTCTGTTCAGTGACATCTCATTTTTATTAAGCTAAGTGACTTTATTTAATTTATGTTTAATGTTTTGGCCTCTGTGAGAATTTGCCAAGACTCAGGATTACCGTAATAGATCGTCTCTCATAGTAACAGCTATAATAACATATACGTAACAACGGCTGATCTACAATTTTTTAACTTTTCTCAGAGATAGAAAACTTTGCACATATATTTTAAGATTTTAGGATTAAATAGGTGATTTGTACCATTTTCCTTGTGTCTTCATTGTTGTTCATGGTTCATGATGTTGAACTGTTGGTGTTGAGCAGCATGAGTCACAGTACGAGTCCATGTGTTTCTCTTCTAGACGTCCTGTGACACTAAGCTTCCCACGGCAGGAGCAGGTGAACACAGCAGCAGTTCAAATGTGAGTTTCACAAACAGCTTTTACAGTCACATCTGTTGGTGGAGGTGCAGTAAATGATGTGAAGGTGAAAGCAGGACCCTTTCATTTAATTTATGCTTTTTTTATTTATGTTGTTTTGTAAGCGATTATCTGTATTTAGATGAAACGATTATTTTCTGATCCAAAGATTTATACAGATCTGAAAATGTGACACCAGTGTTGTAATACAAATATTTTATATGTTATTAAATGATATAAATATTGATGAATTAACAAACCATCTGTGCAAATCTGTACGAGAGCACCACGCACGTCCTGCACAGGATTCATCGTTTGGTGGTTTCATTTTGTTTCTATGAAACAAAAAATCATCCACAGAGACAAACAGTTTGTGTATCAGGCTGGAAACATGTTTGTTTCTGTTGTAACATGGGAGTCTGTGGGGACGGACTCACTGCTGCCTCCACTGGACACTAGAGGAACTGCAGGTTTTGTTTTTAGCACTCCCGCTTCGGCTTCAGTTGTTGGTTCGGAGGATTGACTCTCATGAATCAGGGATCCAGTGACCTTTGTTGTAAACAGCTGTTAAACAGCTGTTAAATGATTACCTACAAATTTGCTTTGTGCCGACGATGGCGCTAAAAACCCAGCGGTGGTCATTTAGCACTATCATTGATCCGTGATTGGTTTACGATGGCATGCCTGCCCTCTCAGAGTTCAGCTATTCAGCATCAGTCACATTTGTTTTGAATAACCGTCTTTGTCTCTTTCACAGAACGGTGATTTTACAGATGGTGCAAGAGGCGCACTCTGTCGAATCCCGAGTATCGTCATCACCTCCGAGTCCAGCCCTTTCCTTTCCACAGGACGAAGTGGTTCCCGCACATCTCGATCGAAGGCGACCAACAGCAGCGGCGGTGGAGGTGCAGGGGCGGGTTCGGCGTAGAGCTCCACCCCCCTCTCCTGTTTAAACACCTGCAGCCATGTGACCACCTAAGGTCCAGGCAGATATTTGGGACTGTGCAGTTCAGAAAAAGCCATCAGAACTCATCAGATTGTAAATCTGCAGGTCGTTTATAGATTTTACCCGATTTGTACCGATACGGATGGAGACAAATTCCAAACCCAACCTGGAGCTGTTTTACCAACGAACAAAACAGTTTACTTAAAGAGCAGCTTACCTGAAACAGGGTGTTTCCTCTCACTCTGTTTGGTTGTTTTGAGTGAAGGGAAAGCAGCTGCTGTGAGTTGAAATGTTACAGAATTCATATTTTGCATTGAGTTGCTCTTTAAAGAGCTCCTGAAAGCTGAGAGCAGGTCTGATCTTTGATTACACTGCAGCCACACGGACTCTGAGGGTGGAAATGTTCAGTCAGACTGATGAAAATGCCTCTTTAGCCAAGGTCTCCTGTGACAGGTGAGGGTCCCTTTAGAGGTTTTCTGGTGTCTGAGAGGACTTTGAGCTGAGGGAGGAGATTCTTCATTCTGTGATTCCTCAGTAAACCGTGTGCTTTCCTGCCCTTGGTCTTCTTATGTTTCTGCTTTGCATGTGGATTTCCAGCTCAGACCTCAATGTGATGCCACCGGAGCAAATCATAAAGGTTAAATCATGAAGATGGTTATGTGCATCCCATCTAACCAAAACTAACTATAAATTCAAGAAATCACTGACTCAGTGCCAATAAGAACATCTCAGGACATCGATCTTATACCCACAGTGATTACCGATCGCTGTGGATGTGGCTCTGCACCAAGCAGTTTTTCTGCTCATTTCCAACTTTAAAGTATTTTTTAAATCTTTTTTGTCATTATGAACAGTTTAGAAAAACAACACCTTTGTATCGGCCTTTAAAGCTGCCCCTCTGTTCATCTTCTATCTGAAATGAGCCATTTTAGCTCCTGTCTCTTTAAGAACACCCCCACCCCCATAAACCCACTGTTTCCTGATTGGTCAGCTTCCAGAAACCTAATAAGGGGCAGTAAAAAGAACAGCCATCCAAACCTTCTTTAAGAATAAAAAACATAAAGCTGCTTTTCTTGCCCATATGGAAAAGAAATAGTAAAAACATACATGATTTACTCATGAAAGTGGCCACTTTCTCATTACTTTCATATTTTTTTTTAGTAAGTATACAAAACATACAAGTTTCATTGTATAATTTTTCAAGGGATCTTATATGTGTTTCCACTCTTGTATGCTTTTCATACAAGTTTCATACAAGACAGATAAAAACTTTATAAGATTTATATATATCTTTTCCATATGGGTGCCCACAACGTTTTTGGCCTGCATAGTTGTGACTTCTTGAACCACAGCAGTAGGAGAGCTGAAACGATGCTCATTTATTTGTTGTGTAACCAACACTGATATGTTCTAAACTGAGGGGTGTAACTACGAAGAAGATTATTGGGTTAGTGAACTGTGTGGAGCTTAAAGTCATAATTTTCCATGTCACCAATGTGGCTCTTATTTTACAAGCTAAATCACCATGGCAACTGATGCTGAACACATCACCTGGCCAGGAGCAGGTTATGTTTGAATTTTCAGTTTAAAATTGTCTGGAAGCGCCAAGTTGTCAACGATTCTTTTATTTCTGGCATGTTTTCAGTGTGATATAGATTCTATATCTACTTACAAAGAGCGCTGAATGAAGCAAAAAGTAATGTTGCTGTAATGTTGTGCTTAGAAGTAAACAGCAGCATTGAGCGCGCTCAGACACAAAATCTTTCACTGCAATTCAAATCTCTGTGACACAAATCACCAGATTAATCAGTTTCTCCAATAATCTTCAGATTATTTAGCTGTTATATTTTATGTTCTTTGTAAACATTTAATTTCTTTTTAATAATATTTTACTTACTATTTTATCATCCTCACTTTATAACATCTCTAAATGGAGCGGGTGGCGCTCACGGGGATCATTTTGTGAAGAAAAAAAAGAGTCACATGATGCACGAATCGTCTTTCTTCAGTTGATAACCTGTCATCTGTTATCTGCTATCTCTGGGGCTTTAGGTTTTGCTGATCCAGCTAAGACAAAGAAAGCCTGGATATGTAGCTTTCCTTCGTAGTACACCCTTCAGGGTTAGTTCACGTTCAACAACCATATCTAAACCAGGAATAACAAACCAAAAAGTCAACTGCTGTGTTTTAGCTGTAAGTTCTAGTTTTAGTTCAACTCTTCCTTTAAAAAGCTGAAAATCAGATTTTCCGGGAAGCCCGATGCCCGACTTGGGGAAAACATGCTGGGACGTCCTTTGCAGTCTCTGTGTTGAGCTCATTATGGCCTGTACATAGAGTTTATTTCCAGTCAGATTCTTTCGGTGTAATCTCCGCGAGTCCTGAGAGGCCTGCAAAAACGCTTTTGTTCTGAAGATATTTTCAGTGTTTTGTGTTTTAAAGTGTTGTTCAGATCATTTCGTTCTGTTTCTGCAGCTTCCTTTCCTTTATTTAACTAAAGGCGTACTTTGCTGAAGCGCAGTGTCGTGGAATGTGACTGTGATATTTTTATAGTGTTTAAAAGAGAAAATCATGTCGATAATAGTGCAGCTCTTGGTCATCTGACATGTCTGTTTGAGCTCCTCAGCTGTTCCCTAAACTTTACCTGAATGTTTCTTTAAAAAGATAAAGCTCATGGTGCTTTTCCTGTTGGGACGAAAGCTTGAAGCAAACCATCAAACTCACTGGTTAAAACGGGTTTAACAAAACAAGATCGGACTGATAAAGCTGAAGCAGTGTGTTTTAGCAAGTATAGCAGTTAAATGCTGCTAACACACATGAGCTGTTAGCTTGTGCTGTACTACTAATCTTCTGTACATGCTAACTGTTAGCATCTACAGCTTCAGAGGTGACTAAACTCCAACATTAATCTGAATCAGTTTCATAAAAGTTGCAGGTTAAAGCCGTTTGTTACATCAGCAAGTGTGAGCACGTCTATAAAAGCAGACGGTTTGGCAGTTTGCAGATATGGGCTGCAGAGAAACTGCAAAAATCACAAGATACAGGCCTCGATAGCAGGTTAAAGGTTAAAGTTCATGACAGCTCAGTTAGCTACACACTGAACGGGTGCGGCTCGCTTGGAAGGGTTAGAGAGTTCAGAGAGCTGAGCATGAATGAGAGGAAGCGACGCTGTAAAGACGAGTGGGACAAAACTGCTCCACAGTGACGTGACAGACGCATGGAGTCACACAGAAACATCACCGCAACTCAGAAGGAGGCGCTACACGCCGCTGAATCAGGGGGTGGAGTTAGACTTTCACACTGCAGTTAGTTTAGTTTATCTTTAATAGATACTAACATGATGTAACGTGCCACATGCTTTTGTTCACCGGAGGCTGAATCTAATTATTTTAAGACCTGATCAGGACCAGATGATTTCTCATGTCCTGATATATGAAAATCCTAAAAAACATTTCTGCATCCAAACGTCACAAAAAAGCCAATAAACTGAAAGAGATGTACAAAAACATGGAGCACGGTTATAACTCCGAATATTGGAAAAAGTAAATACCACCATCATAGTGGACATGATGCAAAAACAGCAGTCACACGGGAAACTGTGGATTCCCTGTGACTGGTTGGAGTCTGGTTGGTGGAGGTGAAATCAGTCATAAAGACGATGCCACACCAAAGACCTCCCGTGATTGCTTTGGACATTAGCAGGTTGCCACTGTCACCTGTAGCTTGTGTGGAGGACGCTGACTTGTCTACAACTACACAAACAGGAAATGAGGAAGTGGTACTCTATCCCGTCTCTAAGTGATGAAGGATGGACCCTGCTTCCAAACTACTCTGTGTTTATTAAGGCTGTTGTATTTTTAACATGTTTTGTATTTTGTTCCATTCAATCTGAACAAAAACAGTCAGTGCTCACTGTCGGCCTCTCTCGGGTTTTATTACCACTGTTCATTTTAAAGCTCAGTTTACGATGTAACTGCAGCCCAGCAGCAGTATAGTAATGACTAACCTCGTATTGTGAATAACTTCTAACTCCGTTAAATGTAATAAATCCTGTTTTCATGGATGTTAAACGTCATTGTTACACCTGGTAAAGCAGCAACACTGATCATTTTATAAAAGATGAAAGAATTTCAACAGTTTGTGACTCTCAGTGATGCCGCAGCGTTCGTTTGACTTTGACCTGAAGCGGAGTTTGGATCTGGAAACGGCGAATGACGTCAGACTTAAAGACGGGATCGTTTCACTTAGAGAGGCGACTGCTTGAGGACATCGGCATCTGTCAGTGATCAAAGCAGTCGGGGGTTTTTCACCAGCTCGTCGGGGTCGCACATTTTTCTGAGCGTCTAGTTTCCAGGGGTCACACACGCCTCTGTAGGCCTGTGACATGACCCCGCAGTGTCAGTGCCCAAAATGGCAGAGGGTCATGTGGTGAGCAGTCACATGACTACAGAAACAGAATAGGAGGCTATTTTCTGTCAGAGTGTGTGGAAGAGCTTTCACTTCTCTAACTGATGCTTCAGCTGGTACAGATTTAGTCAGCAACACTGTTTTCTAGCTGCTGGGGGTCTTTGCTGCCCCCCCCCCCACACACACACACTCAGATGTTTGATTTGTTGTGTTAAACTTCCTGTTCTGATGAAGCGATGTTGGAGAGCGGGCAGAGCAGTTACTGTGGATCATTTATTTCAGTGTTGCTTTATTTTTCTAAATAAAATCTGTCATTCACCGTGATGCTCCGCCTCCTTTGTACCCCCATCACCATAGAGACACGTCACACAGCCAGGCCAGAGCTGTCAGTTTTCATATCAGCCATTTAATTTAATCAGTTTAATTAAACAGTTTTTCTTTAAATTTACAACTTTAATCTAAGAGTAAATGATCGTTACCACCATCACATGCAGTCCCTTATATTCTCAGGTCCTAAAATACCTTCATACTTTAATACAGCTTTTAAAATTTAACTTTATTTAATTTAAATGAATTTTTCAACTCGTTATTATCGTGTAAAAAAAGTGATTTCTGGTATTTGATAATAAATGTAAGCTATTATAAATGACGTGTTTCCCTATAATGCCACAAACATATCACTCATGGGCAGAGATGGGCAGTAACGCATTACACGTTACTGTAATCCGATTACTGTTTTCAAGTAATGAGTAAAGTAAGGGATTACTATTGCAAAAAGGTAATTAGATTACCGTTACTTTCCCGTAAGCACGCGACGTTACTGCGTTACTAAAACCGCGAGAGGACTTTGAGTGTCTTATGACAGTGACGTAAGCGAGCGCGACGTTCGTGACAACAGCTGTGTGCAGATCAACATGAGTGCGGGAGAGAGTATGAGCGTGCAGCGTTTAAAGCGTGGAAGTACTGACCTTACTTTGAGTTTGATTCCGTAAAAAGTGACAAAAACATTAGTGTCCATCGTGCGTGGGAAGAAAACTTCTTTTTACAGCGAAAAACCCCTAAACTTCCAAGCAAGCACCGAGTAGCTACGACGTAATGGGAAACTCACAGAGAAACTCGCGGATTCTTCCACTGACCGCGGCACACCTGCACCAGGGTAAACCTCCGCCTACCGCAGTCCTGCTTTACAGGTGAAAATAGAGCAACAGGACCGCTGAGTCTTTGACTTTATTTATTTTCTGCTGTGTTTTACTTGCATCTATTTGAAAGACTGAATGTAAACACAAAAAATATTTTATGTGCTGGAATGTGCAGAAAATAGGTTTAAATGTTAAACTAATTTCTTTCAGTCAGAGAATGTTGCATATAATTAAATTTTTGCTTGATGCATAAAGTTAAAAGATTAAAACTAATAAAACAAGTTTTAAAAAGAGACTTTTCCATTTGATTACATTTTTTATGATGGATTATGCAGAAAAAGTAGAATTGGGCTGAAAGATCTATCACTTTATCACCTCTTCAGGTTGTTACTTTAAAAAGTAACTAAGTAACTAATTACTTTTGAAAATAAGTAATCAGTAATTAGTTACTGATTGTTTTTTTCAGGTAACGTGACCAACACTGCTCATGAGTGATAGAAAACATGCCCGTCACAGGGTCGTCTCTGTTATACAGCCTGTGTTTAACGCTGCACACATTAAACATGTATTTACCACAGAAATGTGATGAATACACTTCACAGGCCTATAAAAACTAGACTGATTATAATGAAGGTATAATAATACAAAACAGGTCATTTCTCTAATTTCTTTAATCCCTTCATAATCCCGTTCAGTGTATTTGCTCGTTTCTTTACGGATATAATTAAATAGATGAACATGAACGCAGAGTGACGCGTTTGGCTCCGGATGCTCCTGTTTTCTGTGTTTACCTGGAGCTCTGCGCGGTTTCAGGTGCCTCCTGCCTCTTTAAATAAAATCCTGCTAATGAAAATCCGCTGTTAACACCCCTGCTGCCCTCCTCCTGCCCCCGGCCTCCCTGCTGCTCTGTGCCCGAGGAGCGGAGCAGGATCCCGTGATCGCGGCAGGCCACTCCGCTCGGTGTGTCGGAGCTGCACAGCGACGGCAGGTACCCGCCTCTCAGACCCTTTCCTCCCGTCTCCACCCTCTGCTTTCTACTGTTTAATCCTCCTTCTCCACCTCCTGCATCACCACCACAACCGGCAACAAGTCGCACCGCCCGCCGGCTCGCAGCTGCTGCGGCCGGTCACACCGACAGTTTCTCCCGGCTCACCGGGTCGGTGGGTGGGGTCAGCTCTCAGGTATGACAGAAGAGGAGCCTGAAGCCTCACCTGGTGGGTTTTACTTATTCTGAGGGTGTGCGTTAGGTTCTGTGCGCCGAGCTGGGCGGAGCAGAGAGCAGGTGGGCGGTGTCAGTCTGCAGACCACCTGAGAGCAGAAACCGGAAGCGTCGAGTTTAGGAAGAGTAATAACGACTTTGTGACGTCTGAGGCTTTTATTGGACTCAGATTTTAGAGCTTCATTATCTTGTTACGTTTGTTTGTGAGTTTGTCTTCACAAACAGGATGTAGCTGATGTTTACAGACACAGCAGGCTGTAACTCACCAGCTGACCTTTCATGTAAAGAGGCAGCTCCATTAAGAAGCTGTTTAAAATGACAAACTATTCACACATGCTCAGAGGTCAGCTGTGGCTCTATGCTGGGGGGATCAGTGTCACTGCTGTGGCTGTGGATGGTTTCCCCTCCGCTCTCATGCCTTCAGGTTGACTCAGTTTGTGTTTTAAACTCCTCGCTGAGGGTCAGCAGGGTTCGCTTTACACGTCCCTGCAGTGCTGATCCACAAAGCTTCATTTTAGTTCTGAGTAACAGAAGCCAGGCCTGCACATTAAACCCACAGCTCCTTATTTCTGGCTTAACCACAGACTGTATATAAAAGATGGTCACAGTAATTCGTTTCTGAACTCTTAACTTTGAAGCAGCCACAAAATGATCCACAGAGACCAAACAGTTTGTGTATCAGGCTCTAAAAAATGTTTGTTTGTGCTGGAAAGTTTTAACATGGGAGTCTATGGAGACTGACTCACTGCTGCCTCTGCTGGACGCCAGAGGAACTGCAGCTTTTGGGTGTTTCTCAGTGTTGGTTTAAACATTTACACTCCTAACTTAGACCCTGAAAAACCATTGAGCATGCGTTCCTTTTATGGATAAATAAGCGATCTTTTCTGACGCGTTTACGTGGATAACACTCATTGCAGTTTGTCAGTGAGATTTTAGTGATGATTGTTATGAGTCAGGACCAATGTTCCCTCTAATTTTTCATGTGTCTGAGCGAACACACAAACTACTTAAGCGTCCCTTGGTCCACTGTGAGCGACAGCAGACATGTGCACTGTGGTCACGCCGGCATCGAATCCATCCAAGTTACATGTTTATTAAAATAATCAAATTACAGCATTTACATTTATGTTAGACTACTTTTAATTAACTGCTTTAGCCCACTAAATCTTGTTCATGACCTGTGCAGTATGTTAACGCTATTGGAAGGAAAAACTAACTTGAACTCCAATTTTGAAAACACAACTTTCTTATTATTTTTTTATAAAGCTCTGACTTGTATGATGAGTCTGAGTCTGGGAGAGAGTCTGTAACTCTGTCTGCAAATACAGTAAATAATGACCAATGTTGGGCAATTAATGATATAGTTACTTCTTCAAAAAAGTAACTGAGTTATGCAAACAAAGTTTTTTGCAGCTGTTTACCTAAAAATGCAGCCAAGGCGTTTTTTAAACAAACATTTCAAACTATTTACAGAACAATCAGCTGTTCTGCATCAAATCTGATGCCACACAAATTATTTGTGCCGCTGCAAAAAATAATTTCTGTCCACTATGAGATGAAGGAGAACAACAGCCTGATACCTGCAGGCCTGACAGCAGCAGATGTGTCACTGCTGTAACACCTGTAACACTCAGCAGGCGCCTCATTGTTCTGACACACACAACAAAAACTATTGACTACACTACACACTAACTACACACTAACTACACACTAACTACACACTAACTACACAAGATTTGTGCTGAACGTCGCAAATCTCTCACATCTCAAACACGCCGTCACTCCTAAAACTTCCCCCTCCCTAAACAACTAAATGCCATGTTGCCATATCATGTTTTGATTGGTCCACATGGTACATTTTTCCACCAATAGGAAAGGCTGGAGGGGGGCTGTTTTTTCTCACAGGATTTCGAGCGTTTTCCTTATAAAACGCCGTTTTTACCGTTTCTTCCTGCAGTAAATATAAACAACGACAGTATTCAGGAAGAAAACCAAACACTGCAGATATTTTATCATGACTCTGGTTTTACGTGGCCGATCAACACAGTTTATAAACTGGTATAAAGTCCACACTTTGTCCGTCAGTTGTTCCGTCTGTCCTGCTCACATCTCCAATGGTTGTACACGTTGTCATTAACGTGGCTTCACTCCACATCAGCCGCTTTGCTAAAACACCAGTGTCGGCACATAAGGACGCTGCCATAGCCTGTCAACCACGTGCATTAGCTGCACGTGCGCACTTAGAGGGAACATTGGTCAGGACTGTTATAGATGGATGGTTTGTGTAATACTCAGATACTGTGGGAGAGCTCAGTAACAATAAAAGTTTCTAAAACCTTAAACAGCTCCGTCCCAGTCCACTCTGCCTCTCAGAGTCTAAACTTAGCCGGTGATATAACAGGCTCAGCGCTGCTCTGGGATCAGCCTGTCAGTCGGTGCAGAGGGCCGATCGCCCCCAGCCTGTGTGAGCAGTGAGGGCTCTGCATCTCTGGTGGTTTTTGACTCACTGTTGCTTGGAGAGAAGAGCTGCTTTTTTATCTTCCTGTTAATGAGCAGGCGGTGCTGGGATTCAAACCCACGATCTCCTGTTTAGCTGGCTAGCGCTTTAACCACAGTGCCTCACTCCATCTGACACGCACCTGTTAGAGGGGCGTCCACAGGTGTGCTCGGGGCGTCCACAGGTGTGCTCGGGGCGTCCACAGGTGTGCTCGGGGCGTCCAGGTGCTCGGGTACCTGGGCTGTTTAAAGTCCTGCAGCCTCCTCAGGTGTTTGGAAAGTTCACAGACTTTATCATATTTAATGAAGACCACATACAACACACGGAGCACCACCTGAATTAAAAACGTGAGATTTATAGGTGTGACTCTGCCCCCCAAATTACACCTACAAACAGCATTTCTGGTTCCCAGTGTGCGCACTGACACCACCCTGCCCACCATCAGGCAGAAGGTGGTGTTACCCCGATAACATCTGACCCGTATGCTCTCGTGGGCTTCGTGTGTCGCCTTTAAAAACACTGAATGTGCTGATTCAGACTCACTTTGTTGGGCTTCTCATTTTTTCCTGTCAGGTTCCCTCGTGTGTGTTTGCTCGTCTCTGTGATTGTTTCTGCAGTTTTTGGCTCTTTCTTGCCTCTCTCTAGTTTTTGTGCTAATATTTGTGGATTGTTGTCTTTTGGGGGTCTGTTTGTGTGTCTTTGTAGCGGTTTTTGTCCCGTTTTGTCATTTTCCACCTAATTTGAGGCTTTTTTGTCTCTTCGTTATCATTTTGTGTCTTGCGTCTCTCTAAGCTGTCGTCCTCTCGAGGTCTATTTGTGGCAGCTGAGTCCTGTTGTGGTCATCGTGCTTCTCTTTGTCGGACATTAATCGTTTACTTTTGAATCTTCGTAAAGATAAATTTCATCTGATGTTGAGAGGTTTTATCTCTGTGTGATTACTTTGCCGTTCTTTGAGGTTATCGGCTCTGTTTTTGGCTGCACTGGCTCTCTGTGGCGGTCATGTTTGTAGTTTTCTGTAGGTGTTGGAGTCCTTTAGGCTGGGGTAAACCTGAGGACAGTCCTGACAGGTGGACACTTTTCTTCTGGGTCCACGAGGCTCAGAGCGTTCCCCTGACGGGTGAAGTCGGGCTCGGGCCTCGCTGACGCCTTCGGCAGCGACCCGTGGAGGGATTTGAACCTGCTGACCTTTAAGCTATCAGTGCCACTCCACTCGTGGCCTTTCTGTTTGGGCTTTATCGCCACCGAGATAATGAGACGTTTCCTGACGCTGCCCCTGATTGGATGCGTGGGAGACCCTGGGCGCTGCATGATTGAGGGGGGCAGTGAGGAGGGTCTAGAAGAATCTGCTGGTCTATATTAGCCGCTGTGAATCACGGCGAGCCTGGCATACCGGGTGTCCCCTTTCACGCCATATAAGTCCACCCCCCTCCTTTCCCTGCAGACCCCCCTGCCCTGCCTCACCCCGCCTCACCCCACCGCCCCCCCACAATGCCACACCACTGTCTGAGGCTATTCTTAGGCTGTCACTTCAGCCCGTCCGAGCAGGCAGGTCCTCCTCTTTCTCCTCTCAGCTGCTGCGACTCGTTCTCTTCCTCTTCGGTTGGTGCATTTCACTCATTTTTCTTTCCTCCGTGATTGCTTCACCTGCTTCACGCCCTCTCTCTCTATCGCCTCTCTGCTTTCAGAGCCGTCCCGTGTCTCCTGCAGCTGCCGGTGGGTTTTGTTCCAGAAACTCTGCTCTGACTTTGAAGGATCTTTGTAGTTGTGTGGAAGAAGAATGAGCACCTACACCGTGTCGCTGCCAGGCCCCGGGCCCTGGGGCTTCAGGCTGCAGGGGGGCAAGGACTTCAACATGCCGCTGACCATCTCCAGGGTAGGAAATCGGACAGGAAACACACTTTTTCACCTGCAGCTTCGCCCAATTTCTGTGTTTGGCTGAAAGATGTGAGTCTCTGATATCTGTGTCCCAGTCTGAGTCCTTAGTGGTGTTACAAAAGGGAATGAATCTAGAAAGACGAAGCTGGGACGGTTTAAGATGCAAACCATTGTTGCATGTCCTGCCTTATTTCCTGTCATCTGTATTCTTTCAAAATAAAGCTCAAAATTCCCCTCAGCATTGTTACTGAAACTTTAATGATTAATATTTAAAATCCGAGCTGGTGTGAGCCTCGGGTCTGTTCGACGTGCTCATGAGTCATTAAACTCAACCTGCTGTAGACTAATTCCATTTCGAGTCCAGCTGAGGAGACGTGGCTGCTTTGGGACATAATCTCTGATGTGTGGCTGATTTCTTTTTGAATCAGTGAAGCCCGTCGACCCCCCCCGGTCAGGTAGGGAGGCCGAAGCAGAGGTGGAGGCCTGAAACTGGAGCTGGTGTTGCTTTCGGAGCCTCGCCTCTCTGGACAGATGGAGAGACGAAGTTCCTGCAGCTCCACTGTAATCTGCTGGTGGGATGTTGATGACCTTTGACCTCTGTGTCGGGTTCTGTTTGGTGATTTTGGATGTGATGCCTGATGTGTTGGGACAAAAGCTGTGGCTGCAGCTTTGTGTAGCCTCTTGTTGGCAGTGAATTTTGGCAGTTTTGCATTTTTCAGGTCACGTTGCATCAGTGCTGATTGTTTTTGTCCTCTTGCTGTTATTTGGTGTCTCTGTGGGTTGTTTGGGTTTGCAGTGCAGCTAGTCTGCATGGTTTTGGAGATACTGAACAACTTATTTCTGTAGTTTTGCATCTAATTTTAGTTTCTTTTCCTGTTACGGTCATTAAATGTCTCTCTCTCTGGTATTTCTGCCTTTTGGTGCAGTTGTTGTGTAGTTAAATTCTTTGGGTTTCTTTTCTTTTTAGTGATTTTGAGACTTTTTGTGGTTGCTAAATTCGGGGGTTTGTTTGTGTTTTGGGTCTTTTTAACGTTTTTTTAATTGTTCAGTTGTTTTTTGCATCTGTCCTGGTTCATTCAGGTAATTCTGTGTCTTTTGTCAGGTTGTAAGTCGTCTTTTTGCAGCTCAGTTTGGCAGTTTTGTGTCTTTCTTGTAGTTCAAGCCTCTGACCCTTTCGGGTTGTTGTGTTTCTGTTAGTTTTCTTGTGCGTCTCTTTGTGATGGGCTCGGGTTCATTTTATGTTTCTTTCTTTCTGATTTGCAGTTATTGTCCAGCCGACTTTGGTGGTTTTGGACCCTGAGCTGTGTTTACTGGGGTTCATATATGTTGCTGTACTTTTATTCAAACTGTTTAACTTGGCAGGATGTTCCAGATGTTCATGTGAGCCTCTGTTCCACACATTTAGCCTACAGATGTTTTGTGTTGTGTTTGGGTGCTGCTGCTCTTCCATTGTTGTTCACTGCATCTGTAATCCAAGTCTCTGCTGGCGGCTCCACAGTTTCCATCATTGCAATCACCTTAAACCGAGTCCTCCCACAGGAGAGACAGACGCAGGTCCCCACAACATGACTGTGAACAGATTTAGGAACCTACAACAGCAGCAGTGATAAAAACGCACACACACAGACACACACACACACGCTGTGAGGACTCATTCATTCGGGGACGGCCGACCTTCAGCGCTCCCCCTGCTCAGCTGTTACACTCATCAGCCTCTGTGAGCGCGCTGTTTGTTAACAGCTCCACGCGCTTTACGCAGCTCCTCCGTCAGGCTGAGAAAGATGGAGGTCCTCTTTGAGATACTAAACCATGTTTAGTCGTCCAGAACAGTCACAGGGCTGAAACAAAGCCTCACGATTCAGAACCTTTTTAGTTTTTTATTCTTAAATTGTTTCACTTGATGATTGAAGTGAGACCTTATGTCTGTGTCAGGGCAGCACTCGTACAGGAACAGTAAATCTTGTGTTCCTGGTTCGCAGAGCTGTTTTTGGCCCCGGGTTTTGCCTCTCAGGTTGCGCCTCGCTGACGGAGTTGGTGGGAGGTGTTTCCACGTTGCCGGAGACGAGCCAAAAATAAGACTGGAGCAGAACCTCTGTCTGTGTGAGAGTCAGCGACCGGTTTAACCCCGGAGAGGCTGGCAGGACCTCTGCTCCTCGCTCTGGGATGTGACAGTCATGTTACACCAACCATACAACCACACAAAAAGTTATGAATGAACTGTGGATTCATGAGTATTAACAGACTTCTGCTACATGGACCTCGTTTCACCTCTAGTGCCGATGATGCTCTACGTGAAGAACTGAGAACGAGGACCTTCCTTTTCCATCCGACCCTCCAGTTTCTGCCTGATTGTCGGCTCGGATCCAAGTTCACGTCCCTGTCAACGTTTTCCGTCCTGAGTCGGTTTGTAACGACCCTGCTGCAGCCTGCTGCTGCTCCATCAGGACAGGAAGTCAGATGGAGCGTCTTCCTGTTCCTTCCTTTCACAATAAAAGCCCTTCACAGTGACTCCTGCACATGAACGTTGATAACCGATTCTGTGGTTAAAATGAAATGCATCTTTACTTTTGCTGGCGGATCATGTAAAGCAGCTCCGTCGGCCAACGCTGCCATGATTTAGACATGTCTGCTTTCCCTTCTCACTGCTGCTGTAGGCCAGACACACTTGCATCCTGTCAAATGCTCAACAGACTTAAACTAATACCAGTGAAGAAGGAAATTCAGCAGTGTTCATATTCCCATCATCCCTCTCTGCTCGCTGGTTCATTGTTCAGAGCATGAGGTTCAGGGAGCGGCGGTGAAGAGGTGGGATTTACAGGCAGACGAGGCTGAGTTAGATCCAATCTGCTGCTCAGCGCTCAAAGAGAATATCAGCAGGGTCACAGGCTCCTCCCCATCCAAGCTTTCCTTCAAAGCCCGACATCTCTCCGTCAGTGTTTTGAGCTGCAGAGCTCCAGAAGGAATGAAATGCATGTCGCTGCACCGGCACAGATGTGGATTAATCCGCTGCTCAAAATAGTCCCCAACAGATGCACCCTTTCCCCTGAACATGAGTGAAGTGTGGGTCAAACAGGTCCAGTGTGACTCTCACTTGGATTATTTAAATAGTAACGACTTCTTACTTTTTAACTGGATCACAGACCAGCTCATGTAGCAGATAACTGCCATACAGTGTGTACCACAGTGTGTACCACAGTGTGTATCACCGAGTGTACCACAGTGTGTACCACAGTGTGTACCACAGTGTGTACCACCAAGTGTACCACAGTGTGTACCACAGTGTGTACCACAGTGTGTACCACCAAGTGTACCACAGTGTGTACCACAGTGTGTACCACCAAGTGTACCACAGTGTGTACCACAGTGTGTACCACAGTGTGTACCACCAAGTGTACCACACCGAGTGTACCACAGTGTGTACCACAGTGTGTACCACCAAGTGTACCACAGTGTGTACCACCAAGTGTTGTACACAGTGTGTACCACTGAGTGATGTCACAGTGCCGGACAGTCTGCATGTTTCATCCCTGATTGGTTGAGAAGCTGCAGGAGCTTCACTTTAAGCTTTGCTGCTTTAAGTTAAAAGGATTTGTAATGAATCTTCTCCATCTCAGAGTTCCTCTGCGCTCTGTCGGAGCCTTGTTTGAATATATTTAGAGCCAAATGACTTCAGTCCTTCCTTCGGGCCAGCAGCGGCGATTGTTCTGAAGTCGTGTCTGGGAGTTTGGGACGATTCGAGGCTGAAACAGTGGCAGCTGGTGGCCTCTAAAGGACCAGCAGCAGAGAGGAAGTGTTCACACGGAGCAGGATTCGTGCCGCTTTAATCCATGGAAACGTCTCTGCGCAGTTTGCACACCCTCTAAAAGTTTCCAGTTTTGTTTTACAGCCAACATCTCCAGGTCATTTCCACTGTTTTTATCCTTTGAACGTTTTTTTAGTATTTTACAAACAGCATCTCTGATTTAGGTTATTTGGAGTGAAGGATTTATGTATGCAATAGGTGACAGATGGCGTTTAAGAAGCCCAAATGTTCTGCAGATTTTAGCCAATATTTCTAATGTCATCCTGTCCAGGTGACAGTCTAGTAACAGCAGGATATGCACGGACACACTGCAGGAGCTTTTTTCAGTGTCAGGCCAACGCTGTCTACATCATCCAGAATCTAGAACATGATGGGTTTCATTTGTGCAGCCCAGAGATAAAAGCTCATTCAACCTGTTTACCAGCTCTGTTGTAAAGCATGCTCTACTGGGATTTGAACCCAGGCGCTCCTGTTTACGAGACAGACGCTTCAACCAGCTAAGCTGCACACCTCCTGAGGGCGCTGCAGCTTCTTACAGCTGAGTCCTCCTGGCTGTGAGGTTGATTTAGAGTTGATTTTAAAATGCCGTCAAGATTTCTGCTTTGCTCCTTTGACTTGAAAACAGTGTCACCACCTCGAGGGTCTTTCTGTCCAAACCTTTGCACAGCAGCTCTTTGTACTGTTTACTATTAGCACAGAATCATCAGCACAACCACATCAAAGGAGTTCAGATCAAATATGAAGAATGCGAAATCTCAGTGTACACAGATGATGTTTTAGTATACGTAGCAGAACCACACTCGTCAATAAGAAAGTTAAAGAGTCTGATCTGTGGATTTGGTTACTCAGAGTATAAGATCAACACAGACCAAACTGAGGAAAGGTTCATAAACAAGAACATTTGTCTCTTTGCTTTCATACAAACACAAAAGAATGTCTTATTCATCTATAGCTACAAAATCTATTAAAAAAACTTTTTTGTTGTGATATATTTTTCACACATGTGAGTTTGTTTGAAAGGCAGAACTAGAGATCTCCTGTTTACGTCATCGACTCCGAGTCCGTTTGTGGGATTGTCCCCAAATGTTGGGAAGATGAGTTAGAAACACATCTTTAAATGTCTCTCTGAGCAGCTAGAGGTGTGTTTGTGTGAAAGCAAAGAGTTTCTTCTTGTTTTGAGGCATTTCTGTTCTCAGCTAAAGAAATAACCAAGATGGCGGCGCGTGAACAACGCAAGGCTCAGTGTCTCTCTCACGCTTTAAATCCTGTCTCCCCCCCACCCTGGACCCCCACCAATTCGCATACCGCCAGAACAGGAGCACAGAGGATGCAGTCTCCATCGCAATGCACTCTGTCCTCTCACACCTGGACAACAACAACACCTACGCCAGAATGCTGTTTATAGACTTCAGTTCAGCGTTCAATACAATCCACCCCTCACAACTCATCAGGAAACTGACAGACCTGGGCATCAGTTCCCTCATCTGCAAATGGTTACTGGACTGACCAATCAGCCCCAACATGTTCGGCTGGATAACCGCTGCTCATCTACAATCACGATGAACACCGGTGTACCACAAGGCTGTGTGATCTACTCCCTCTTCACCCACGACTGCAGACCTGCTGATGGTTCCAACACCATCATTAAGTTTGCAGATGACACCACGGTGATTGGCCTCATCAGTGACAACGATGAGGCCGCCTACAGGGAGGAGGTGGATCGTCTGGCTGAGTGGTGCGACACAAACAACCTGCTGCTTAACACCGAGAAGACCAAGGAGCTCATCGTGGACTACAGGAGGAATGCTGACCCACATCCACCCATCCACAGTAAGGGGACGGCTGTGGAGCGTGTGAGCAGCTTCAAGTTCCTGGGAGTCCACATCTCCGAGGATCTCATCTGGACGACCAACTGCTCCAAGCTGGTCAAGAAGGCTCACCAGCGCCTCTTCTTCTTGAGGACTCTGAGGAAGAACCACCTGTCCTCAGACATCCTGGTGAACTTCTATCGCTGCACCATCGAGAGCATCCTGACCAACTGTATAACAGTCTGGTACGGGAGCTGCTCTGCCTCGGACCGGAAGGCGTTGCAGAGGGTCGTGAAAACTGCCCAGCGCATCGCCGGAGCACCACTTCCTGCCATAAAAGACATCTACAGGAAGTGGTGTCTGAAAATGGCTGGGAAAATCATCAAAGACCCCAGTCACCCATCGCATGGACTCTTCACCCTCCTGCCCTCTGGGAGGCGCTACAGGAGCCTCCGGACTAAGACCACCAGGTACCGGAACAGCTTCTTCCCCACAGCTGTCAGACTCCTGAACTCTGCCTCCTGACATCTGACCCACGTTAAACTCATGGACTGAACATACACACACCCACAATGGACAACTGTACCCTCAAACACACAATAATAACATGGACTGAACCACCACTCACAACCACTAGCACTTTATATAGCCTCTGTAGAAACTATCTACACCCTCACTTATCTTAACTGCACTACTGTATAGCTCTGTGTAAATAATCATTCTGTACATTCGATAATCTTTAACCCTACAACTGTTTACAACTTGCACAGTTCCCATTTATATATAGCTGTATATCTCAGATTCTGTAAAGTTATTTATTTCATATTCTGTATAGTTTTTCATATTTATATCCTGTTCATATCCTGTACATAGCTTGTACTCACTACAGCCTGTACATACTTATAGTTATAGAATATTCACAACATACTTCATACCGTGTACATTATAACATACCATAATAGACCCATTTCTGTAATATACTCACATATCTATATTATTGCTAATATATATTGTAATATATCTATATCACTAAAGCACTTCTGGATGGATGCAAACTGCATTTCGTTGCCCTGTACCTGTGCATGTGCAATGACAATAAAGTTGAATCCTATTCTATTCTAATTCTATTCTAAAAGATGAAAAAGTAAATACCAGAAAGTCTGCAGTTGCTGAAGGACACATCAGTCTTTCTCTGTGGCTGTTTTTTCAGACATAAATGACCTTTGTTCCCACGCAGCAGAGATTTCTGTGCTTTTACTTCATGTCTGTGTTTAATTAGTGATTTTCTTACAAAGCTTCACGGGGCTCTGAGCGTTCCTGCTGCTCCTCTCACAGCTCAAAGCTCGCTCGAGTTTTACAGTCGGGGCGAAAGCCGAGCCGGCGGTAATTCGATGCCCGCTGTAACAAACACACGGAGCTGACTCAGCACTCGGCGAGCTCCCCGCTGACCCCGCTGCTTCCTGCCACAGCTGCACATGCTGCTGATGGTCAGGGGATCCCAAATGGCTTCAGGAAACCCCAAATAAGACGTGAGAACCAAGACTGGGCTCGGTTTAGTAGGTCAGCGGGGAGTTGAATACAAGTTTCAGCTGTGAGATCGACACAAATAGACCAAGCAGCTTTAGTCAGACTGCACAGAGGTGCGTTTCTTTAGACTAAGCAGGAGGGTCAAAACAACTGTGGCCTTCTTCAGTCATGCTGGACCCACAACAGATTCAAAACAACTGTGAGGAGGCGCAGAGTTAGCAAAAAGAGACAAAGTGCACATACCAGATATACAACCACTGAAAAAGATCAAAATATGCCTGCAAAATGCATAAAAATGGAGGGAAAAGGACCAAAAACAAACTTCATACAGATGAAAAGCTGCTACAAAAGGATGTGCACTGACAGAAGAGGACACACAAAATGAACTCAAAAGATGAAATGATTATTTAAGGATGCAAAATATGAAATGCTAAAAGAGATGTACAATAATCACTCGTGCAAATTGAAGCCCGGGGGATGCAAAATGTCTGAAAAGGGATGCAAACAGAGTGCAGCAAGCAACAAAAAGCACCAACACAGGAATGGAAAACAACCATACGCACAAAAAGACACAAAGAGGATGTAAAACAGAAAAACAAAGAAAATGAAATCAACTGTGAGGAGGCCAAAAGAATCAGAGAAAGTGCAAAATAAAGGATACAAATAATAAACAACAATAATAATAACTTCATTTATAAAGCGTACAGCTATTTGAAACTAAAAAGATAAATAAATAAAAGCAATACAAGTAAAGAACAGTAAGAATTTAAAAACTAGAAGGCATAGAATTGAATCCCTACACACAAACACACACATGCAAGGACACACAAAGGTGACACAAATGGTTATTTGAGGATGGAAGACGATCAAAAAGAGACAGAAAGAAGCAACAAACATTCAGACTGAAGGATGAAGCAAAACCACTGTGAGGACGACGGGAAGGAGTGGCCGTCACAGATCCACTCAGCCCACAGCTGTGGGACAAAATGTTACACAGGCATGCAAAAAAAATCTGACGCAAACAGATAAAAGTTTATGAATCGATGTGAGAAATAATCAGCTGCAGTTTATCTCTGCAGCGAGGCGGCGAGCAGCTGCTGACAGGCAGCGGGCTGTTTTTAGCCTCTGAAGGACACACACCCACGCATGGACACACACACACACGCACGGACACACACACACACACACACACACACACACACGTCTTATCTCTGCTTTCTCAGCTCATCTACTGTTACTGTCGCTGCTGTCAGAGAAAGTCCAGAGCCTCAGTTCTAACTCTTTCTTGTCCAGAGAGGAGACGAGCGACCATAAAGAGAAGGAGACCCGCCTCCTCTGATGTCATCTCACTTCGGACACCCCTAACGTGTATCTGTGTGTGTGTCCGTGCGTGTATGTAGGTCGGTGTAAATGGCTCCCAGTGAAACTAGGCCACTCTGCCGCCTGGACAGGCCTCACATTGTTCCAGCTCGGCCGTGACGAGAAAAGCTGAAAGCAGCAAACAAACGTTTGGATGAGAGAGGCCGACAGCTCCTACAGCCAGATCATCAGGGTGATGTCGCAGTGAAAAAGCTCCTTCAGGCACTGCTGGGACTTGAACCCAGCAGGTCAGAGCACCTGTTTACATGCAGGTGCTCTGACCTGCTGACCTACAGCACCTCCTCCTTCCTGCTTTCGCTGAAGATTTCCTTCCGTTCCTTCTTACAGCTGCTTCCCTCAGGTCTCTGTAGAGCACATCATCTCCTAACCCAGCATCCTCCTCCATCACTACATCCATTAACCTCCTCCAGGTTCATGGATGTTCATCTCTAATTTTCTCAAGCTCAATGAGGATAAAACTGAAATCCTTTTTATTGGCACTAAATCCAACCTAGTGAAGGCAAACCATTTCTCACTAACTCCACAGTTTTCCCCTCACCTCATAGCCTTGATGTCATCACAGTTCACTCTCCCATCAGTAATCTCAGCTGTTCTGCCTGTTTCCATCTACGCAACATTAACACGTCCTTCTCTTTCCACCCAGTAGGCGTCCATTCTTGTCCACAGTCTCGTTACCTCCCGCCTTGACTGTTGTAATTCTCTCTTGCATGGTCTCCCCCAAAAATCCCTCCATCAGCTTCAACTGGTTCAAAACTCTGCTGGCCCCATTATTACCAGAACCCCTCCTACCAGCACAGACCACCCGAAAGCTCTGCTCCCAGGCTGTGGAAGTTTCCACCCCCACATGTAAGAAACACTGGTTCTCTCCCCCAGATTAAATCTCACCTCATGTTGACAGCAGCCCTTCCATCAGCCTCTTTTATTAAAGTCTGATAATGAAGAGCATCTAAGTATAAATGAATGATTCCAGCTTTGGTGAGAAAACTGAACAGCCATTGATGACCTGTGGTGGATGTTGAACCATATGATCACCTAGTTATAATAACATTGTTTAACCTGGTTAAAGAAGCAGCAAATATGTTAGCTTTAGTTTCTCATAGCAGGCGCTGTAGCTTAACAGGTTAATGTGCTTTCCTTGTAAACAGGAGATCCTGGATTCAAATCACAGCCATGCATCCATGTGCTTCATGCCATTTAACTCCATCTGTGGTTTTCCTTTGACTCAGAGCAGCAAACCAGCCAAGTTTGGCATCGTATTCCTGAATCACCGAGGACTAAACAGCTGACAGTCGTCCTGCTGCTTGTGTTTATTGACCCATCTTCCATTTCTCTGTCCCGCCTTGATTGTCTGAATCGATTAAATCAGCAGCTTCAGTGAAGTCAGATAAGTTAAACTTTAATTTCATTAATATGAAAACACTGCTGGGATTTGAACCCAGGATCTCCTATTTACAAGGCAGATGCTTTGACCAGCTAAGCCACAGCGCCTCAGCCAGACACCCGATTATCTGTTCTTAAAGAACTCCGATGGTCCCCTGATTGGGCTGCTGGTCTTTTTAAACAAGGTTCCTCCCTTGAATCAGTTAAGATGGTGTGTGTGTGAAAACACTGAGATTAGACTAGTCTGAGCTTCTGCAGGCTTCTGAGGTTCGGGAGGACAGAGCGAGCCGTAACGATGTCGAGCTTGTCATCTTCCCAGGACTCTGCCGTCCCAGCCCTGCACTGCTCAGAGACAAAGCAGCGAGGCTCGTCTGAGGGTAGATGTGCTCTCAGTAATGGTACACTGCATGGAGAGAAGATAATGATGGTAACCATGTATTTGTGCACCAACCACGCCATCCTTTTGGACAAAGATTGGATCAGAGCTGCAGGATGAAGCAGGGTGCTGGGTCACATCCAACAAGCTGATGGAGGATCCTCCAGCCAACTCTCACACTTCATATTCCTCCATTGATTTTTCCATCCTCCTGCTCTGTATTTGATTAATAAACTCCGGTGATACCACAGCGAGCTCAGTCCCTGTGCTCAGTAACTACTGGAGGCTCTCACCTCATCACCAGTAAGAGGTTTAAAGGGGAGCTGGAACATAAATCCTGCCATGTGGGTATAGCTGCAAGGTTGCAAAATGCCCCTGATCCGCTCCACCCTGATGTTTGACAAACAGGCGTAGCGTCTCGGTGAGACGCCCTGGGTGACGGACCATTTTGGGACCATCTCATATTCTCTCTCTTACTCAAATAATATCATATAGAAATAATTAATAATATCAGTAGCATCATTTCAGCACCATGGACAGCAACAGCAGCCAGAGGTCATCCATGCTGGTCTGGAGAGCCTGAACCGACGGCAGCTGGACTTCTTCTGTCCGTGAGATGTTCACATTTAGAAACTCTTCACTTCTAAAACAGGTGAAAACCCCCCAGAGGGGGCCGTCCCCAGAGGGGGCCGTCCCCAGAGGGGGCCGTCCCCAGAGGGGGCCGTCCCCCTTGGAGGCGCTCCTGAAAATCGTTGAGCCACTGTTGATGATGTGAGACATCACATGATCAGGGCACCATGAGCTCCTCTTCAACCAGGCATGGAGCACAGACAAGAGGCCTGATTGGACAGCTTCCACGTATCACAGTGTGAGATACAGGAAATGATCACATGCAGGAGGCGCTGTGGCTCAGCTGGTTAAAGCACCTGTCTAGTAAACAGGAGATCCTGGGTTCAAATCCCAGCAGTGCCTGTTTGTCGTCTCACACAGCAGCTGTGTTTTTGTAGTGTTTCCTTTCAGCAGGAATCCAAAGTCTCACTTTCTAATAAATTATGATTTTACACTTGGTCTCGACTTGCAGTCAGCATTTTATAAACACGCTCAGAATGCTAGCTTATCGTACACATCTATCAAAAAATGGTAAAAGGCTGTTGTTTTGTAGCAACCTTCCTCTGAATGCGTGCATCCCTGCAGTCACCAGGAGGACCACATACAGCCTCCCGCATGTTGTCAATTGTTAGGGTCACATGAAGTCCAATGGATCTTAGGCTACGTTCACTCTGCAGGTCTTAATGATAAATTCCGATTTTTTGATCAAATCCGATTGTTTTGTCTGCTCGTTCACACTACAAATAAAATGCGACAGCAAACGTGCTCTAGTGTGAACGCTCAAAGCACCGCATGCACAAAAGAGGACGTCACACACAACGCGCTCTGTTTAGACCCAGAGCAACAGTATTGTTTCACTGATGGCCTTAATATAAAGACTTTGGACTTCACGTTTCCCAATTTTTGCTTTAAGTTATTTTGTTATTTACATAATAATGTAAATAACCTAATAATGATCCTTATTGCTGTTTTAGAGGAGCGGAGCTTCAAAGGATAGCTGCAGATTTCTGTCAGAATCTGCAGATTATACAGAACAAATAAAATGTTCACGTTTCTCCAACGTTGTCTTACCAACAGTTTCACTGACATCTACACTGGATGGCCAGGAAGTGTTCACGATGTCTTCTCCGGCGCTGATAATTGGCTTCTGTCTTGTGTCAGTGACGTAAAAGACGGATTTAATGCGACATGACCATCAAACATCAGTCGCTTTCTAAAACATCGGATATGTATCGGATTCAGCACCACATACGAAAGTGACCCAGATCGGATTTGAAAATATCAGATTTGCACCGTTCACACTGTCAGACCATGATCGGATATGGGTCGCATAGGGTCAAAAAAATCGGATTTGATGCGCTTTCGCCTGCAGTGTGAACGTAGCCTTAGGCCTGATTAAAGGGGGCAGTAATAAAGTTGTACTAAAAGGCACTGCTGGGATTTGAACCCAGGATCTCCTGTTTACGAAACAGGTGCTTTGACCAGCTAAGCCACAGAGCCTTGGGACTGAGGTTTGGGGTTTCTCTGTATTATTGCTAACTTACAATCTAAAGCACCTCGAGGTAACTGCTGCTGTGATTTGGAGATAAAAATAAAATTGAATTGAAATGTATTAAAGGGGATAGGTTAATTGGATAATCCAAATTGTCACTAGGTGTGAATCTGAGTATGAATGGTTGTCTGTCCCTGTGTGTTGGCCCTGCGACAGACTGGCGACCTGTCCAGGGTGTACCCCTGCCTCTCGCCCTATGACAGCTGGGATAGGCTCCAGCGCCCCCCGCGACCCTGAAAAGGATAAGCGGAAGCGAATGGATGGATGGATGGATGTATTAAAGATCCAGAACCCCAAAGTGTCCAGGAACAGTGTCACTGTTAGCGTCTTCTTCTGTTCCCAGACTGAATTTAAAGTCAAGCCTAAACCGCCCCCACCAAATAAAGTCATGCTGATGCAGTGTTAACAACAGGAGGGCACTTCCTGTTGGTGTGTAGAGCAACCTGAAACTTCTCAGGGATGAAATTTCAACACAAAAATACAAAAATACGACTTGGTGTCCTCAATGGTGGCTGTCCCACAGTGTGGTTCCAAGCAGATGCCAAAGTGCTCTTACATAAAGAACTGATGACGTCACTGTGGATGGTTCAAAATGCCAAATCCTGGTGATGAGGAGTGATTTGCTTCTCTCTTTAAAACCTCACAGCTAACTCATGAGAGCAGGAACGTCTGTTTTTCTGTCTAACATCGAAACGTCTTCCAGCTCTGTGAAAAGCTCCTCTCGTGTTTTCCTCTGAGAAACTGAAGCGTGAAAGTTGAGGCCTCACCCTGCTGACGCGCTGTTTCTGTAACGTGTCCAGATTAGGTTGTGCAGACGTTTTAAAGCTGATTAAATCTTTTCCCATTTCATGGATTGTTTCGTGGAAAACCATTTCAGGATGAACGAGTGCGCGCTGACCTGTGAAAGGTGACTCACACGTGGTCGTCTCTGTGTTTGGACAGATCTCTCCAGGCAGCAAGGCGGCGCAGGGCAACCTGATGCAGGGTGATGTCATCGTCGCCATCGATGGCGTCAGCACCGAGGGGATGACTCACCTGGAGGCCCAGAACAAAATCAAGATGGCAAACTACAACCTGGCACTAACCATGTCCAAGTAAGAACCGACTCCTCCCTGCTCACACTTCCTGTCTGTAACAGCTTCCTGTTTGTCCTCCTGCTGTCTGGAGCTCAGATGTTGATGTGAAAACGTAAACCTTTTAGGCCCCACACAGGTGACAGTTACACCTGCCAGTCTCTGAGGTCACATTGATTGGTAATAACTCGTTTGGGGCGTCAGAAGATCTGAAGGTGTCTGACGGTTTTTATGATTCTGTGTTTTTTGCATTTGTTATTCACTCTGCAGAAAAACTGGTCAGATATCATAAATAAAAAGTCCTGTTGGGTTTAAAGTGGACAGGTTCTGCTCATCTGCACCTCCATATTTTATCCTCACAATCTCCTGCAACAGCTTTGCATGATTCACAGTTCAAAATAATCCTTCTTTGTGTGATATTAAGCCTTCGTGCACCGCCTCAGCTCATCCTCTGTCTGAAATGTAGTTTGTGAAGTTTCTTTTCGTTCTTTTAGTTCTTCAGGTTTTCCGGGTTAGATGTTTTGATCCTGTTGTCCTGTGTGCGATGTTGGATTGAAGCGCACGGCCACTGCCTGGAATGAAGGTTGTGGATTTTGGGATTTCCCTCAGTCTGCTGCATCCTTTGCGCTCGGATCATTTCCTCCTTTCAGCCATTACGTTTACGTCTCTTTGTGGCATGAAGGCGTCTGACAGCTGAGCGGGGAAATGAATGTTGGTCCACAAAGCGCTTCCTGCGGTCTCTCATAACCACGGAGCCTCGGGGTGATGAAGATAAGACGCTCAGCTCAGGATGAAGAGACGCCGTTTTTCTTTCCTATTATTGTTTTAAATGTTTTGCTGGTGTGAAGTCAAGCTTGTGATGAAGCGGTGGAAACAGGCCAGGAAATCATTGTTAACCCCCGCTCACCCTCGAGCTGTATCGACTGATGAGGCGGACCGCTCACAATAAACTGACTTCACTCAAGTTTTCATATCGGGGTCATTTTCCTTTTCCCACCAGAACAAAACGACCGTAACGAACCTGTGAAGAGACAGAGGGTGAGATAAAAACCTCAGAAGACCATACACTGAAGATAACCACAACCTTATCGTCATCATAACATCCTGTTTGATTCTCTTTTATTCTAATGGGACCGAAAACATCATTTTGCTTCTTTTCTCGACCACAGGAGTCGCCCCCTGCTGCTTTCAGATGGCCCCGCCCCTCCCTGAGCCTGGTTATGGTATCTTCTGTTTAGAAGACAGATGTGTTACCCAGCTACGCCCGACTCCAACAGCACAGACATGGTGCAGAGGTCCAGTTCAAGGACTCCTGTTAGCTAAGGCAAAGCCTAGCAGGCAGCTAGCAGCTAAAGCTGCCAACATGTAGGACAGGGGTGGGGAACTCCAGGTCTCGAGGGCCGGTGTCCTGCAGGTTTTAGATCTCACCCTGGGTCAGCACACCTGAATCACATGACTAGTTCATTACCAGGCCTCTGGAGAACTTCAAGACAGGTTGAGGTCTCACACCAGCCTTCGAGGCCTGGAGTTCCCCACCCCTGATGACTTTTTTTCACCTCCAGGTGTTCCTATAGTGATCCACTGTCAGGTGAAGTCTCTGAATCTTGAATATGAACTGAGAGCTGCTGAACAGGCGACAGTGCTGAGTGGAGTAAAAGAAATTTCCCCTGACGGCGGGTCAGGTTGGAAACAGTGAGGCTGTGGTTGGCCCTGTGGCCTGCAGCAGGAAGCTTCATTACTCTTCAGAGCAGACGTTCTCTTTGTGTTCATTCTCATCGCAGCTCTCAGACCTTGTCTTTCATTTCTTGAGGCGAGCATTTGGAGCCGACTTTTTTTGGTTTTGTGCCCTTACTTTCACCTTTTCTTCCATTTGCTGCAATTTTATCCGACTTAAATTTTCCTGTTTTCTGTCGTCAGTCTGCTTTAACATCTGACCTCCTTTTATTATTTTCTCTGGAGAAATTGAAGCTTTTCCTGCTGCTGATGTTTTTTTCTATAATAGCCACAAGTAAAGTGATTTGTAAAAGTCCTGCTTAGACGTTTCATCACACGGTGGTTTCAGTTTGTTTTTGATTATTAAACCTGCTGGATGGACGCTGTCACGCTGCCGCTCTGACAGACTACACTGTTAATCTGTCAGAATGCAGATGATTGATGAAAACCAGACTTTACGGTCGTTTCTACGAGGCACAAATATTCAGAGGAACGCACGAGAATTAAAACCTTCACGTTTCATTTTCATCTTCTCTCTCTTAGATAAGCTGCCCTCCTTTCATTTCACGATGCGAGCGTCAATGCCTCTCTTTCTTTTCTCCGTGCAGGTCGAAGCGTCCGATTCCGATGGCGGCACCGAGAATGGACGCCACGATTCCCATCGTCCCTCACCAGCAGGTAAATGAACCCATAATGCATCAAAATCATTATTTTATTCTTCAACAGGATGAATTTACTTCACCTTTGTTTTGTCGGCATATCTGGCAG
The DNA here is from genome assembly GCF_900408965.1 of Simochromis diagramma. Classification (NCBI taxonomy): domain Eukaryota; kingdom Metazoa; phylum Chordata; class Actinopteri; order Cichliformes; family Cichlidae; genus Simochromis; species Simochromis diagramma. The sequence continues at coordinate 3,402,187 of NW_024386892.1, forward strand.
CATACAATGATTACAGAGAAGTAACAACACTGTAATGCACGCATACAGGTTTCCTCATAGTGAAGTAACTTAGTCATTAATTTATGCATTGGATCATTTTATTCTGTAGTCACATTTATATTTTTAATCTTTGTCCTGTATTTGTGCAGCACTGGTTATTTTTGTCTACAGTGAAACAACCCCCCCCCTCCCACACACACACACACACACACACACACACACACACACACACACACACACACACACACACACACACACACACACACACCAGTTAAAGGTATTTTGGAGAAACGTATAAGGCTGCTGCCCCCTGGTGGCTGCAGGAAAAAATGCAAGAAAGGCCAAACTCAGCACCTCAAAAATGTTTTGTGCAAAAACAAAAATGCAGGAAAACAGAAACAGGAGCAGTCATGATGAATTTCATTTCCTGTTTAAGTTAAGAGATTTCCAGCAGTGATGATAATTGATCCAACAGATTAACTTAAAATGAAAGGAATGTATTTGGTCAGTTTATTTATTTTCACAATAATTATTTATTTTTTCTTTTTGATGATTTTCTCAGTCACTTTATGCTTTCAGGCTTTTATACTGAAAGGATCCCATGGTTAGAATAACAGCACCTTGATTAAAAAAATATATCGTCTTTTAAGCGTGTGCTCTGCTCCCTCTCCTTCCTGTCTCCTCCCCTTCCTGACGCCTCCATCGGTGCAGGTAAACGGCCGCAGTACCTCCTCCGGGCCTGCAGAGGCAGACTCTCCCGGGGGGCGTGCGGCGGCGGTCAGCCCCGCTCAGAGGAGGCAGTATAACTCCCCCATCGGCCTGTACTCAGAGGAAACTCTTAGGGAGATGGCCGCGATGCAGGCGGGTCGGCCTGCGGGGTAGGTGGAGGCGTTAGAAGCCCGGCGACATGTTTGATGAGAGGTCAAGAAGCAGAAACAGATTCAAAGATGGTTCAAAGAGGAAGAAAAATACGTTTCCTGTTTGGTGCGGTACCAGTAACTGCTGTCTCCGGTGTCTCGGTTCATACAAAATAATTCACGTGAACGCATTCTGCTCATTTCTACATTTATAGTCCTGGATTCTCGGTCAGCAGCTCTGCATGATTCACAGTTTGAAATAATCCTTCTTTATCTGATACTGGGCTTCTGCTCAGCCTATAGGTCAAGCTGTTTTAGCTCCGCCCCCTTCAAGAGGACTTTTTATACTATAGGTTCATGTTAACCTTGCAGTAATCTCAGTAACCTTTGACCTTTGACTCCAAAGAGGAGAAACATGAGTGCATCTGAACCTTCAGTGTCATAAAAGTGAAACCAGTGATGCTGTCACGTGTCCTAAAATAACATGTTAAACTGCAGCTCCACCCATACACACACCACACTTACTCTAAAACTTACTAATGTTCTCAATGCGGACTTGATGTTTTCATACCCCGAAGGAGGTCCACCTCTCAGATTGTACTTGGCAAGTGTTTGCAGACAAGCTGGCGTCTCCCATGCAAACTGCAGGCCACTGCAACAATGTGCATTTGCAAATATGAACAGCTGACCTGGACGCGATGGAGCTCAGATACGTGCTGTGCAGCTAAGTTACAGCTAGCTGGCTAACCTTAGATTGCTGTGTAATGTTGTCTCTATGTAAATGATGAGTTAGGCCACCTCAGCGTTAGCCTTTGACCTTATGTGGAGTTTGTGTTGTGCTGCGATGTCAGTGACTCTGTTTCTAAGCTGGGAGCAGAAGAGCGTCACGTCACACGTTACTTTACAGAAAAAGGTGCAATGAGCCGACCGATCCAAACACTTCTGCATCAGCTGCAGCTGCAGTGGAGGTGTGTGTTTACAGTCACGAACACGTATACAGTGACACACACACACACACACACGCCATTAATAATGTGATTCAGTTACTCCGTCACCGAAGAGCCCAAACACCTGTTAGTTTGTTTGGCTGCTTTTAAAGGTCAGGGGACCCTCTGGACACACACACACACACACACACACACACACACACACACACACACACACACACACACACACACACACACATAATAATAATGATCCTGCTGTAATTATCATACCATATGCACATATGTCGCTGACTCTTCTTAGATGAAACTCACAAAGATTATTAGCATTTATGTGTTAAGCTCATCTCAAAGTTAACGTTGACATCACAGATACGTTCCTGCACTTCCATAAATAGGTTTACACTTAAGTATGCACACCCCTGGTTATTATTTCTACTAATATTACTGATAACAATAATAATAATATCACCACTGCTGTTAATGAGAAGAGGAGCAATAAGAAGAAAAATACATCCTAATCCAAAGAATTAGAATCGGAAATTAAGAAAAGGTAAACAGATAAATAACATTATGCATAATTATGTATCTGTGATGACAAGACAGAATAAGAGAAGACCAAAACAAAGAAACTTTTAAAAATGTCCAGAAGACACGTGACCCCAGCAAAGTCTGCCTCAGACTCCATCCCCTGAAGCTGGGATCTGTGGGATCTGTGGGATCTGTGGGATCTGTGAACAGGCTGTGATTAAATCTTCCTCTTCACTCGCAGAGCGGACGTCACAGCAGCCAACAGAGGATGTGACCTCTGACCTCTGATGGACAGTGAATGATGCTGAATATGTTTTCTAACATCATATTCTCCTCTGTCTTCCCTCCTTTGTCCTTCCACGTGTTCGTCCTCTCTTCTGTCCCTGCTGTTGGTCAAGCAAGGTTTTCCCCCCCGCCGCTCCACCGTTAGTATCCTCTGCAGCTGAATGCATCTTGGATGTGTGTTTGTTTAAGGCATGGCGTGGGGCGATGGCGAGTGCGGTCCTGCAGCTTTACAGACTCTATTTCAAAATTATCCATGCAAACTGAAATTGCGGAACAGCTGGCTGCATGATGCATTTTGCTTTCTGTGGTTTTTTCATTATTTGGTGTTTTTCTGAGGCAACTCTACAGGAAAGTTTTCAGAATAAAAGCCTGCTAGAGCGTGAGAAGCTTCAGCCTTTAGGTTGTTTTTGTGCAGCAGTGAAGTGGACTAAATGTCAGCTGTGTTCCTGCTCTGATACGTTTGTGTTCTGGGATTAAAGGTCATGGTTTGACGCACTGCTTAAATGAGCTGCTGTGACGTTTTGCGGTGGACGCATGCGAAGGTTTCAAGCATGAAATTTAAAGCATCGTCAGTCGTTTCTAACCAATGTGCAGAAACCAGTTTGGGTTTTGTTGAAGTGGAAATGAGACTTTTCCTTTTTCTCTGCAGCTGTAAAGACCATCGCTCATGTTGTATTTATTACCCACAAAAAAATGACCTAATTTTATAGGAGAGGTTTCAGCTTGTGTCCAGTGAGTCCTTTGGAAGTCCAACATTTGCAGAAAAAAGGGTTAAATTTAGTATTTTTATCAGCGTTTGCCAACAAGCTTTGAGGTAGATTCACCTAATGGTTCAGCATCTGCAGTGTGGCACAATTTATTAGACGGTCACCAGTTCATGTGACAGCTGCTTATCCACCTGTATGCATGAGCTCTGTTATCAGTTAGATTAACTATATAATTATGTTTGTTATCTGTGGGTTTTAAATGTACTCTTTTACAAAAAACAGAAAAAAATTATAGTTTTCTGCTTAAGATACAAAATTAGAGTCATTTACTCATTACTATTATTATTATTATCATTATTATGATTATGATTATTATTAATAATCATAATAATAATAATAATAATAATCTGCATGTCTGAACATGCAGATTATTATTATTATTATTATTATTATGATTATTATTATTATTATTATTATTATTATTATTATTATTATTATCATTATTATGATTATGATTATGATGATTATTATTATTATTATTATTATCATTATTATGATTATTATTATTCTTTATTATTATTCCTCATTATTATGATTATTCATTAATAATCATAATCCTGGTCATAAAATTTTAAAACTTCTGCATGTCTGAACATGCAGATTATTATTATTATCATTATTATTATTTGATTATATTATGATTACTAATAATAATAACAATAATAAATAATAATCATACTATAAAATATATCTGCATGTCTGAACATGCAGATTGTAAAAACGTGGTTTGAATTTTGGTTTGATTATTATTGAAAGTTGTACCTTCACAAATTTGGCTATAAAATATTCACTTTTTTGTTTTCCCCAAAAACTATTGATCTGATATTTTTGTTATTGACAGATTTATAGACAATATTTGTGTTTTCTTGATTCATGAGAGGTGATTTAATAAAACATTCTAGTTTGTACTTTACAGTCCTGTGTTTGAGATATTTTATTATTATATTATTATTATATCCTTAAAAAACATATACATAAAAAACAGATATATTCCTGATGTTTGTTGTTATTATTTCGAGCATAATGCACTAAAAACAAAAGATTCTTCACCCTCATGAATGTGAAGCAGACTTGTAAATAAAATGCAGATGAAATCTATTAACTCAAAGGTTCTTTTGTTCAAATTAATTAAGGAAGACCTGCTTGGTATTAACAGTTAATCCTGTGAACCTCAATCACACAAATCTAATTTATATTTAATGGAATCTGTTTTACAACATACATTTTTTACATGTAATCAAATGAATCAAAGTCAGCATTATTTTTGAGTCTGAGTGGGCGGAGAGCGGATCGCTGTGGGACGCCACTCAGAGTTTTCTGTAGTCTGTCGTGATGCTGTGGGTGGGGTTTCCACCTTAAATGGAGATTCTGTTGGAAACATTCAGCTTTAGCCTGAAAACTTTAGCCTCACTAGTCCGTCTGCTGTGAGCATGACAAACCCATCACCTTCACCCACACGCCTCACCTCCGTCCCTCCATCGCCTCCTTTATCTCCACCTTTTCCCCTCCTCTTCCCCACCCGACAGTGCCGGCTTCAATCCCAGCGTGCTGATGGACTCCGCCCTCTCCACCAGCAAGCCCATTGAAGTAAAAGGCCCCGGCGGTAAGGCCACCATCATCCACGCCCAGTACAACACGCCCATCAGTATGTATTCGCAGGACTCCATCATGGACGCCATCGCGGGACAAACACAGACCAAGGGCCACGACGCTGGGTATGAACACCACCTCCTCCTCCCTCTCCACGTCCTCCTTCCCTCTTTCTACGTTGACTTTATCTCTAATTCTTCCTCCTGACATCCTCATCTTCCTCTTCTGTACCCACGTGCACCCCTCAACCCTGCCACCAGTTTTTTACACTCAGTATCAAAAACATCAAAAGCCACAACACCACCTGAGTTATGCCTAACACAGTTACTATCAGTCCTGCTGAGGGCTGATCATCCATATTTGTAGTTTTCTAACACGTGGATGTGTTACAGGCAGCAGCGTTCAGTTTACAGGCTGATGCTTCGAGTACTCAACCCACAGATATTTCTTGATGAGAAATTACTTTTCATTTGTTGTTTTTGTCTTTTTCCCTTCGTTGCCTCTTCCTCCCTTTTCTTCTCTTTACTCTATTTAAGTGTCCTCCACCTGTCCTCTCCTTTCTGTCCGTCCTCTTTGGTCTCAGCCCGCTTCACGTCCGACTCATCGCTGACACTGGTGGTGATGGTTTTGGTGCTGCAATATTGTGCTGCCTGTTTGTGCACATGTGGGGAGAGGGTGACTTCTTCTGTGGAGGCTTTGAGGAACTGCTAAGGTTTCCGTGATATCAGAAAGCAGAATTTTTGGTTCGGGCTGCTCTGGGATCCTGTTTTTTTGTGCGTCGTGTGTTGTGTGGCTGAAGCCTCGGGTGTGCTGTGGGAGTCGGTCCGTATGAGGTGGACCAGTCCGAGTCAAATGTCCCCCAGAGAGACGTTCCCTCTGTCTGAGCAGGTCATCCCAATTTCTTCGCTCGTGATCACGTTTGACCCTGTTACCTATCGTCTTGTTGCCGAATGCATTTCCAGCTCAGAGTCGCACTGATTTTGTCAGAAACTGCTGATAAAGTCATGTTACTGCTGTGTTTTTGGTGGTGTCTTCCTCGCCTGCTCTTGCTCTGAGATGTAGCGCTGTCGCTGTTTACTGTCCCCCTCCAAAGGTCTCCATGCCCATTCTGTATTTCAGCCTCTCTAATTTTAGACCCCGATAAAGCCGCTCTTATTGAAATATAAGCCTGAATAAAACTACTCATCCATACAGGAGGGGGCATCTCTGGAAAACCAATTACAGTCCAGTATGATATCCTCCTCCTCCCTCACCGTGCGTCCTTCACTGAGAGCCAGTAAAAGCTTTGGTTCCCCTGAGTTGTGTTAAAGCTTTGAAAGATCAAACATCAAATACAAGACAGAAACATGACACGTGTCACCAGAATCAGCCGACAGGCTGCAGTCCTGCAGGGCGGAGCCAAATACAGGTGCACTGCAGGTAGAGGGGGCTTAAAGAACAACAAAAGATTTCAAGCTACTAAAAAAAACCTCAGAAAGATGGAAAACAACACAATGGTGTCATTAATAGTTTTTAATGTTAGCATCTGTAACCACAAAGAGACCCGAACATCCACACAAAGATTAAAAGGACTGAAAACAGCCTGAAAGAGAAGAAACTGACTTCGATTTGATTTGATTGGTAATTTATTTCAGCATGTGAACAATATACAAGTAACATTTAGAAAAGAAAATAGAGAGAAAAAAAATAACAATAACAAAATAACAAATTACATACAAAAAAAACCGTTCTGATTAATTTACATGTTGAAAGGGAAGAAGTACACACTTATTTAATCCCACCCCTTTGCCATAAATTATCAGTTAATATTTAGTCAGCCTCCTTACTGATATAATTTGTAATAAAAATAGTGAACAGATTTCTGATATACTATAAACTATAATATCACATCATGAGTTTTTTATTTGTTTGTTTGTTAAATAGAGACATTCACTTAATTTAAATATTTCCTTTTCTTTATAGTTTGAGAAGATCATCTTTTTATACTCTTTTTGAACGTTTTATGTTTGGACGTTGCTTAATTCCATATTCAGGCTGTTCCACAGTTTCACTCCATGAACCGAAACACAAAAGCCTTTTCTTGTAGTACAAACCTTCATTGTTTTGACGTTACAAAAACCCTTAAATTATAACTCCCTTCTTTCAAAAAAAAACATACTCTGAATATTTCCTGGCAGTTCTTTATTTTTTGCTTTGAATAGAATTGTGTCTGTTTGGAATTTACTAGATCGTCAATTTTTCAATATTTCAGTGCAAAAATAGTGAGTTTGTATGTTCCTGTAACCTGCACTGTGGATGATTCGAATTGCTTTTTTTTTTTTGAAGAGTAAAAAAGTGAATGTAATGTGGTTTTATAGTGTTGCCACAGACCTCTGCACAATAGCTTAAGTATGGTGAAACCAGGAACAGTAGAATATGAAGTGATGTTTCTGTTGAATACCTGTTTTGCCTTGTTGAGTATTGCAATGCTTCGTGATACTTTGGAATGAATATATCTACGTGAGCTCTCAGTTAGTTTTTTCATCTGTTATACCCCCAGAAATGTATTTTCATGACTCTTTCATACTCAACACCATTTAGTTGAATCTTTGCATTTGTATTTAAACGACTATTTCCAAATAACATAAGTTTAGATTTATTTCAAATTTAATGATAATTTATTTTTATCAAGCCAGAACTTCACTTTACTTATTTCATATCCTCCAATAAATTCTGCAGATCATCACCAGAGCAAAAAATGTTTGTATCGTCAGCAAAGAGAACCATTTTTAATACTTTGGACACTTTACAGATGTCGTTAATGTACAAGTTGAAGAATTTTGGACCCAAAAACTGACCCTTGGGGTACACCACAAGCAATGTCCATAATAAGGAGCAACCACCATTTTAATTTCACAAACTGCTTTCTGTCACTTAAATAACTCCGGACCCAATCTAAAGCTACTCCCTCTGACACCATAACGGTCCAGTTTTCTTATTATTATATCAGGATCTATAGAGTCAAATGCCTTTGTCAAGTCTCTGAATAACCCAGCCACATATTTGTGATGTATTCTATTGAATCTAATAGTGCCGATGATGTTGATCTGCTTGATCTGAATCCGTACTGACTCTCAGTGAGTAGTTTATGTTTATCTATAAATTTTTCCAGTCGGTTTTTTAAACAGTTTTTTCAAGAACTTTTGAGAATTGAGGGTGGTGAAGAGACAGGCCTGTAGTTTGTGAAATGGTGTTTGTTTCCAGCTTTGTATAGAGGTATAACTTTTGCTATTTTCATTCTGTCTGGAAATCGACCAGTTTGAAATTATAAATTACAGATGTATGTAAACGGTTTTATAACAGCCTTCAATGACTCTTTTAACCCACGATCATATCAATATCATTACAATCCAAAGATTTCTGATTTTTTACAATTTTTTGACAATTTCAAAACTTCATTTTCATCAACGGCTGTGAGAAACATAGAAATGGATTTCTGTCTATCAGTGTATCGGTTTTTCCTGTGCTTTCCCAGGATGAGTGATTGTTTTTGCTAAATTTGGTCCAGCAGTTACAAAGAATTCATTGAGACTATTTGCCACAACATCCATGTTGTATTCTTCATGGTCATTACAAATGAAATACTTGTAGTTCTTTTGTCCAGTCCCACGTTTTATAACACTGTTCAGGATTTCCCATAATCTTTTATTTTATTATCTATTATCTAATTGCTTCTTATAGTATTCCTTTTTACTAAATCTAAGTATATTAGTTAACCTATTTTTATCTTTTGTATCTGATTTCAGCATCTTTAGTTCTCGTTCTTAAGAAATCTCTGTATAGAGCATTTTTCTTTATACATGCATTTTGCAGACCTTTTGTTATCCATGCACAGTCCATATATTTATGTTTCCTACTATATTGCTTTATTGGACAGTTGGTATTGTACAGTAATGTAAATATTCTAAGGAATTCATTATACGCACTATCACAGCACAAACTGGTGGATGTTCAGAAAAATGACCAAAGCTGCAAAAACCCTGCCGAGGTTTCCGTTTATAAGAGAGAGCCAATCAGAAGCAAGCAGGCAGAACAGCTGGTGTCAAACAGGATGAGCTGCTGCGAGGTGCAGGACAAGACAAAGAACATAAATAAGGAAGTAGAAATGAGCAGAAAGGTTCAGGTCTGCCTGGGCTGGACAAAAAAAGAGACAGAAAAACAGATGGAATAAAGTCACAAAGATGCACAAATTAAACACGTGAGATACACAAAAGACTCAAAGCTGAATGTTCTGAGCCTCTTTCTGTGTTTTATCTCCGTTTGTTCCTTTTTCTAACAAACCGTCCTCAGACATGCGAGTCCGGCTTCCTCTTGGCTCCATCGAACGCCTTCAGTAACGTTTTGTTCGTGTGACCTTTGAAATATCAGACATTTAATTCCAGACTGAGAAGGACGTCAAAACTTTGGGCAGGGAAAACTTGTTTCCGTTCACTGCTGGGCCCACAGCTCGTGCTTCACTGTCTCTTTATTTTTCACTTGCTTTTGTCGTGGGCGACGTGGCGCCCCCTGTCTGTGGTCCCAGTTCTGTCCCAGTCATGGACCGCTTCGTGGACAGCGCCTCGCTGGTCTATCAGGCCGTCCAGAGCACAGAGAAGGACCCGGAGCTGAGCGAATGGAGCCGCCGCAGCACCAACGTGCAGTCCAAGTCCTTCCGGGTCCTGGCCCACATGATCGGCACCGAGTCCTGTAAGTGTCCTCTTCCTCCTCTTCCTCCTCTTCCTCCCTGTACTGTCCTCAATTATTTAAAACCGCAAATAAAAGCAACAGACTCATGTATGTTTCCATACAAACAAAGGTGTGTAATTAGAGTAAACGATTACCTGTGGGAATGATTTTAAAGTTAAATCTGATCAGGTGCTCAGTGTCGCCCCCTCTCTCTGTTTCTGTTACAGCGCTCACTGAAGAGGAGGCGGCGGCTGTGAAGAGGAGCAGGTAGGCAGCAGAGCTCCAGTAGTCAGCTGCTGACCCCCTCACCTGTAGTCTCGACCTCATCTGCCCCGGACATGAGAACACCTGCACAGGCGGTCTCTGTTTGAGGCTCTGATATATACGTAAACGATGTGATTGGTTGGTGTCTGAAGCCTTTTGAATCTGCTCACGTGTAATGAGCTCATGTGACCAGCAGGAGGGGACACCGGACTGTGTGTGTGTGTGTGTACCTGTTTAGACGTCCTTGTGGGGACAGTGTTCGTCCTCACGGGTTTGAAGGCATTTTTGAGGCTCATAGTGTGGGTTTAGTCTCAGGGTTACAGTTAGGTTATGGCTGGGGTTCATTTTTGGTTGAGGTGAGCAGCTAGGGATTCTGTCAAATAGATGTCCTCACTGAGATATCAAACGAGAATGTGTGTGTGTATTTGCTCAGAGGAAACGTCATTTAAAAAATTGGTGGGGCACCTCTTTAAGCGCCGGTCGCAGGGTTCTGTTAAAGCAAACCTCACCATCCAGACTGATTCAACTGCATGAACTAATCAAAGTGAGCAGACACCAAAGAGTCCTCAGATGTGCTGAAAGGTTTCGATTACTGCCAAGGGACCACGAGGGACTCCCCGCCTCTTTGGTCCTTTCTTTATTGATTACTGGTAACTGGTGTTGATTGGTTAAAGAGAGAAAACCAGTGTGCAGAGGAGAGTCATCCTCCAGCTCTTTATTGTCACGTTTAGCCGAGGCAGAAAAAACTGAAAGTCAAGCAAAAACCGCAAACGTGACAAAGCAGACTTTTTATTCTCAGCCTGTGTGACGTCATACAGTCAAACTAAAGTATGCAGCCTGCAGGTACTCGACACTCTGCAGGACTCTGCAGACATCAGGTTATCAACAGGTGGTGAAGCTCACAGCTCGCAGTTAAAATCTCCACATTTCACCTGCAGAAACATGAACAGCTCAGACTGTCAGGTTTGGAGCATGCCCAGTTTAAACAGGCTGCTGTGAGTTAGCATGTGCAAATAAGTGTCTGTGTTTAAGAGTTTTGGGTCTAATGCTGGTTTCAGGGATCAGGTGCCTCAGACGGCAGACACATGGCTACTATATCTCAGTTACACCACCTTAAACCTTGCGTGGCTCAGAAGTCCTAAACAGGGCTTTATGTGGCCGAGGACAGTCTAAGAGTCCGCGCTGTCAGACAAGCCAGGTGTGGTGAGCTGCAGGTGAGGGCTGGGCCGAACGTCCGCTGACGACCTCTGAAGGTGTCACTGCCCTCAGTCTGTTTTCCATGACTTCCTGTTTCCCCAGCGGCTCGTCTGAAATCTCATCACAGCCGAGTCTCCGAGAGGACGAGCAAACCTTTCAACCCCGCCCCACCCGTACAGCCCGTCCCAGCTCTGATGGATGGAGCTTTCTATTCTCCGTGCACTTATTTAATCAACCCTCCATTATGCACCATCGATCTCTGCCCCCCCCCCTAATTTGGACTGAAATACAACCTCCTCCCCCAAAGCTCCGGCTCCCCTCTGTCCTTCGTCAGAGTCCATACGCCATCCAATGACTCACCGTGAATCAATAGGAGCAGAGGTCAAGCTTTTATCCGCCAATAAAGAGACTGTGTGCTTTTTTTCCTTCAGCTGTAAGTCATCGAGGAGGAAGCAGCTGGATTAGACTCACAGGGCTGAGCTGGAAGCCTCAAAGCAGAGAAGCAAAGACACAGAAAGAAATTTTCACTGCAAAATCCAGCTTCATGATCCCGATCATGCTGGGAAATGGAAAAATCTATCAGTTAAAGGTGGTTTATTCTGCTTATCTCAGGATCTGTGTTCTTATTCTGGCACACGTTTTAATTATTTCTTATTTATCTGAATGGCTTTGTGCAGCAAAGTCCTCAGCCTGAAACAAGGAGCTGGTGTCCGTACACCTCTAATGTAGAATGACTAGTGCTGACTGGCTTATCTCTGACTAACAAACACATGTTGGTTGGCTAAATATAAAATCCTTTGTCTTATTCCTCTGTCCATGGAAAGAAAAACTGAGTAGAAGCAAATAAATTAGGTTTTTAAAAGCCTTTCTGAAGTAGCTTTGCATGTTTCACAAATCAAAATAATCTATCATGTGCAGGAAAACACTCTCAGAATAAAAGTTTGTCCTACGATGTCTCTTTGTTCCTTTAAAGCAGAGCTAATCTGTTAAATAGAAGCTCTGCAGCTTTGCATGAGTCACAGTTCATCCTGCGTCTGAAACAAGCTGTTTTAGCTCCTCCTCCTGCATTTAGGCCAAGTTTGGTGGGTGTGGCTTTGGCGTCTGCGATGACTATCCACCCTCTATGACACCATCCAGATCCAAGAGGAAAAAACTGAGATAATCAGAGTGTTTAAATCCACCTGGGCTTACGCTGACTTCTTTTCATGCAGGTCTGTGCAGCTTAAACAGCTTCATCGATGATTATAAGAGACACAGTGACAAGGTTGCAAATAGTGCAAGGAGGAAGAAAATCAAGGGGTTAAGAGCTGAGATCAGCCATGACATGAGCACACGAGGGGACACGGGGAATAAAACAGAGTTCAGTAAAATAAAATAAAAACCTGGACAAATGGTCTGTTTGCTCAGCAGGAAATAATAATCACCTCTTGGCTCTCCAAAGCTTTGGTGTGTTGATGTGATTTTTTTTAAGGATAATGCTCCCAGAGTTTCAGTGTTGCATTCACGTGCTGAAGGGAGAGTCTGACATGTGGGTTTCATCTGCTTGTTTTTCGGCTTTTTGTTGTTTCTTCATTTGCTGGAGTTACACTGAACTAAATCCACATAGTTGTCACGCTTCAGAGCCATTACCGTCTTTCAGGAACCACATCTGAGTGATCGTGTCAGAGTTTCCTCTGGTTTGATCTCTGTGCTTTGTACAAATGTTTTTGCAGAACCGGAGAATAGAAAAAAACCTTTTTGACATTTGATCCAATGTTTCTGAGACCAAAGCAGCGAGGTGACGTCATCCTGTCGGCTGTCTTTAAGCTGTCTGGCAGTTTCCTGAAGGATCTTCTGTCTGTGGCGTTGTTGGTCTGGTGAAGGCGATGGAGTTTCTTATTTTTGGGTCTTTGGGTCCTGATTTGATTATTGATTATTTGTTAGACAGAAAGAAAAAGGTTGATGGTCAATCCGAGTCGCACCTGAGTAACATCAGGGGGAAGAGAGCGGGGGTCAGGATGGGGACGTAGCGTCTCAGTTTGGATGACCTCTGCTGCTGTTGTCTCTATGCCCGCAGCCTGAAGAGACAGCCTGCCGCTGGTTTCGGCCTCCAGTACAGAGCTGCAGTCTCCAGGTACAAACCCCTGCGGGCAGGTGCGCTCGCGGCCGTGGGCTTCACAGCACTCAGTAACACAGCAGCTGCTTTTAAACGGAGGCTTCTTCAGCTAAAACTCCTGGCGGCACACAAGTGGATTGTTAGGGTTTGTGCACGGGTGGTGTTTGAACCCATAACTCTGGCAGTTCTGTCCGGATCATGTAACACCTGAGTAACAGTCAGTAACCTCACCATCGTTTCATCAGCTGAATAACAGGCTGAGTCTCTGCTAACGCCCTCTGAAGGAAGGACCTTAAAGCTTTTGTTGCTGTTTTTAATGAAGCTGAATTCAGTTTTGGTTTGAAGCCCTCTACCCTAACACTAACCTTGTTTACATCAGGTAAGTCTGATACAGCTAAGCTGCTGCTAAACACCCAGACCTGAGACTGATACCCCCAGAAAGAAAAACTGCAGGTTTACACCCCAAAACCTGTCAACACTTCTTGAAAGAGGACCCTTTGTGCTTCTGTCCTGCTCAACATTTTATTCTTTCTCTGAAACAAGCTGTTGATGCTAGTTTCTATATGCTTGTTGTCTGTGACAATATTATATTGACACATCCAGAGAGTGTAAAAACATCGTAAACATTCGAATCACTCCAAAGCCCAACTTTTGGCTCACAAATTAAATTTTTGATTCATAAAACAGTGCAGCAGCCTGGCTGTAATCACTGTTTACTGCAACTTATCTATATTCAGATGACGATTCACAGTTTACGAGCATTTTTGACTCAGTCCAGGATGCAAACCAAACCTGAATGTGGTCTGTAGAGGTTTCTGTTTAAAAACAGTGAGTATCTGCACCTCAGGGGATGCTTGGAAGCCTAGACTAACCCTAACCGCCATATTCACAAAAATTAGAAGAAAGGTTAGTTAAACAGTTTAGAGAGAAATTTAAAACCAGCAGAAACAGTTACCTAAACCTGAAAAACATGGTTAACACTAAAATCAACAAAACTGCTGAAAGAGTTCAACGTTATGGGTCATTTTTTAGCTGAAAAATCATAAATATATAGAAAAAGTGAAAATAGTTAAATGTGCTCTAGAAAAGCTAGCTAGAAATTAAATTGATTGTTGAAATGCAGTTCAAATTAATAGCTCCACTGATGGAGCTATTAATTTTTAAGAAGTTTTTAAAAGCGTTTCTGATACC